>NC_090934.1:1279499943-1279802974 GCF_040938575.1 Ambystoma mexicanum
TCCGCTGTTGGTAAAACACAATAAAATAAAAGTTATTTCAATCTTTCTTGAGCCTCTCTGGCCCCAAAACATGCTCTGTGCACCACCCCTATGCAATTGGCCGCCCCTTCAGGCATACCCACGAATCACAGGATGCGCCTTCCGTGCACCGCCACTGGACAACCTCCTCTGTCAATCTCAAGTTTCCTGATACCGTTTCCACAAAACCTTGTGCGCTCCAAGTCCTATGCAGAGACCTAATGGATGATGTCACCAACTCACTGAACAAGTTAGTGCTAAAGATCACTTACAGTGCACACAATATATGAACCCCATTGCACAACAATATACAGAACCCCAACATGAACCTAAAGTTGTCTTCCTGCCTCCAAACAGGGAATACCAATATTCCTTTGTGTTCGATCTGTACCTACAGGGTTGTCTTGTAGATAAAACATCTTTGCAAGACTTAACCATACGAATCACCTTCTGCAATCTAGGCCAGTTCCCTTTGCTAAACCTTGTGGGGATACCATCAACTATGACTGGAGCTAAAACGCCCAACCCAAAGGAAATCCAATATTCCCATAACGTCTGTCATCCAAGGCCCTCAAGTCAATAGTCTAGGTTGTTCACCAGAACCTTTTACCTCAAGACTGAATGTCCCCTAATGTGCCTTAACCACAAAAATCACATCTACCTCCGCTCCGTTCCCTACTATACTGGACAATGCTTGACAATACTAGACAATACTCAACAATACTCCAAAAATACTCAACAATTCCATTCTTGCACGCTTGTTACTTTCTCATTCCCCTTGATTGGCATGTGGCTGAGTCAATACTTACAGTCAGTGGTCTGCTGACGCTGCTCGGCTGCCGGGTCTCCCAAAGCTGCAACGCCGCCCCTCTGTTCTGCTGGACTCCTCATGGACCAGGAGCTTGTTCCTGGCGGCCTTTTGCTTGGGGCGCGCTTTCCCAGTCTTCTCAAAACCCACGAGGCATCCTGCAGAACTCCGGGCGCTGTTGTGGGAGAGTCGGCTTCATGCCGAACTGGTGTAGCCCAACCGTCCTCTGTTACCAACTTGTTGATGAGAGTTCAGTATACCAGAGGTCTGGGGCTTACTCTCCCAATGGCCCATCAATCCTTTCCCCAGAATAACGGAGGACTTAGCCAAGGGCAAGTTAACTGTTGTTTATTACAAAAAATAGACAGGGATCATACAGGACAGTCACAAGGATTTCCCAGATTCCTGCTCCCAGACCCGTGCAAACCGTTTTTGTGGACAAACAATGTCCCAATCTCCGATCTTCCCCGAAAAACCCATCTCCCCTACTGATTGGGTGCTTAAAGTTATATCACCTTGGCTAGCCTATATAGAGGGTATTCTATTGGCGCTCGCATGTCAGGTGGCTGATCTGCCCCTTTCCCATGAAACTATCTATTACATTGTTGCATGGTCACAGGATTACCATTGGCCCTTGTCCCCTACCATCCACCCCTGGATTTCGGTCCCCTGATTGGCTGGAAATGGTCTCCTCAGACCTTAGACCCAGCTCAGGTCTCAGCCTTCTGTGCACCTTCTCAAGGTGATGTGAAATGACTATGTGTGACCAGTGTATCTGTTAAGACTACCACTTTTTTCCTGTGAGATTGCGTTCCATATTGCAACATTTGTTTTGCCTCTTGTCTGGGCTGTTGAGAAGGTTTCATCTTCCCACCACGGGTGAGTACCCATTGTCTGGTTTGGCCACATCACATGTTTGTGGACCACAAACAGAGATCCTTGCGCCTGCAATTATATGGATTTATTCAGTTTTTCTGCAGCTCGCCCCTTGTCGTTTGAAGCTTGGAATGTCTTGGTTATCTCTAACCTTGGCGCTGAGCTCTAGTCTTCCTGCTTTGTGCAGCCTGATTCTGCTCCACTTCATCTCTCGTCTTGTGGCTTCAGGCCTTCTATTAGTTTCATTAGACTTATAGTATGAGTTCTTCACATGTATACTGTGCTATGGTTCCCATAGGTAAGTCATGCTTGGTCCTAGCAGCCTCCTTAGGTACACTTGTCGTTCTATAGGGTTAGTTGCTGTCATGGCCACTTGCCCAGGATCACAAGAGTGGTACCATCAAGTGGAGGGAGCAGGGGGCATCCTGGGTCATGCATGTCCCTGTTGGACATTTATACATGGGGGGCCTGGTTGGACACAGTCCTGGTGCCTCTGGCGCCAGGCTCATGGAAGGATTTAAAGAGTATATTTCTATTATGGGCAGAAGTGCTTAGAATGAACAGGAACTCTTTTATTATGAGCAAGAATACTCTCAAGAACTCTCATTTGTGTAACTAGTCCGGGTGTGGTCTCCATCTTCATCTGCATCTGCACGTGCATCTTCTGACTTCTAGGAGTGGCAGTTTGTGGCATGCAGAACTTTGCTAAGGGGCGTGGCCTTAAGAGCTCAACTATAAAAGCCTGCCCAATCCCAAGGCACACCTTTCGCGTTATTCTGCACCTCCGTGCATTGTAATGTTCACCGTCGCCTGGGATTCATCTTACCTGGAGGTATCCTGCCATCTGCATCCGTGCTTGTCAGTGGAGAATTCTGCTCTTACTTAAACGCTTCCTCCTGGCACTGCGGCTCACCTTCAAACATCTCGGAGCGCAGACATCTTCCTCCTGGCACCACTGCTCACCTGCAAACATCTCGGAGCGCAGGCATCTTCCTCCTGACACCGCGGCTCACATGCAAACTGCTCGAGCGCAGACATCTTCTCCCTGACAAAGCGGCTCACCGGCAAACACCCTGGAACACAGACAGCATCGTCCAGGCAACGCGACACAATGCACTCCATCCGAACTCGCAGACCCTACAAAGAAAAGATATAAGATAAGGTTAGACACTTAACAGACATTATGTTAAGGGCTCGCTGCCATTAAAATTTTGCGCCTTCCCTAAAGCCATCACTCACCGGCTGCTGAACATTGCAGTCACATCCATCTCCCGCTCAGCCACGTTCCACGCCTCCATAGCCATTGTTAGGCTGCATTTCCACCTATTTGGGAGAAAACAGAGAGAAACGTTATTCAGTGCAAAACAACCACATTGAGAGCAATAACATCAAGACATTGAGAGGGAAAAGACAAAGACATTGAAAGAAAGCAGAAAGAGGGGAAAAGACAAAAGACATTGAGAGAAAGAAGAAAGAGGAACTTAGTCGCAGCCGGACTGGACTAGTGCTTAGGAATCAGTGAAGGAACTAGATTCCACAAACAAGCACCCCTGCCAGAAGTAGCAGGACGGAGATCTCATCATTCACATTAATCAGGTGAGCCTTATAGACCAGTACGTGCCCACAGAAATCGCACCTTGGGTCGAAGGGTTTGGGAGATACCACAGTCATCTACCAGCGCATTCACGTTTTCCCATATCCACGCAGGAGCAGTACCACCAATTGTCTCTGCCATAGCAGATCTGCAGGGGACGAAACCAGAAGGGGGAGATCTAACACCGGAGGGCTGCAACCATGCTCCAACGCCTCCGCAGAGATCAGGTGAGCATAACAGAACATGAACCCACAACAACTCTCTGCCTGGGCGTTATGGAAACTTCTGAGACAGATCTGTTGGCCCAATTATTAGGGGAATTATGGGCTGAAGTACATACCTCACAACAAGAGACCAGTGCATTAAGGCAGGATCTTATCGTAACTCGGGAGAGGACCAATAATATAGCAGGAGAGGTGCTACAGGCACAAGCAGGACAGGTTCCCTTGCCTGGGTTAAGCCACGCTGGTCCGCCATAACAATCCACACTGGTTCAGGTCGTCCTTCCAGGGGCAGTGCCCTTAGCCCCGCCCAAATGCTTCAGTGGCGACCCAAACAAGTCCACCATATTCAAGAACCAATGTCGTCTACATTTCTTATGCAGGCCTGGAGCCTTCCCCAATGATCAAGCCAAAGTGGCATTTATACTTTCATATCTAGGGGGTAATGCGGCAGACTGGTCAATACCATTAGTAACCCAAGATGATCCTCTGCTTCTGAACTTTGGTGGTGTCCAACACGAAATGGAGAAATTGTTTGCCCGACATGCTCAGGGACAAGCTCTGAACAACGAACTACTGTCACTCAGAGAGGGAAATCAAGATCTATTAACCTACATTGCAACTTTCAATCGTCTTGTAGCTCAAACCAACTGGCCAGAAGAGAAAAGAACTACACTCTTTTATCGAGGGCTATGTAGGGAACTAAAGGAGGTGTTGGCACAAGATGTGAACCCACCTGAGGGGTGTGCAGACTACATAGACCACACAGTGCAACCTTACCATAGGCTGCAGAATAGGAAAATGGATCAAGCCAGATCAGAAGGGAGGACCATTTTTGTGCGACCCCACGAGACCCCCACCAAAACACATGAACACTTGGAACCAATGCAGATCGGTGAGTTACGGATCCGCTAACCAAGGCAGAACGAGGAAAAAGAAGACAACAACAACTTTGTCTATATTGTGGGAAAGCAGGCCATTTCCTCTGAGACTGTCCAGTGAAACCTCCCGTGAAAATGGTTGGGGCAACCGATAAAAACAACGATGAAGAAGAAGGAACACCGGACTCAGGAAACTCGAACGCCCGACAAGCGTAGGGGTCCACTTATCGAGCGAGAAAAAGGAATGCACATAGACCTCAAATCTAATCCTTCTGGTACTTTTGGTAAATCACAAACAGCCATCAAAAATACATGCCTTGGAGGCATAAATTGACAGTGGGGCAGTAGGAAACTACATTGACCAAGATCTGGCAACACGGATAGGCCTTCCTCTTCAACAAAAGCAGAAATCGGAAAATGTCATGGCAGTGGATGGATCTCAGTTATCATCCAGCCCGGTGACACAATGCACCGAGAAAGTCAAGCTTCTGTTGCAGGATGGGCATCAAGAAGACATCATCTTTGATCTCATCGGTGCTCCTCAGTTCCAAATGGTATTGGGGATGCCCTGGCTAGAGACCCATAATCCTAACATTGACTGGTGAAAACGAGTTCTTACCTTTCCTCAAGACTGCACCGACACCTGTTACACCAAAGATGTCATCAACTAAAGACCCAAGAAGAGTATCGTGCTGGGCCTTACAGGCACCTTACTATCTGAATATCACTGTTAACAGGATGTCTTCCAAAAAGAACAAGGTAACATCTTGCCCCTGCACAGACCCTACGATTGCCAAATAGACCTCATACCCAGAGCCCAAATTCCCTGCAGCCGGATTTACGCCTTAACAGAGCAAGAAAACTAACACCTTCAAACTTACCTGGATCAGTATTTGGCAAATGGTTTTATCCGCCCATCTAAGTCTCCTGCCTCCTCGCCTCTCTTCTTTGTGCCTAAGAAGGAGGGGGATTTGAGGACCTGTATTGACTACAGAGCAATCAACCAGATTACCATAAAAAGTTGCTATCCCTTGCCACTTATACCCGAGTTCCTGGATCAAGTGAAAAACGCTCAGATTTACACCAAGTTGGATTTGCAAGGGGCCTACCACCTTGTAAGGGTGAAGAAAGGAGACAAATACAAGACAGCCTTTTGCACAAAGTATGGCCTCTCGGAATACCAAGTCATCCCTTTTGGGCTATGTCATGCCCATGCGGCGTTTCAATTCTTTATGAATGATGTACTCAGTGAGTTACTGGAAATTTGCGCACTAGTCTACATAGATGACATTTTCATCTACTTCAATTCCAAGAAAGAACAGGTTGGTCATGTTTGAGCAGTTTTGGAAAAGCTTCGACAACACCAATTATATACCAAGCTGGAAAAATGTTTCTTCCATGTGACCGAAGTCGAATTTCTTGGTTTCATGCTCACACCACAGGGAGCGCACATGGACACACAGAAAGTTGGTGCAAACCTCCAGTGGCCCTCACCAACTTCCACGAAAGGAGTACAAAGAGTGCTCGGCTTCGCTAATTTCTACCGTCGATTCATTCCTGGGGTTCTCACAAATTGTTCATCCGATAACTTCATTGCTGAGGAAGAACAAGAAATTCCATTGGTCCACAGAAACTGAAGAAGCCTTCCAGAAACTGAAACTAGCGTTTACCACAGCACTGGTTCTTCGACACCCCCGTCCAGACCTACCATATGTAGTAGAAACTGATGCTTCAAACATAGCCATGGTAGTGCTGTTATCCCAAAGGGGCCCGGAAACTGGACAGTTACATCACATTGCATTCTGGTCCCGCAAATTCTCGGCTCCCAAACTGAACTATGCAATCACGGATAAGGAACTACTGGCAATCAAAGCTGCATTTAAGGCATGGAGACATTGACTATCATTACGACCCAGGCGGTAAGTTACCGCCTGGGTCGTACCTTTACCACCATGGCGTAAACTACGTTTACGCCATGGTGGTTGGCGGACTTACCGCCCCATTCCGAGGTGAGTGGGGCGGTAAGTCCCCATTAACCCATTTACCCTTCCCCATTCCCATTTTTGCCCCATAGGGCATAATGGGAGTGGGGAAGGCGTTAGTTACGCCACCGTAAATTACGGTGGCGTAATTAACAACAAGGTCCCTTAGCGCCATGGATTTTAACACCTGCTAAAAGCAGGTGTTAAAACCTCCATGGCGCTCAGGGACCTCGGAATCAGGCGGTAAGGGTCGGCGCTGTTTACGCCGCCGTAAACCCCTTACCGCATGGGTCCTAATGAGGCCCATTATCTCCTTGGGGCACGACACACGGTCACTGTCATCACAGATCACCATAACTTACAATATTTAAAGACTGCCAAAGCGCAATCCTCACACCGACTTCGTTGGGCGCTCTTTTTCGCAGAATACAATTTTATCATTACCTATAGACCTGGAGTGTGGAAAGGAAAAGCAGATGCATTATCACGCATGAGTGAGGAAAAAGAGGCCTTTACAGCATCCAATTCCATGGCCATCATTCCTGAAGATCGAATTCAAACCATGATCGCTGTTACCACATGTGTAGATGACTTAAAAAACAGTTTACAGTCACAGATGACTCAGGTAAAACAACAGGAATGGCTTTTAAAGGGAGAATGGTACACCATCGAGAACAATTTACCATATTTCGAAGGACGGTTATATATTCAGGACAAGAAACTGCAAACTCAAATCATTGCAAACTCCCATGATTCCTTAGTGGAAGGACACCCTGGAATAGCCAAGACAAAGGCTAAGGTAAAGCAAAACTATTGGTGGCCCACTTGGAGGAAAGACATTGCCTGATTTGTTACAACCTGTGGTGTTTGTGCACTGGACAGATCTCAGAAGCGAAACCCTGCTGGGTTACTACGTCCGTTTATGATTCCACCAGCACTTTGGCATACAATATCAATGGACTTTATCAGGGATCTTCCTCCCTGCAATGGTTACAACACCATCTTAGTCATTGTAGATTTACTATCGAAGATGGCCCATTTCATCCCTCTGAAAGGACTTCCAAATGCATCCACTGTCGCCACCTTTTTCTTTGAACAAATTGTCCAGTTACATTGATTTCCATCAATTTTGATATTTGATCGTGAGACACAATTTGTTTCCGCCTTTTGGAGAAGGTGTTGTGCAATTGCCAAAATCCACCTCCCGTTGTCCACTAGCCACCACCCTCAAACCGATGGACAAACCCAGCGCACCAATCAGACGCTAGAACAATATTTAGGATGTATGCTTCGGCACTCCGAAAACTCCTGGAAAGACATACTTTGGATAGCCGAGTATGCCTACAACAATTCAGTTCATACAGGCACTGGACAAACCCCATTCTATACTCTACACATGAGACACCCATGGACATCAGTATTTGATCCACCCGACACATTGAAAATGCCAGCAATAAAAACATTACACAAATCCATCATTCAAGTTCTTGAAGAAACAACAGAACAATTGTACAAGGCCAAAGAAAGACAAAAACTGTTTGCTGATCGGCACCGAAAAGAAGCTCCCAATTACCAAAGTTGCTGTACTTGGCTAACTTTCCCTCGCTGATGGCGTAATTGGAGGCTGACCTAAAAAGGTGGCATAAGCAAACAATCGGCTGGGAAGAGTGGCAGCAGTTAAAATGTCCATTATCCCTTGGCTCCTTTACTACTGTGCTGCCCTGCCAATCGCGGTCCCGATTCAGAAACTACACGGGTTACAGGGGAAAATCCTAGCCTACATTGGAGATAAAGTCTGGTTAGCATCCAGGCACATACCTTTGAAAGGACCACAGGTCTTCCATCCCAGATATCTGGGTCGCTATACTATCAAAGCGATAATCAACCCTGCCGCCATGAAATTGGAGTTTCCTTCGCACATGAAAATCCACCCGGTATTCCATGTTTCAGACCTTAAACCCATAAAACCAAATACATGGACTGATTCTCCACCAGAGCCCGAATTACTAAATGGGGAACCTGAATACGAAGTTAAGTCTATCATGGATTCCAAGGTGGTTTGATCCAAACTGTATTACCTAATAGACTGGAAAGGATACGGACCCCAAGACCAAACCTGGGAACCCATCGAATATGTTCATGCCCCTTGATTGGTCAGGCAATTCCATTGTAATAACCCCACCAAGCCAGGCCGAGAGGAGGATGACCCTTGAGAGGGGCCTTGAGGGGGGAGTGCTGTCATGCCACTTGCCCAGGATCACAACAGTGGTACCATCAAGTGGAGGGAGGAGGGGGCATCATGGGTCACACACGTCCCTTTGGGGCATTTATACATGGGGGGCCTGGTTGGACACAGTCCTGGCACCTCTGGCGCAAGGCTCATTGAAGGATTTAAACAGGACATTTCTATTATGGGCAGAAATGCTTAGAATGAACAGCAACTCTTTTATTATAATCAAGAATACTCTCATAAACTCTCATTTGTGTAACTAGTCCAGGTGTGGTCTCCATCTTCATCTGCATCTGGACGTGCATCTTCTAACTTCTGGGAGTGGCAGGGTGTGGCATGCAGAACTTTGGTAAGGGGCGTGGCCTTAAGAGCTCAGCTATGAAAGCCAGCGTAACGCTCACTATCGCCTGGGATTCATCTTACCTGCAGTTATCCTGCAATCTGCATCCCTGCTTGTCACTGGAGAATCCTGCTCTTACCTGAACGCTTCCTCCTGGCACTGGGGCTCACCTACAAACATCTCGGAGCGCAGACATCTTCCTCCAGGCACCACGGCTCACCTGCAAACATCTCAGAGCGTAGACATCTTCCTCCTGGCACCGTGGCTCACCTGCAAACATCTCGGAGCGGAGGCATCTTCTTCCTGATAACGCGGCTCACCGGCAAACACCCCGGAATGCACACAGCATCATCCAGGCACCGCGGCATGGCGCACTCCATCCGAACTCGCAGCACCTGCAAAGAAAAGTCAAAAGACAAGGTTAGATACTTAACAGACATTACATTAAGGGCTTGCTGTCTTAAAACCTTGCACCTTCCCTAAAGCCATCACTCACCTGCTGCTGAACATTACGGTCGCATCCATCTTCCGCTCAGCCGCATTCCGCGCCTCCCCAGCCATTGTTAGGCTGCATTTCCACCTATTTGGGAGAAAACAGAGAGAAACGTAATTCAGTGCAAAACAACCACATTGAGAGCAATAACATCAAGACATTGAGAGGGAAAAGACAAAGACATTGAAAGAAAGCAAAAAGAGGGGAAAAGACAAAAGACTTTGAGAGAAAGAAGAAAGAGGAACTTAGTTGCACCCGGACTGGACTGGTACTCATGAATCAGTGAAGGAACTAGATTCCACCAACAATAGCCCCTGCTAGAAGTAGCAGGATGGAGAGCTCATCATTCACATTAATGAGGTGAGCCTTATGGACCAGTACATGCCCACAGAAATCGCACCTTGGGTCGAAGGGGTTGGGAGATACCACAGTCATCTGCCAGCGCATTCACATTTTCCCATATCTACGCAGGAGCAGTGCCACCAATTGTTGCCGATCATAGCTGATCCACAGGGGACGAAACCAGAAGGGGGAGATCTAACACTAGGGAGTGCTGCAACTGTGCCCAAACGCCTCCGCAGAGATCAGGTGAGCGTAACATCTGCAAAGTTGGTTGTGTACTTTTTCATTGCCTTCCATTCAGCGTTTCCGCATTTGGCTAATGAGGAAAATAATAAAAGCTTTTGACAGTATTTATATGTATCTGTTCTCTATCTACAGAACTGTGTAAGCATGTTCTTTGTGTGTGCAAGTGTAAGACTGTTCAAGACTGCAAGTATGCTTCATGACTAATGCTGCTATGTCATGGTGTCACTAGTGAAGTCAGTACAGTGGCTTCTTGGCACTTAGTCGATGCTGTCCATTATAGCGTTGGGATCCATAATCACTGTCGAAGCACCTGTATCCATAAAGACATTCAATGGATATGTTTGGAAGGGCTGTCTAAGATAATACCTCTCAGCATATGTATCAGTCAGTGGCGCACTTGGGGGTTGCCTGAATAAGGAGTGGCTTTGTGCGTTCTTGACTCTTCGGCCATCATGTTCATGTGGATGAGAGGGGGCATTCCTGGGACCCTCTCTTCAGGCTTATGAAGGGTTTAGGCCCTGGGAAAGGGGGAACACAGATAATGGCATGGCAATACAGACAAACATTCTTTCAGTTGTGGAACTACTTCACAACTTGCTGTATGTTTCTCAGTTGTTCATCCTTGGAGTAGGAGAGGAGGTGGTGGGAACTGTCTTATTATGGACATGTATCAACAGACAAGACCAATGATAGTGTATGGGTTGAAGGAGATGTATCGTTACTCTTAACAATAAGAGTACAGAAAACCCAAGTAGTTCAATGACTGGGCAGAACTCTAAAATTGAAGGGTGATGGCTGGAAGGTTTTGATGTCATCATTACCACAAGTATTGATTTGAGCAACCCTTCAGTCTATTGTTTTTGAGCCTGCCAATCCATTACAGAAAAGGACAGAGAATAAGCCAAATAGCCTTGGTCCCATGCCAAAAGAGGCAGTCCAGCCCCAACTGCTTGGTCACATCACTTCTGCACATGACCGCAAGCCATCCCAGGCATGTTTCTGGCTCATTTGGTGTCATCAGTATGCCTGGGATTAATGTTTTGTCTGAATCCTGAATCACTGAAATGTTTACCGTATTCAGGATTTGCCAACCTGTTAAGAGATTCAGGATAATGACTCGGGCTGGCATCTTCAACTGGATACTTAGAGGGAAGCTGCTGCAGCTTTTCATTAGTCACTGGGAATGTTTTAGAAGGTACTGGTGTTGAGTGGTATATTTTGCTGTTTGAGAGCAGGAGCATGTAGCTTTCTTTTCTAAGTAAGGCTTTTTATACTAGTGCATTTAAGCCTACTGGGAGGGTAGCTCAGGGACAACATTTTCTTCTTGGAAACAAGACGATGCTCGGCCCCACAAATGTGATCCCCGGTCCTGAGCTTAGAAGCTGGAGTAGTCTGGCATTAAATGTGATATAAATGACTAATACAAATAATATATGTATAGCAGAGACAGAAAGAAGGAGCATTTAATAGGAAAGGGAGCATTAGGTGTCTGTGGCTGTTTAAGATCTGAAACATTATATTTTCATTTTTCAGGTAGGGCTTTTTGACTTTAGAACAAAGCATCATTGCATGTTGTGCATTTAATATTACATGAGAGAATGTCAGTGGGTAACCTTAGGCAATGCTCAACAGAATATTATGCACATTTATTTCTTTGCAATACCACTAAAAAGCAATCTGCATTTCACAGAAAGGAGGCTAGCCTTTGGGATTTTCTTTAGAGATTTCACTTTCTCTTCAGGAAACTCAACAATTTACTTTGCATTTATCCACTGGGGGTGGCTGCTTCATTGAACATACACTCACACACAAGTAGTTGAATTGAATTTAATTGCCAGAACTTTAGGGGAATAACACCCTTTTGGCGTGCTGTGAAATTGGTGGAAGAAGTGGTGATCATGGGTGGTAGGCAATTAGCGGCACGTTGATGGGCTGTGCTGTGTGCCACACAACCTGTTTGAGCCCACAGTGAGCATTAGACCAGAGGAAGAATGTATGCTCGACCAGCTGGTTTGAATGGGCACACTCACACACAAGACAAGCAGTTGAATTATTTTCAGGGAAGAGAACATTGTAATTTTCATGTTTCTACTTTCTCGCCGGAGTGTGGGGACACACTAAATATTTAAGTCTCTCCTGTCTCGCAGAGGTGGGGCACACAGCCTGAATATTTAAGTCTGTCTCAGGAGACATAAGCTTGAATAGAGAAGAGTGGCTTGATGAACAAGTCTCGCATATGAGCGGAGTGCGTTCCGGCGATGGAACACGCTCAATCATTACCAAATCTCAGTAAGGCATACCACCCTTTTTTGCCACAGGGAAGACTCTCACGCATCCTGAATTATTAGTGTTTGAAAAGAAAACTGCCCCTATTTAAAGGCTCTCTCCCCAGACAAGTGATTGGTGCACAGCCTCCTGAAATGAGGACAGAGAGACTGACGTCTCAGTGAGTGTCATATGATTTAATTCCTATCTGAATAAACTTCATCTTGAATCCTGTAGTAGGATGTCTGCTTTTCAGATTTCTATCCGAAAATCAATATTTATTCTTCAACACCCAAAACAGCAAACCAAACCAAATTGAACAAAGTTCAGCATGTTATTTTTGGGGTATGTATTCATTATTTCTTAAAATCTTGTTTACAAATTTTTATATTTTCAAATGTTACTCCTTATATTTTTTAAGGGTGGGAAGAAGGAAATGAAAACAACATAAATAGTAGCCTTCAGAAATAAAACAAACATTATTTGCAAATGTCCACTGTGCCACACAATCACAGAAAAGCTCTCAGAGTTTTTAAATGTGGTCTGGGTTACGCATTTCAAAATGATGCTGTGCGCTGGCCTTACTGCCTCATGCACCTATTCTGCCCAGCTGCAAAAGTGCTGGCACACGAGGCACAAGATACAGATCTGCTGGGCAATGTGTCCATGGCACTGCCCTCTGTGACATTACCTCAATCTTCCAAATTCCCTCAAAGGGCACCTGGAATAGCCTCGCCCTTCTGTGGTAGTTATAAATCCATCAAGCAGCACTGCTCATTGCTCGATCAAGTCTGCACTTCTGATAATGGTGCTGCCATTCGCCTTTGCCCTCCTGGGAGAACCCAGCTGCAGAAAAACCTTCTGCACTGCTTTGGGGTTGTAGTGGATGGAAGTTGTCATACACTTTCCGGTACCAGCACTGCAGGTTGTTCAAGAGGACTGGATGCCCTGTGAATGGGTACCAGAGATCTTCCCCCTCCTAAATGTCTTTGACCCCAAGCACATGTTGCACTTAATGTATTCAGCCTTTGATTATGAAACCCTATTAGGCACCACAAAAGAGGATGGCGGCAAAGGGGACCTGTCTTCCTGCCCTTCCGGCACTTCCAGAGGAAATCCTGGGCCTTCCTTGAACCCTCACTGGACTTCGTGCCTCCTCCTTGTGACTCCTGCGGTACTGGATTTCCTCCTGACCCCTGTGGTACTGCCTCTGCTCCTGACACCTTTGGTACAGGACGTGCCATCATCTCAGCCTCCTCTCCCGCCTCTGTGTCAGTGCCAACAAAATTCCTCCATCTCCCCCAGTGGCATCTGCATCACCATTAACCATACTAGCTTAATTTTTGTCATCAACATCCACTGGAGGAGGCTGATTGTCTGTGCCCCATGCCCCGATAATGATCTCACACTGTACCGCCGCCCAGGGATGTCATTTCACCAAAATGCCAGGGGTAGCGGAAGTGACATCACATGACCCTGGACCTCTGATGACATCACAGGAAGTGATGCCATTTGACCCCACCCCAAAGTGACATCACAGGAAGCGATGGAACACAACCGTTTACCTCTTGCCAAACAGGAAGTGGCATCACATAGCATTGTTTCTAAGTAACCATGAAAAATATGGTTCCAATATCACTGTAATATGATATACATTTCATACAAGAATGGATCACCATATGTATCGACAGAAAAAAACATGCTAAATCTGCAAAAAGCACAATACATAGTCCGAAATGGATGCTTAGTCTACTCTAAATGCTTTTTGGAGGATTTTGTCTGCGTTGTGAATTTGAGGTTTTTAAGAACAGACAAAATCAGTGACTCACCCCCTGAAGTGTGCCTGAAATAAACAAATAAACCTTTAATGAGTCTAGCAATTATTGTATAGAATTCCAGAAAGACAAATTATTTGTTATTCCTATTCTTTCGTATTTGGGGTCACTGTTCAAAGTGTTACACTTTTAGAACCCCTTGTTTTTTTCTTAAGAATCCTGAACAAGAAAGCCAGCCACTCTAGAAACAAAGAGCCACATGGCATTGGCCAGAGCCCAGGAAAAAAATAAAATAGGTTTATCTTTTTTTTTAGGGGTAGCAAGTGAGACCACAGAGGTAGCAACCCCTACATGATGTCCTTGCCTCCGCCTCTCCTAATTACATGCAGGAGGACAAGAGATTCACGTCAGCTGGATTTAGATCATTTCAGATTCCTATCATTGTCAGATTTCTCTCCCTGCATACCTGCCATTTCCACCCAACAAAAGAGAGGTTCTCCTAAACAAAACAAACATTCACTTTTTCTTCTCTAAGAAAAAATGAACGAGTTGCAACTAAAATATAAAAAGACGTTCCTAACAATAAATCTGGCTTCCCAAATAAACGGGATTCCAAAGTAGGAAAACAATGAAGGTGTGCTCAAGCTAGCTAACAAAGATTTCAAATTCAAATCGCAACACAACCGAGGAGGATTCCCTAAATAAACGGCTTCCCTAATACACTACACGAGGGCCTGGCACCAAAGGAAGAAAACAAAAAGAACGGTTTCCTAGATAAAAAAAAAAACATTTTCAAATCACACATCCCCAAAGAAATATGAAATGCTGCCTAACTCCACAGAAATATGTCTCTTTCCCCAAATCCTGCCATGTATTGGCCCTGCCTCGCCTTCTTGCAGCCAAACAAAACCCACAAAGGAAACCGACAGATGCTGAACATGTTTTCTCCCTAAGAACTCACTGGAATACCCGAATCTGATGTCACTATGATGATGCGGCACAAATCATTGTACAATGCTTCAATCAACTTACCAACCTTCTCCGAGTGTCTACAATGTGGATACTGCAATTGTTCGGCATGCTCTCACGGATTCCCCCAAATTTGGCGATGGAGCATGTAGGTCTTCTTGGGCACTTTTAGGGAGATTCACTCAGGCATAGTCATCAGTGAGGTGTAGTTGGGGTCGTGTAGGCACAGCAGGCTTGGAAGCCACGTCTAAACATACCTCTCACGCTCAGGAGAACACTAGCAAAACCAAAGGGTGATGGCTGGAAGGCTTTGTACCAATCAAACTACAGGCATTGCAATGGGCAACCCTCAAAACAACAGTTTTTGAGCCTGCCAAGTCCTTGCAGAAGGGGAAAGGCCATGAGCAAATCAGACTTGGCCCAACCCTACAAGGGCAGTCCTGCCCAACTTCTAAGTCACATCCCTCTTGCACAAGACCACAAGCAACTCAAGGCATTGTTCTGCCTCATTGGGCATAATTAGTGAGGTGAAGCTTGGGTCTCTATGCCTAACAGACTTGGGACCCATCACTGGGCATACCCATCCCACTCTGGGTGACATAAGCAAGACTGAGGGTGATCATTGGAAGGTTTTGAATTGATCATAACTATGGACATTGCTCTGGGGCAGCCCTCCAGATCATCGATTTTCAGTTTGCCAAGCCATTACAGGAGGGGACAGGCCATAGGCTAGTTGCCGGTAAGATCACTCGCTGCTGTGATCTGAGTGGGATCTGCAGGTCACAGGTTCAAATCCCAGCAAGGCCAACTCAGCCTTTCATCTTTCTGAGGTCGATAAATGTGTACCAATTTCAGTTGGGTGATATTGTATGTAAATATGTGCTCTGTAAAGTGCTTTGGATTAAGGCGCTATATGAATAACACATCATTATCATTATAGGCAAGTCAGGCTTGGTCCAACTACAAAATTCCCCTTTCCTAAGGTCTTATTAGGCTGGCTCTCTCTGTCTTTTCCCAAAGGTCCTTCAAAAAGATTCTTGAGAAATGATCAACAGTCCTAACAAAAAAGATGTCATCTCTTCAATGGTCAGGATGCTTTCTCCTAATCTGCTTAGTTGGATTCTGATCTAACATGGTACTTGCTCTCTTTGTGTCTACAGATCACATCTTTGCAGTCCAAGAGTTCTAGTCAAACAAAAAGTAAAGTCACACTCTTGAAGTTCTCATAATAAGGTTTATAAGATTTCCGGGCACCTGCCCATCACTCAGTCTTTAGAAGTCTCCCTCTAAGAAGGTCCTCGGATTTGTCTCTAGTTGATGGTGAGATACAACCACGTTCACTCCTCTTTCAGGTCCTGTAGAAGTCGCTGGATCTCTACCACAATGTTTCACATAAGGGTGGAATTTCTCTTTCACTTTACGACTGAGCCAACTTATTTGGCCTGAACGCATTTCACAGAGGAGCTTAGGAGTGACTCTTCAAACCTCATTCCTAGGGTCCTAAGTTCAACCATGTGCACTACCTCTCTATTCCTCCTCAGGTCATGATCCACTTTTTTGCCACACCATGAATTGCCTGGGGTGTAGCAAATGTGTTTACATGTGATCCAAGCGGTGCCTGAACATTGCATTTAGGATGCCAGTCAGGCGTCTTGTCTGTGTGAGTCTGTGAATTCATGCTGGCAGTTATGGATCTCAACAGAGCTATCACTGCAATAGGACCTGTGTTGAATATTGTCAGTGCTTTGGAATTGTTATGATAACTTCTGATGAAGTCTGGCCTATATCTATATCTATATCTAGTTGATCCTGAGTTGGGGAGCACAACTGCCCCAACCATGGCCCACATCACCCCGGCCCTCAGTGACGCTCCTACAATTGAGAAAAGAAATCAAAACCCACCTCCTCAAGGAATCGCTCCGCCTTAACACCTAGGCCATCACATCAACCCTTGCACCACCTGACTTGCTAGATGCCGCCCACCCCTATCCTCCCCACTACCCTGTACCATCATACCCCTCCTCCGTGGCCCTCTGTATTCCACCCCCACTGTATATCTGTTCTGTTGTTTCCTCAGAGGAGTGCTCTGTTTTGCATCTGTACTGCTGTATACCTCTGTAAAGTGCTCTGTTATGAATCTGTATTATTGCATACATCTGTAAAGCGCTCCATTGTTTCTCAAAGCCAGGTCTGCGCTCATTAAATACCATGGTCATAGGTATCCTGGAAAGGCTCTTAAATGGCCGGACGCAGTTTTTTCCAGAGTTTGACAGTCTGTTGCTCAGTGACAGGGCTAAGTGTTCCTCCCCGAGAGCCCTCATTCAGAAGACCAGGGAGGTCTCCAGCTCCCTGGATCACCCACTAGAAGTTCCTAGAATAAGGCAGGGTAATTTGTCTCAGAATGCAGCAAGGAGAGAGTACAGCAGAGGTATTGGGCACATGCGATATGGCCAATAAAGGCGTGTAGGAGGTGTTGCTGCAGTACACCAAAGAGCAAGAGATGGAGAAGACCCAAGCAGCTTACCTAAAGGTCACAAAAGAGTAAGGAAAGACTGATACCTCTGAACCCGCGCCTGCTCTTGCAGAAAGGCAAAGGTAGGTACAGGCATCCCTTGTCATCTTTCAATCAGGGCAGCAGACATCCCCACTCATGACAGCATCCATGCCTTCATTGTTTATGGTGCTACAGGGCTCATGTCAGGGGAGTGAGGGGGAACTAACCCCTGCCCCTATCAGGGTGCCATGGTGCCTGATACCATACCCCCTCCCAACTCCTCCTTACCTGGCGTTCCCAGTCTGGCCTGGGATCAGGAGTGGGAAGCTTGCGGACACCACCATGGGAAAGGCAGCATGAGCTGTGCTGGATGTGACCAGGAGGGTACCGGAGAGAGCCAGTGCCAAAACTGCCAACATCCTCCCGGTGCATCAGGAGAGAGAGAAGGGGGTGGTGCCAAAATGGAAAGGGACACAGCGGGAGATCCACAAGCTGGCATTGCCCCATGGTGAGGAGTGGGGCTCAGACGGCAGCATCAGCTGGAACCTGTGTGTAAGGAGGAAAAAGTCACTGAAACACCAGGAACTTTGTTTATCCTTCATGGAGAGGAGCGCAGCTCTGACAAACCAGGCCGGCTGAAGCCCAAACATGGGGAGGAACCCACTAGACCACCAGGGAAATCTAACATTAAAAGGGCCCTGTGTGGAGGCCCTAACAGCCTGGGATGTCAATCCCTCAAGACCTGTTCAGCTCGCCAACCCCGAGTATGGTGAACCATGTGAGGAAGGAGAGGGGCTTCAGGCCCTTTTAAGATGTTTGCCCTGCCTTCCTACACACCCCCTCAGAATAAGGTAATTATGTTGGCTAAGGTGAGCCAAACAACCCTGAGAGGGGAGGGGCATTTAAAGAGCTGACAGCTAATGCAAAGGTTGATTAGAAGGGTGAGGTCAGAGGTGGAAGATGTAGGACCAAGAGACTAGCAGTGGGATGGAGAGTAAGAGTGTGGAGGTGGTTGGAGAGAAGGGTACTGAGAAGTGGATGTGCATGAGTGACATGAGAGAGTGAAGTAGTTCTAGTTGTTGTAAGAGGGGTGGCAGTAGTAGTAGGAGGTTGTATTAGTAGTGAGCGGTGGTAGTAGTGAGTGGTGGTAGTAGTGAGAAGTAGTAGTTGTGGGAATTAGTAGTAGTGAGCGGGAGAGGCAGTGGTAGGAGAGAGGAGAAGAGGTAGTAGCAGATTGGGGTAGTAGTAGTCAGAAGTAGCAGAAGAGGAAATATCAGAGGAGGGTTAGTAGTGGAGAAGTGAACAAAGAGGAGTAGCGGAAGAAAGAGAGGTCGTAGTAGCAGGAAGAGGAGAGAATAGTTGGAGTAGTAAGTTTGAGAGAAGATAATATCTAAGGGTGGAGGTAGGAAGGTGGAGTAGAAGACCAGAGGGACAGAAAACTAGATGGGAGAAGGAGGGGAGAAATGAGGGACTATCTGGAGGGGGAGGTGAGGCTGTGAGTGGCTGGCAGTTGATTCCAATATGGCAAGTGCACGGCACTGTTCCGTCATTCCCAACAGATTACTAGGCGGGAGAAGGAGAGGGACAGCTAGAAAGACCCTGAGCGAGTTAGCTACCCAACTGATCAATGAAATATTGCAGCATTAGCCCATAGCATACGACATTAGGGGAGCTGAGCCCTAGCACTAACCGTCTTTATGGACGCCTGGGCTAGGGTTGGGGTAACCCACGGGAGACAAGAGAGTGAGGGACGGCCCTAGCACCAAATACCACAAGGCACCTTGAATACCTTAAAATACCAGAGTTCGGTCCAAACCTACCTCTGCACAAATCCCAAAAAAAACACCCCAGAAGCTTGCTGGTGGTAGCATTGTGAAAGTGGCACTTGACTAGTTGGAAAATCAAGAGGGACTGATTTATACTACGAGCAGGAGCGTACAGCCTGATTTTTAAATTTATTTTATTGTTATATGGTTAAAATAACGTTTAATAAATCTTACATAAAAAACAAAGTAGAATCAATAACAATAGCAATTACAAAATTACAAAGTTAAAATTTACCACAACACCTCAGCATCCTTATTCACATCATACATCACTTTACAAATCATATTAAAGATCAATCCTCAATTAATCAATTCCAGAAATAACTTGAAAGTGTTAAAACCTTCTTCTAAGAAATGCACGGCTGCCGTCAACCATCAATTGTTTCCATACGGTACCATAATTATTATTATTATTATTATTGTTATTATAATTAATTGCCATACCACTTCACTTGAGAGCAGTTCGTGCTGAAGGAGTAAGTCAGCAAAATAGTGATAACGTCGGTCATTCAGAACCTGGCAGTGTAACAGAATATGACACAATGATTCCAAACAGCCAGACCCAACACAGAATCTACAAGTTCTTTGACCTCTTGGTGTCTTATTCCTGGCCCCCTTAATTTCTCAAGTTGGTAGTAAATTCAACCTTAATGGTATCACCTGTGCACACCATGTGAAACTCTGGGATTTATTCAGATAGCTGGGAAGACTCCTACAGGTCTTACATCAATTAGAATTCCCATACAGATGGTAACCTCTTACCCTGTCAATTGTTTGCATCCAATCCATTTCTCTCAATTTCTTCTTTGCCTTCAGTGGGCACTTCAGAACCAGGTCTTGTGATATATTTAGGTCCTCACACATTGTTTCACATGGTTTAACCCATTCATTCAAGGAAGCCCAATGCTTCCTCCCCATCAAACATTTCATTTCCCACCAGATGGAGTCCCCCTCGGCACACAATATCCTGTTTAATGATGAAAGATGTCTCCATACCATGTAGAATCGTGTGGAGGACAGGCGCAGCTCGAAGCGGATAACCTGTTTGACAGCCTGTTTTGGCAGATGACCATCAGTTGGACCCCAGGTCAGTGGTGAATAACATTAAGAGTCACATACTCCAGAATATCCTCTTGTTGACGACTAGGCAAGAGGACAGAAAAAGAGCGGACATGGGAAGTGACTGTATTCAGCCTTGTGTAGATGGTCTTCAAATCTTGCAGATGTGGCTCTGTGCTGTGAAAGAAACACTTCAATTGTGCTAATGGGTCACCTCCGGACTCAATTCCAGAAGCTTCTTTCGCAACCTGTTATTTTATGATAATACATTCAACCATGCTTGACACTGGAATGTGTACTTGTGGCAACAAAGTTGAAATAGAATTAATCCAGAGTCAATTTCATGTACCATATTTCATTGACTCCTAATGTTTGCGCTTAATATGACTCACAGTTGTGATACTGTTAAAATAACCCCTCAAGGCATACATTGAGTAACATACAGCCTACCTCTTTGTACGTATTTGAAGATCTTATCTGCAGCATGCATAACACTGTCAGCTAGAAAGTGGTCCCTTTTATTATTCCGCATGGATGCTTGAATGTGTGGGGGTGCATGGAAATGGATAAAGCCAATGTATCTAAAGTTGATAGAAATTGGGATGGCTACAGATATTAAAAAATGTGCACTATGAAGACAATGCAAGTTGTTAGTTATTATCACTTCTTCAATACCATACTTTTCGTTCTGCGAGTTCGCCATTTTATCATTGATGGGCTGTATATTGTTTTCTGTAGCAACTCTTTAGATGTTTGCAATTTTGGACGTTTCCAAGAAAACAGCCAATGCCCCAGTAAATGAAAATGCACCATGGAATAATGTCCGAGTTCAAACTTAGTGGAATATAACATTAGATAATGGCCCTTATTAGGAGGTGGGCAGAATGGGTTTACCGGCACCGGTAATGGTACCGGTGCCGGTAAACCCATTCCACCCTATTACGAGGTCTCCTCGCGGGACCCACAATGGGCGCCTAGTAAAACCAGGCGTCCTTACCGGGTCCTGCGAGGAGACCAGGGAGCTAACAACTGACCCGTTACAAATGGACCTGTTGTGTTGTTTGCTCCTTCCCCATTCCCATTGAGCCCTATGGGGGCTCGAATGGGAATGAGGATGGACCGGGTCTGGGTTCCTCGGACGAGGAATTATCAGGTCCGCCACGGTGGGCATGGCCAGGTAAGTCCTCATTTGAGAAAGCCGGGCCTGGTATGCAGTAAGGAGGCAACCATGCCACTAAATGCGGCATGGTTACCTCCAACCTCCTAATGAGGGCAAATGTCTGAGAATACAAGAATGACTCATCTTGTGTGATCACAAGTTTGGCAGGCACTCTACCTAAATATCCCTTGTGCTTCAGTCTTAGACATACATTAGTGGGTACCTTAACTCCTGTGTTTCAGGATGCTGTGCAGTAGGGAGTACCTAAAAGAAATCATATGTTTGCAGTTCTTGTTTAATGATGAGCCCAAATAAGTGTGATGGTTGCAGCTCTCCTGTAACAGAGAGAAGCCAGGAAATGTCAAGAGGCTCTCTGTCCATTGCTGTGGTTGTAGAATAGTCAGAGCAGGACTCAAGAACCGAAGAGTAGTTACAGAAGCCTGAAAGGCATCTCATAACGTTAGTCACTAGAGCTATGGCACCGCAGCAACGTTTCCTCCGGTGACAGTTTTGGCTGGGGGGGTGGCACCATAAAGATGTGGTATCCAACTTGGTGTGAGCCTTTTCTCGTCACACAGTTTCCATGCAAGTAGGGAGGTGTTGTCATCCAATGTTGTTTAGGAAAGTAGGATACTTTCGATGCTGTTGGAGTATCAAGACATGTCCGTCTATGCTCATCTGGCTGCAATGGTCGTGGTGGTGTAGTTGATGGTGTGGTTGCCACAGACTGGTATTCTGTACTTTTATATCTGCCAGGGTCTTTTCCCTAGTCTTACATCGGGGTAAGATTAGTTTTGAAGTTCTTACTTATCTCTGTAACTGTGTTTGTCCTTTTCCTCTGGTTTCCAGAATTCTGCGTTGCTGCCTAGAACCAGAAAGATCATAACCTTTATCTTGGTAAACATCATTGTCCACTGACTCATGAGTAGAGGTAGATGGCAGTGGACACCAGGAACTTTCCCATAATCCGCTCCTCTATTTTCTGTGTTGTTCTTCTAGGCTCGTCAGGGAATACAACATGAAACTCCTCACGCCTTCTACACTTGACACATTGGGCTGAGCCTCCTCCTCGTCCTCCTCCTGCTGAAAAACCTGAGCAGGTACTACTTTATCTTTAAACCAGAGTGATATGTAGCAGAGGTGCTGTTGCTGAATGCACAAATGGTGTCTTCAATATATGACACACATTTCCGACATCCCTGATGCACACAGCATCTGCTGTCACTCATGTAAAAAACCCTATAGCCACATGCGCTCCACTCTCTGTCACGTTTAGTCTGTCTGTGCATGTTGGCACTCAACATCCTCACTTCTACATAGTCAAGAGAAGATGGCATGGGTATCCTGCCACCAAACATGTCTGAGAACTTTCATTTGCTACTAGTAATTTGTAACCTCATCAATCTTGGCAATTGGTATTTGATGACATCTGTCACAACAAATGAGCACACTCCGTCACAACCACTGATTGTAATCACCTGCCTCCAAACAATTCTAGGATTGTTTCTTCTCAACTTGCATATTTATTGTGTATTCTCACACAACGTTGACATTTTAGGATGCAGCCACTTGATGAAATCGCCTTCCTATACACAATGCCATGGCTTTCTCATTGTAGCTTTTATTTTGTCTCATCCATCAAAACAGATGGCACATTTATTTGGAACAACTGCATGTACCTGTCTTGCTGCTTCTAAGCAATTCTTGGATTTTCTCCTCACTCCCTTCAGAATTACAGGAAATGTCACATGTCAGTATGTTGCGCAAGGTTCTTGCTGGGGACCTCTCCTCCACTAGTCATAAGCAGATTCAATATCCGATTTCTCTCTTCCACCTTTCCCTCAACTAAATCCACTTGTAATGCTCTACTGCTCCCTCAACTAAAGCTTTTTTGAATTTTTTACCGCTTTCTCACCACATTTTATTTTATTTTATTTTGTCCTTTTCCTCATCTGAATACAATTTCAATGATCTACCTCTCAATGAACTGCTCCGGCAACCTCCTGCCTCTGCCTCCAAGACTGATCTGAAACTCAGACAATTCACTCCCTCATTATTTGATTTTACTGCATACTTGCTCAAGGAACTTTTCCGAACCCTCAAGGAAGATCAGGGAAATTTGGCTTCGCTCAATCGGCCAAATATCAGGTGATTTGCTATTTGGCTGAAGAAGTTTGCTGAGCTTTAATAGTAAATGATCCCGCTTCTATATCATCTCTATTCTTCTATCTTGACTTTTTGTAAAAGTGGCAATGGGGGTCATTCCTAGTACAGCGGTAGGGGGTTAACGGCACCGGTGAGGATGCCGGTGCCGTTAACCCCCTACCGCCGCATTCCGAGGTCCCTTAGCGGGTCCCACTAGGGCTGGCTGGTTTTACCAGCCGCCCTTAGCCGGACCCGCTAAGGGACCAGGGAGCTAATAACGGGCCCGCTATTTGCGGGCCTGTTATTAGTTCCATCCCCATTCCCATTGAGCCGTATAGGGGCTCGAATAGGTATGGGGAATGGCATTCAGAATGGGGACTTACCGGGTCCGCCTAGGTCGGAATGTCCCGGTAAGTCCCCATTGTGACACCACGGACCCGGACACGGGTTTGGAGGCAGCCATGGTGCTTTTAGCACCATGGCTGCCTCCAAACTCGTAATGACCCCCAATGTGTATACTTGCTTTTTAAATTCCGTCTGCATCTCCTCTCAACTCTGTTTTGCTTCTGTGTACGGATTGAACTGTGCGCCCGTGCAGTTCAGATCATTTGCAATTCACCGCTGGTTGCCCCTAATTAAAGGAAGCACATCAGCACTTTGAATGCATCCTTCAAACAAGGTGATCACTTACATTCAACACTGGGAACGGAGCCTGCCAAGAGGATCATTAGAGCAGGCCTGTGACCATGCATTGATCAAACGGTGCGGTTGAAGATTGATTCTCAGCCTCTAACCTGTATCTCCCTAATTAGTCCGCCTACCGTGGTTCAGAGAGAGTTCTTGTATGATGCCGAGGGGTCCAACACAAAGATGGGAACAAATCACTTGAGGAGCTAGCCCCGCTGTATTTGTGTAGTTGAGCACAAGAATGTCAAAGTGTCTGTACTAGTGGGCAATTATAATACATTGCAACACCAAGGCTATCCCTTTGTCAAAGATTGCTTTTCCAAGTCATCTTCCCAGATTCTGGGAGATCTGGTCTTCAGTCCCTTGAACTGCCGAACAGAGACTAAAGTAAATGTAAAGTAAAAGGAAAGCCCAGGGATTAAATCAGATGTCCCGGGTCATACAGAGTCCTCTGGCAAGCTCAGATTGTCAACCTACTAGTTATGATAGCGCCTATACACAATGGGGCTCATTACGAGTACGGCGGTAAGGGGTTAACGGCACCGGTAAGGATGCCGGTGCCGTTAACCCCTTACCGCCGCATTCTGAGGTCCATTAGCGGGTCCCACTAAGACCAGCTGGTAAAATCAGCCGTCCTTAGCGGGAGTCGCTAAGCGACCAGGGAGCTGATAATGTTCCCGTAATTTACGGGCCCGTTATTTGCGCCCTTCCCATTTCCATTGAGCCCTATGGGGGCTCGAATGGGAATGGGGAAGGGTTTTTTGAATGGGGACTTACCGGGTGCTCCAAGGTTGGAATGACCCGATAAATCCCCATTCAGAGAACCCGGACACGACTTTGGAGGCAGCCATGGTGCTAGTAGCACCATGGCTGCCTCCAAACTCGTAATGACCCCCAATGTGTTTCAAAGCGCTCCAAGGTAAGGGAGGGAACAGGGTAAAATACAGTGACGACATCCTTACACGTCCTTGATACATTCAGAATGTGAAATGAACTATCGTACTAGGCCTGGCGACATTTCAGATAGTGCAAGAGTTATTGGGCCACATTACAACCCTGTTGCTAATGGGTTAACGGCGCCGTAAAAGGCTGCGGTGCCGTTAACCCATTAGCGCCTAATTATGAGGTCCCTTTGCGGGACCCGACCTTAACGGCTGGTCTAGACCAGCCGTTAAAGTAGGGACCTGCAAAGGGACCTTCAAGGTAAGTATGGTACCGCAATTTGTGGTACCATACTTAGCGCCTTCGCCATTCCCATTATGCCCTATGGGGCAAAAATGGGAATGGGGAAGGGCCATGGGGAAATGGGGAAATATCATCCCGCCAACCTTGGAATGGGGCGGTATTTCCCCATTTCACCATGGCGGACATGTTATGATACCGGCACCAACCATGGTGCTAATAGCACCATGGTTTAGCGCCGGTATCGAAATGAGGGCCATTGACAATTAATGGAGGGGAAAGGGGGAACTTGTAGGGAGATGAGAACAGACAGGCGGCTACCGTACTAGGCTGGACGACATTTTTGGTAGTGACAGAAGGAAGACAAAAGGTGAAGGGGGCGGGGGAAGAGGAGGAGAGGAACAAAACAAGCAACTATCGTACTAGTCCTGACTACATTTCAGATAGTGCTGGAGGGTTAAGGGGAGAAAAAAAGAGAGGGTGGGGCGGAGACAGACAGCTGCTATCATACTGGGTCAGGTGACAGTTTCGATAGAGTAAGTGTGTAGTATAAGGTGAGTGGGGAAGAGGATAGAGGAGCGGAGACAAAGAAGAAGACAGGTAGACAAACATAGCATGCATACAACAGTGGGGGGACAGGAGTCGGCAGCCTGACAAACAGGCAATACTGGGGGGGGGAGAAGAGGAGAGACATAAAAGGGGTAAGGGAAGGTAAGAGGAGGAATATGGTGTGAAGAGGAAGGGCAAGTGAGAACAAATGACCAGGAGCATATATATAGAAGGAGGGTGATGCCAGGATAGGGAGTACACCACTATACAGATGTCCATGAAACATTACGATTCTCAGCATTGGTGTTACGTCAAAAGTTAAAAGTCCCAAATTAGGTAGTCGGTAAGGAGGGATCAGCAGGCTCAGTGCTGATGGGTGAGGCATGCTGCATGCAGAGGATCATGAGGAGAGCTTGATGGGGTCGAGCAGTGAGACAGCAACGGGGGAGAGTGGACTTTAGAGCGTAAATGCCCAGTGGGAGAGGTCAAAAGTGCCAGATGAATGTAAATGGCAAGGCACACTCAGGTAATGAGCAGGGAACAGACAGGGGCCTTGGAAGGTGGGCCTTCGGGAGGTGGGCCGGCTGACCGTCGTTCAGATTGGCCATTTCATTTTTGAAAATGGCCAATCACGGAAACAGCATCGGCTGGACCAGGAAGTCTCGGGGGAGCGGTGTGCGGGCCACCATCATGGAGATGTAAGAGCAGCAATGGCAAAGGTAAGTCCAAGCATGCAAGGTCATGTCTGTGGCATGCAGTAGCCATGTAGGGTGATAAAGTGCAGGCCATAGAATAGGCAGTGCGCGCTCTGCATTGTAGCTGGGTGAATCACCAGCAGGCATCGCGCTCCAAGTGGAAGCTACCTTTGTCCCAGCCACAAGCTGCAGTCCCCAGTGATTGTCGGCATCCTTGTGCTGTCGTCAGAGGTCCCACGGAGAATAAAGTAAGGCAGACAGGGTGTGGATCAGAAAAAGGGAGGAAGTCTACAAGGTCATGCCCGTGGCACGCACGATTGCAACAATTCCCACTAAAAGCCAAAAAACGGGCTGCATATGGATCAGAATAACACTGCCGTGTTCATCGCGTGACCATATCGTCGGGGCCAGTGTGCACCATCAATGAATCACAGTTAAAGAGTGTGGCTAAATCCAATACTGGTTATTCAAAGCCAACCATCAAAAGATGTGGGTCCAACACAATTCCAACATGATGCCAACACTTGAGAGGTGGGAACCTCACTTCTAAACATATGATTTCTCTTCAAATATATCTCCTTAAGGGGCTAGTCAATGGGAATGGCCATGGTCCTTTGGGACACATGTGCTTGCTTGGCAGTAGAACATGTCTCTCCTGCTACATGCTAGCAATAAGCATGAGAAGTACTTGCTGAAGAGACAATGCTGAAATACAACACAGCGAGGAAAGTTCACAAAGTACTGACTGCGTTTCACTTCGAACCTCACTTACCGATCAATCAGACTTAATTCAATGAAAGATCCGCAGTCGGTGTTCTCCTCGTCGCGTTTTAAACCCGGGTCCTTTGGAATTCCTATAATGGTGGCGTTATGTTTCCTTTGTAAATGCAGGGCATCAGGCAGCAGAATGCAAAATGAGGTGAAATTGAAAAGCTTGGGCCAGTGGAACGGATAACACCTAACAAGGAACAACCTGACACCTCCACGAACATTTCTACTACTTTCAAGATTTAGATAAACGTCCCACGAGCCCGTGATAAAGCCTCCTACTTTCCATCATACTTTGACACAATCGTGTTGCTGCTTATACAACATGATGAGATTAAAGCGGCCGATCGACAGAATCAATGGGCCTCATTAAGAGGCTTGTGCTCCGTATTGAAGGGTGCCGGTACGGGACCGGCACCGTTCATTATGGGCTGCCTGATTACGAGGTCCCCTAGCGGGACCCGGAACAGACGTCTGGTAAAACCAGACGTCCTTTCCGGGTCCTGCGAGGGGACCAAGGTGCTAAAAACGGGCCTGTTATTAACAGACCCGTTATTAGATCCATCCCCTTTCCTGTTGAGCCCTATGGGGGGGGGGTCAAATGGGAATGGGGAATGGTTTTGTGTATGAGGAATTACCGGGTCCTCCAAGCTCGGAATGACACGGTAATTCCTCATTCACAGAACCCAGTACTGGAACCCGGTATATAAGCAGCCATGCCCTTATTAAGGACATGGCTACCTCCATACTCGTAATGAGGCCCAATGTGACTTTTTTATTTGTCAAACATATGGCCATCCCGGAAATCAAATAGACATGTGTTTTTGTTTTTTATTTTCTTGCATGTAGTCAAAGTGAGCAGCCAATTTGAGTTCCAACAGAGGAGGAGCGCAAGGAATCAGGCTGCCTAAAAATCTGCTATAGAGTGTCACCCCCAAAACATCTAGGGCAGCCAGGTACACCCATGAGGGTCGAGGCCTGAGTGCTGCCGCAGCAGAACATAAAAGCAGTGGGACCCTTCCCTCTCCCCTTGCTAATGGTGGCGCTTTGTGTACCAAAACAGCAGACCACTTCCGGTTTAAATGTCACTTCCTGAATGAGAGAGTGTTGCGATCAGCGCATCCTTGGTAATGCCAGATCTGCCGGCAGTGAACCTAGTAATCGGACAGCACCCTCAGTACACCCATTCGGTATTATTAAAGGAGTGTCCATGTAGCCGTGTTATGTCATAAAAGGTGTTCTGCACAGTAAATAGCTGCAATGTGTCGCAGACAAGTTCTGTAATACTTGACAGTGTATGTTGTGGGCAAAACATAATGACACAATGATCATCGCAACTAATCAGGGAAGGCCATTGTTTAGCAAATGCCTTATTCGTGGTTCATAGTTGCAACATTTGTTTGCGCAATAATCAAGTTCATGGCGTTGATTAAAAAAAAAACGCTGGAGAACGAGTGATATGTCAACGAGACAACCAGCAAAGAGGGCAAAACACAATAGTATAGTAAGAGTGGGTGGAAGGAGGTCAGTGGCTCTCTGCTGGGGAGGAGCTGAAGGGATCGTTTGATGCAAAGAATGCTTAGAACTGTCTCAACAGTGAGGAGACCGGGTGAGCCCGCTGGTACGCAGGAAAGCTAAACAAGAGGGCTGCCCGCAGGCTTCATGGCAGCCGCATACCCTAAGCCGTGGGCAAACTTGCCGGCCGGCAAATCCTAGGAAAGGAAAGACCTGAACACGCAGCGTGATCCTCATCCTTCCGGAAGGGATGCTTCGGCCAATAGTAATGTTCCTAGTTACAATGTGGTATGGAGATGCAGGATCGTCCTCTCTGTACCTTTCTTATTTAAGGGAAGGAATGCTTATAGCATTTTTCAATCATAGTTGTTCTCTCCCAAAGATACCTTTCCAGAGGGCTTTTAAGTCTTGTGGTGATTTTGCTACCTCCCCATCTTAAGTGATGTGGGAAGATGGCCACTACCCAATGTGCCCCATAGAGGTTGGATCTGGAGGGTTCCCACCTGATCGCTTTCTCCACAGGGATGTAGTAACCTGCCCGCATGAGCATTCCAGTGTAATCTTGCACTAGATATCTCCAGATAGTCACGGGAGGATAGCCTAGGGGCAACATGCTCACCTTGGAAGCAAGATGAAACAGAGCAACACAGGTTCGATCCCCAGGTCCGCGCTTAGAAACCTCTTGATATTAAGCACGTTATAAATAACCTATCATATCATATCATCTACCAGAATAGACAACCCGGAAGCAGACAGAGCACACATCACTCAGCTGAAGACTGCTTGCAGGCCTGCAGAATTAAAGAACCCCTTCAGGGTGAGTTAAACTAACATGAGTAGGTAGCAGAACACTCGTGGAGCATGCAGAGGAACTGGACGGCATGGACCACTGTGCCCAAAGGAGTAGATTGCCAAATGCTGTGGGTCACTCACGGCGATAATAATTATTCTATGATGGTGCCACATGGTGTGGGAGATTATGAAACGTTGTGGTTCCTAATTAAACCTAATAGAAGCCGTTACACAATAAACCAATGCCCAAACTTGGTCAATAATAATAATACAAGGGAAATTAATATTCTTGGGAGGAATAACGAATCCTTGGAGGGAACAGATGAAAATATGGTAAACAACCAATCAGTGTAAGCCTTAGAAAGTACTCTCCAGCTGGATGGATACAAAAGGACCCGCAGGACGCAGACGTGCTTGCATATGCTGCATTGATTTGGGGGAGACTGTGGAAGAAGAGACGGCTGAGAGAATGGCTGCCGCTGCCTGGCAGCCTGAAAGAGAAGTACTGCCTGGAAGAAGGCAGTCCTGGAGAAGAAGATTAAGATGGCTGCTTCCTGCAGGAAGGCAGCATTGGCTGAATGCGGTGGAGAAGGAAGCTGGCCAGCTTTTTACCAGGACCCTGGATAAGAATTTAGAGACCTTGGGCCTCATTACGACCCAGGCGGTAAGTTACCGCCTAGGCCGTGACTTTACCACCATGGCGTAAACTATGTTTACGCCATGGTGGTTGGCGGATTTACCGCCCCATTCCAACCTTGGCGGGGCGGAAAATCCCCATTTTCCCATTTACCCTTCCCCATTCCCATTTTGCCCCATAGGGCATAATGGGAGTGGGGAAGGCGTTAATTACGCCACCGTAAATTACGGTGGCGTAATTAACTCCATGGTCCCTTAGCGCCATGGATTTTAACACCTGCTAAAAGCAGGTGTTAAAACCTCCATGGCGCTAAGGGACCTCGTACTCAGGCGGTAAGGGTCGGCGCTGTTTACGCTGCCGTAAACCCCTTACCGCCTGAGTCGTAATGAGGCCCCTTGAAAGTGAAAGCGTGAGACTTTCCACCAGTGACCCTGAAGGCCTGAGCAAGAGAAAGATTGAAATCAGACACATGGAAGGTGGTAACAGTATCTGCTGCCCGACACGCAGGCAGATCCGGAGACGGCAAGGGTGGAGAAATACCCATTCAGAATTGCAAAGTAAGAAGCTGCAGAGATGCCTAGAAGAAGCACAGAGGCTGAGGACAATGCAACACTACAAGGGGCTTACGATGAAGCAAACCTGAAGACCTATGAAATTGAAAAATGCACATGATGAGAGCAGGAAGCTCAGAGTGGAAGCTTGACGGTGAGTAACCCCTGCTGAGACCTTTACTAAAGAGAACTGTTTTGTTTGCTTTCTTAAAATAAGGATGGACTTTTGAAGATAGGACTTGTGAACGTTTGTTCGAGAGTCTCGCGTTTTAGATTAGCATTGTCAGGAAGCTAAGGACTTGATAAGATTAGGTTTGGATTTCTGTTGATGACCCATTTGGAACTTTCATGAAGGGACAATAACTTTAAGGGTAGGATTAGAAGCTTCATGTTTTCACAGTACACCGGTGGGGGAGGGGTGGACGAGACCAGTGGCTACCAAAAGATCAGTAACCTTTTGTTGCCCAAACCCGACTCTAATTTGAGTAGGCACTCATTAGTTATAGCTTTTCCCTGGAGGATAGCTCAGCTTAAACTCGCTCGCCTTGGAAGCAAGACGATGCAGAGCAACACAGGTTTGATCCCCGTGGCCACGCTTAGAAACCTCTGGGTATTAAGTGCATTATAAATAACCAATTACAATTACTATAGTTCTATCCGTAGGTAGAACTTAAACAAACCCTTTCCTGATATACATCACTAAATAAGCATCTGCAGAACACCTTAGACTTGGTTGTCCTGAAGATCATTGCTAGATCACCTATATGTGTTCCTACAACAATTATTAGAAATCATAGATCCATTGGCTGGAAGGATTGTCCTGAGAGTTGTCCTGAGTATCATTGCTAGATCACCTAAGTGTTTCCTACAACAATTATTGGAAATCATGGATCCATTGGGTGAAAGGATTGGCACCAGCCACAAACAATGAGCTCTTTCAGAAGGAGCAAGAGGAACAAGCTGCACCATTCAGGGCATTGAGGGACATGTAGATGTGTATAGGGCATGCCTGCCGAGGAAGCCAGGGCACATTTTCAACATCCAAGCTGCACATCCAACTTGTAGTGTGCGCCAATATGACTTCGGAGACCGATGCTTCACACCCTGCAACCCTGTGTGCAGCCAATATTTCCAAATCCACTGAGGACACAGGTAAGAAACTTCAGCATAAATCGTCTCCTCTTCCTACCTCAGTTAAAGAAAATTGGATGGCGGATATATGTCAATGGGTGATATTCTCCTTCAAGAGACCAAAGCCATGAAAGCTACGCATGAATTAACTGAGTTTCACTGTGAACGCAAACGAAATAGCGAATACTTCCCTGAGAATTTAAGACGTGGAAATATAGATTGCGCATAACATTAAGGAGGTACATTTAGAGAAACAATTGATACCAATGATAAACGTACCACTCAAGGACCTACCAGACCTCATGAACTGTCAATATAACCGTGCATCGTCAACAGGCCCAAGGTCAATGACTGGAATGATTGCAGAGAATATGATGAGCAGGTGATGCCAAGTCTGTACAAGATTAGACCCCAGCGCCCGCAATGGGCAAGCCTCACAGCTTCCCAACAAGGGAAAAGCCGGGCCAGTCTTGGCGCAATCTGTTGATTATTGAAGTCTTCTGCCATCACTCCTTGGACTATATGAGGAGAGCAATGCATGAGATTGTGAGCTTGAGAGTAACAACACAACCATTCATCTCCTCTAGAAAAACACAAAAGAGGCAGTCCAAATCAGAGACAATTTCCTGGCTATTTACCTTAGCATTTGTCAGTGTGGGTAAGCATGTCGCCTGGGTGACGCAGCAGTAATGGCAATCCTTGCACTCATAGGGCCTCATTACGAGTGCAGTTGTCAGGGGTTAATCGCGCCGGTAAGGATGCCGGTGCCGTTAACCCCTTGCCGCCGCATTACGTGGTCCCTTAGCGGGTCCCGCTCAGGCAGAACGGCTAGGAATGGGGATGGTTATTTTGAGTGGGGATTTACTGGGTCCTCCAAGGTTGGAATGACCCGGTAAGTCCCCATTCAAGGAACCCGGACACGAGTTTAGAGGCAGCCATGGCTGTAATAGCACCATGGCTACCTCCAAACTCGTAATGACCCCGTAAGTGTCAAATTCATAGTCCGGCTTAGACATTTCAATTTTTTAACCGAGACCAACAAAGGTCACTGAGAATTGATGTTTGGATTGAAGAAATGCATAAACTGGTGGAGATGGAGAAAACTATATATATGAGGGAAAGGAAATTCTCTCTTTTTGACATGATTTTGGGGAAGTTTATGTTTTTGTACTAGACTCTGTTTGATTTTGTTGTGGACCTGGGGGGGATGGAGTTGGGTGGGGGATGGGTGAGGGAAGGAGGTTTTTTTTTTTAATGTATTTACTCTCAATGTACATAGTTCTGTTTTATTAGGTTTAGCATAATGTTGTTTTAATGATGATTTTGTTTGCACAGATTTGCTTTATGTATGTATGTATTTATGAATATATGAAAATAAATAATACAAAAAAGAATGATTAAAGACTTTTGTGAAGGCATAGCTACCTACTGTGCTTTAGTTTGTTTGCTTGCCTGGTTTGACTTGGTGTCCTTCTCCCCCCGAAGACCTCTCTTGAGCAGGTTTAGGTTAGGGTTGAGGTTAGGGTTGAGGTTAGTGTCTAGGGTAGGGTCTAGGTTAGGGTCTAGGTTGGGGTTTAGGTTAGGGTCTAGGTTAGGGTCTAGGGTAGGGTCTAGGGTAGGGTCGAGGTTAGGGTCTAGGTTAGGGTTTATTCCACTTGAAAGCAACAATTATGATAATGGAGGGCAGACGGTGATGGCAGGGGGTGTAATTGATTCAGTTCTGTATGTTGCATACATTCTGTTTTCATTGGTGATATTGTGTTGGACATGTTGCTTTATGAATTGTTATGCGACTTGAAATCCTTGCACTATTTTACAGATCTAGAAACCCTGGCCAAATATCTTGACCAAACCAGCCAGAGGCAATGGGGCTCCCACCAGCCCAACATGATGCCTCCACCAAGATCCATGCCGTATCCACTGACTCTTTCAGATTCACTTTAGCACCTGGAGGCCATGCAAAGGGCACCGGTGAGGAGTACAGATCTTAATAGCATGTCATAACATTGTCATGTATCCAGGCTGCTGCTGTTAATTGCCTCCAGGTGAATAGCAATTATTTTGATGATATGTGACCATTAACATTATAAGTGTTTCCTATGATGGACTACCTACCGATTGGTTCTTGTCAGAAGTTTAGTATGAATATTTTAAGATTTCAAAACCCCATAGTTAAACACATTGGTTCTCATTATGACCCCGGCGGTAGCCGTGCTGGTAAAAACAGCACGACTGCCACCGAAGTAACTTTTTTCCGGCGCCCGGCATTGGGGACTTAACGGGGCATTACAAAATGTTACTCCCCATTCCGATTCGAATCCCATTAGACTCTATGGGAATGGGGAGGCCGGTAGCACCGGCACCATTACGAATGGTGCCGGTGCTACCGTCAAGGTCTGCAAGTGGGCGCCGTTCCGCCCACCAGGACAGACCTCGCGGGCTGAAAGGCACCCGCACGGAGTATGCCGGTCCGGTAACAACGGTGCCGGCAGCTTATCGGCACCGTTGTTATCAGACCGGCATACTCATAATGAGGCCCATTATGACAAGAAAGAAAAGGAGCTAAAGGCATAACCCAGCTTCCTCAAATTACACTGGCATTATTGTTTTAATGTTTTATTTTTTTTTATTTTAAAACACTGCATTATCATCAACTTTCAACTTTATTCAGAAAGTAAAAACAATCCAAAGTGCATACATGTATAAACAATTACATTAAAAAACTATGAATGCTAAAATACCAAATACAATTGCAAAATTCTGTTGGGATTTATTTTGTTTCCCATTAAACAGGCCGCCTTTCCAAGGCTGCCCAGGTTATTAGGCATACCTAGCAAATTAGCTAATTAGTGCGTCCTTATTGAATGGTAAGGATGACACCAGTGATTCTTGTGTCCCGTCCCCCACATATACATGTCTGTAAACTGCTAATACTGGACTTTCATGTTTCCATGGTTAACTTATCATCAACCAAGTCTGATCATAATATGGCTTACATGCCTGGGCGGGCGGTCGAACATGGCTGGTAACGGCCCGCCCGCCCGAGCCATGGTATGCCCGAATGAAAGAAGGACCTCAGCAAGGGCTGTGGGTTGTTACCGACCATGTCCATCCCCCCACCCATGACGGGGCGTGAAAGTCATCCGCAGTCCAGGGTTTATCTGGGGTGTGAATGGTTTCTTTCCCCCTTGGCAGATTTGCGCTGGTACCGCAGTCAATCTCTCGAGGGTAAACAAAAAAAGAAAAATTAAAAAAAGTTGGCCACTTCCATAGGGAAAAGAGGCTAAGTCCCTTTTCCATTTCTATTGTAGTGGCCGGGATTAGAAGGAGCACAGGGACTAGAGCTCAAACTCTGGTCTTGCAAGTAAATTGGGAGGGAGGAGATTGCATGGAAGGGGTTTGGGTGGGAGTGGGTGGGGAGGGAACAGGGAGTCGCTCCCTGTTGCCTCCCCAAATAAAAATAAATTCAAAAAATTGTTCCACCCGGGGAAAGGCCTTGGCTGGTTGGCACAGCGGGCAGGTATATTCTCACCTGCTGTTCCAGCCACCTGATTGGCCAATGTCCCTTTCTCGGGTGCGTATTCCCTTTTAGTATAGCTTTCTAGCTGATTTCCTAACCATGCGTGATATGTCTTTGTCCATGCTTGATTGGTTTACATACAAAATGCAGCCAGTACACGATAGCAGCCATGTCTTTCTTGTACAAGGCCTCTCCTTTTAAACAGCGCTCTTTCCAATAAGCCGAGTGGTGGGATCAAATCAATTACAGGCAGTCCTCGTGTGCAGTGAGTTAATCAAATAAAAGTTGCCAGGTGAGCCATATTGTGTGATTAGGATTTTCTGTCCTAGCCTGATAATCTGGAAAAGGGTGATCTTAAATCTAGCAAATTCAAGGATTTACATCTAGCTGAAAGTTTCTAGATGTAAATCCTTGAATATGAGCACCAGAGTGATTAGTGAGGACTGGCCACACTCTATTAAATTCAGATGAAACTTGTATGGGTATCAGAGCACAAACACATTGGGTTTTAATGCGCTGCTTCTGGAGACTTTTAGGTACGAATGTCAAGCCCAAATATTGGAAGTGTGTAACACGCCTCACAGGGTGCCGTCACTCACAATGCCATACTCCTTTGATGGTCCCCTCCCCTGATACTGTAACCTTAGTTATTCCAGTGTTAGCCAGGCATCATTTCCCCTGAAAAGATCAGCACGACATCCACCAGCTTCTGCTGACTCCGCAGTTTATGGGATAGAAGAGCAAGACTGTTGGCATATGTACCAGTTGGGCAGGGTTAATGGATTCTTGGTGGACAGCAGCAATGGTAACTGGAGATCTTCATGAGTCGGTTATATAGGCAATAAAGGTAGGGTGCAAGCTTGAAGCTCTGTTTTAGGCTGATGTGAACCCACCTCCTAGAGGTCATGTTTTACCATTAAACCATATTCTCATCCAGTTTCTCCTATCGGGTGATCTTACTAGGCTAACCAAATTCCATACTTCAAAGGTTTCTGCTACAATAAAGCTCTATGCCCAGTGGCAAACCTGCCAAGTGGTCAATAAAGCATACATAGAGTTTTTATCCCTTTGCTTTTATCTACTTTGTCACCAAGTTAATGAATATTCCAGACTGCAGGTGGAACAGTCTCTGGTATATCAATGTAGACACACACTGCAGAAGATGTTAATTGTTTGAGGCAAAGCCTCCATGTCAATGAGTAAGGCCTTAGCAATGTACTTATCTGAATTGTCGAAAAAACGAATTAAATGGTAAAACGAGACATTGAGTAGGGGGCATGTTTCAGGTATATGAATAGTTCTATTGCTGCAACAGCACTCTGGAATATTCCTATTGCTGATGAATTAATTGCAGAGGTTGGATAGAGAAGCAGCCCACCAGTAAGAGGCTACATCCATGGAATTTCTTGTTGACGAGAGAAGCAGCCCACCAATCAAGGACTGCTTCCACGGCATCTATTGTTGGCGAGAGAAGCAGCCCACCAATCAGGGGCTGCAAGCAGCCCACCAATCAAGGGCTACTTCCATGGCATCTACTGTTGGGGATAGAAGCAGCCCACCAATCATGGGATACTTCCAGGGCATCTACTGTTGGCAAGGGAAGCAGCCCACCAATCAGGGGCTACTTCCATGGCATCTATTGTCGGGGAGAGAAGCAGCCCAAAAATCAAGGGCGACTTCTATGGCATCTATTGTTGGGGAGAGAAGCAGCCGACCAATCAAGGGCTGCTTCCATGGCATTTTTTGTTTGTGAGAGAAAACTCCACCAATCGAGGGCTGCTTCCATGCCATCTATTGTTGGCGAGAGAAGCAACCCACCATTGTTTGCACCTTGAAACACTTATTTATAGGCGCGTTATAAGTGCCATATCATTCATATCATACCAATCGGGAGCTACTTCCATGGCATCTATTGATGGCAAGAGAAGCACTCCACAGCCAATCAGTGGCTGCTTTCATGGCATCTGTTGTTGGTGATAGAAGGGGACCAGAGTTTTTCTCTCACCAACAAAAAATGCCATGGAAAAAGACCTTGATTGGTCGGCTGCTTCTCTCGCCAACAATAGATGCCATGGAAAAAGAAATAGAAAAGAACAACAAACTAATGTAATAACTTGCCAGAGTACGCTGCTGTACATCTAATACCTATTAACTCAAAGTCAAATAGTTCCTTAGTCTTGTGACCTACAGGTCAATAATGACTGTCTCAATAGAGAGTGCTGTGGATTTCCTTGACACAACGTTCTAGAAATGAATCGGATTTATATACATCAGTAAAATGTGTAACTGAGCTGGCACATTAATATATTATTTTGTTCTATTCTTTTTCTACACCGTTCATTATTTTCAACATCAATGCGCATTGAAATTGTGGTATTGTGGGATGATTCAACCCACTTTTGCTCTGCCATGCGGCATCACCGTGTTCTGATGGTGCCAGAAACATCAAAATGACCGCAAAACCCTTGTGCGCGCCAAAACCTCTGAACATCGCGCTCTGCAAAGCACATAAAGATGGCTGCCCAAACAACCATGCCTGTTGTCAGTGGTGGAACAGAGATCTCACTCCTGAAACATGTCACTGGGCTCCACAACAAGTGAAAATGGAGTACAGAGGGAAAAGCAGTGCTCTGCTAAAGGAAATGCAAAAATCTTGCTTTAAATCTTTTGATTTGTTGCTGAAACTGCAGAATGCCGGCACAAAAACATCCTTAAACATCCAAAATTCTTACTGGGTGCTACAATTCACTTAGTGCAAGAAATCATTGTGAACTTACAATGTCCTGAAAAGCTGAAAGTATCAGAGAAACATTCACAGCAAATGTTGCCTGCCTGTGGAATCTGTCAAAATCTGGACGCAGTACCCTCGGCCGCCTGAATGACAGCTGTCAGAAGCCTGCATGATAAACTTTAAAACCTGTATGAACTGAGATCAAATGTTTGAAATCTAAGTGGCCTGTTACTGAGAGTAATGTATGTTATAATTGTTTGAGCCCATGGTGTAGAATCTGGAATAAGTGTTCTAGTTGCTAGTTTGAAATCACAAGTTTGTTTTAAGCTAAGAAAAAATGCAACAGAATTAACATTTAAATTAAGCCTGGCTAAAAGCCACCCAAACTGGAATAACAGATTTCCTCACAGAGGCAAGGCCTCTCCCTCCAGCTTCCCACCTGCAGGAAATCACACCTATGTGATGATTATAGGGTGGGGGAAGAATTTGGTCTGCAGGGGGAAGAAGACCATGGACATCCTCCAGCTAAAGGAAATGCCAGGTGTGAAGAGTTGTAAATGGCCTCTGCCCAGGAGAAACAGGGAGGAGATGCTACTGGGTCCCAGGAAGAGACCAAAGGGGTGGAGCTAAACAACCATTTGTTGCTTAACAAGGACAAAAGACACATTTTAAAAAGACTGATAACCTCCTATGTAAAATTGTACAAAATATAGAAATAACAGCATTGTTAATGTAATTTGGGGATGCACAGGTGAAAAGGTGCCAGAACTCTGTGACATGTTCTGGGAAGAAATGGCAGAAAATGTGCTATTACACAAAATGCATTTCTGATAGAAGTATGAAACTTTATACATGTGTGCCCATGTTCAACGCGCACATTTGTAGAAATGTGCTCCTAAATTGGACATTGTGTTCCAGATGAAAAGGGCAAAATTCTGTGAAAAGCAGACACAAGATCCCACAGCGACGGGCTTGGAGGAGTATCTGCTACACAAAATATGTAATCTATATATATGATTGTTATAGAGGTTGCACATGTGGAAATATGTATTGTACCAAAAGTAGATTTTGTGTTCAAGAGGCTAGGGGTGGACTCTAGGCCTCATAAACTCACACCATAAAAGTGACACACTGTTTTTCTCCTATCAAGGCAGAGAGGAGACCTTAACCAATCCCTGTCAAAGGGGCGAGCTTAGGCTAAACCAGCACACACACACCCTTTAGCATAAGCATAAATAGAGACAGAGGGCAGAAAAGGACACACAGATTCACCCACTATCCGAATGCTGGCGGAGCACCCTGTTGCAGAATTATCCATCTTACTTGATAGGGCTCCAGAAACTTGGCAAAGCAGAAAGGCCCATTACATAGCTGAACCATTTTCAGCTAGGCCTTACATTTTCAGAACCAGAACCAACCCCAGAAACCTAAGGGGAACGTCAAAATACAGCCAGGCTGTGCTGCTTGCCTGTTGAACTAATTATCAGAACCAAAAGATCCAATCCAGTTGCGTGCTGTGACCAGAGCCATTGCAGATCCAATCCAGTCCTGTGCCGTGCTGTGAACAGACCCAGTCCAATCTGATGTGCCCAGAAGTCTGTCCTGACCAGAATCACTGACCAGAAATCTTGACGGACCAGAATCTTGACGGTTCTATTTAAAAACATATCTAGTGAGTATCTACATACAGAACTGTGTCACTAGCCTATGTACTGTCCATAGTTAATCCCTATCTTAAACCTATCCTATCTTGTCTTCAGAACCTGACATTGTTAGGAGTATTTTTGAATTTTCAGAACTTTTCTTGCGCTGAGTTTCTCTTATGTGTATTCTAAAATCATAAGTCATTAGTGTTATGAGTAACTAAAGTGAATCCCAGAAAGGAATTGAGTATCCACCACGTGAAGGGTTCCCTGGCCAGGAACTCTGGAGATTCATGTGTGGCATTTTCTTTTTCTATAGTCATAATCTAGTGTAAGAAATCCCATTTGTTTTTTAAAAATGCATTCCTGTTTTCCCATTCCTGCTCCTATCTGAGAAAAAGAAATGTGTCCTAGAAACAGAATTTCAACGTCTGATTGTAGCTAACATCCACATATTTAATTTGCATCTAAAACCGCATCCCAAATCCATACGGTTCTCCCATAATTGCAATTATCGCGCACTGAAAAGTTTGCTGCAAATTTCGTTTGAGGGAAATTCTGACACGTGCAAAACAGCTTTTGATTGCTTCCAACCTTAATTTTAAGATTTTCGCATTGCTTCTTAGTATCAAATCATTGCTAGTGTTTGTGTGTAACTATCCAAAGCGGCTCCCATAAGAATTTAAACTATTTCAGCAATTTAAACCATATTTAGTGTTTTTACCCAATCCATCCTCAAGATAACTTTGAAACCATTCTGACCACTTGCCAATCAATTCTATTTTTCTCTTGTGTTGCTGGGGGGAAATTGGGATTAATATTTTGTTTGAATTCTGCCATTCCTGAAACCTGTTCTCTCTCCTCTTATCTCTTTACATTGCCTGTTGGGGGGTTGAGGGGTGTGCAGGGGGGAAATAGTAACCACACTGCTATTTGATTTGAACACACACAAAAGTGTTATTTCTGTGCTAATTGTTTTGCTCACTATTACTCCTTGTGTATTAAAGAGATTATTTAGTGTTACGTCACCCCATTGGTGATCATTGTGTATCCATTAAAACATAGTGTGATTGAATTGTAACTACTTAAATAAATATTTTAACTTAGCAAACCAGCCTGATTCTTGGTTCAGTGTGACCGGGGGGGTTGGGTGGGCGGTTCCAGAGGAAGTGCTTGATATGAGTCGTACATCGTTCAGAATAAAATAACTTTTAGACACAAATAAATAAGGATTTCAGTTGTGCATTACAAGCTAGGCGTTGACTTGGGTGAGTGCCGGATTGAAATCACTTACAGATTGGGGGCTCGTCACAAGATCCTGAATTAGACATACCACTTGTGACAGTCTACCACAGTGTGCTAACTGACGGGGTACATACACCTTGTTGGGCTACCACACTGTGCTACACTGTAAAAACACCCTTCAATAGAAACACTCAAAGGAGTTGGGCATGTTTTGCAAAGGTAAAAGTAACCCTGAGATAAGTCAGAAGGAAATTAATATTTCCGGAATGGCGACCCCAGTGGAAATTTATAAGGCAAAAGAGGACCTACTGCACAAATGGTTTGTCAGGGGTGAATGGGTTGAGCAGGATCAGAATGTTTGGCTGCAGGAAATCAAACAAGCCACTGCCACAGAATTATATATATGGCAGGACCAGGGTCCATTACACCAGGCACTTAGTGAGCTGTATATGGCCCCAAGGGTAAAAGAAGAGCAATGTAAAATTGCCAAAATAGCGGTGTACCTGTACCTCCATATTGGAGAAATACAGGAAAAATATGCCGAAAACCTAGATCTGGTAAAAGGCAGGTACAGTCCCTAGAGAAAACCCAAACCGATCTGGACTCTGCAGAGCAAAGGCTAGTAAAAAGCCAAGAATCAGAGAGTGAAACCTGACAGTACCTGACAAAAGTAAAGGAAGATCTGGATCTCCTGCAGCAAGAGAGGGTAGAGCTAGACACCAAATTACTGACACTGCAAAAAGAGTGTCAGGAAAGATTGGACTCTCTACTATAGAGCCAACAAAAGCTAGAACAGCAATTAACCTTTAACAGAGCATGCGCAGAACAGATGGTCACTTTACAGAACCGCATAGACAAAGGAACAGAAGAAAATAATAAATTAATTTTCAAAGACCTTGAATCCCAAACAGAATTTGATGAAGAGCGCCAGAAAGCTGGTGCATTCAAAAAACAAAGGGACGACCTGGCTACACAGAGGGGTACTCTAATTCAGGAAAGGGACGCCTTAGGCCAGGAAGTTAACTATTTAAAGACCAAGGTGGAAGAAAATCACCTGGCCCTCCAGGGACTGGGTGAACTCAAAATGGACTATGAAAAGCTGTTAGAGCACACCAGGAGGGTGGAAGATGCTCTGGCAAAGAATGGCCAGGCTAGTGAGGACAGAACGAAGGAGGTGAGCCTCCTGCAGCAAAACATGTCCCAGTACTCCCAAATCAGACAGGAAGCACAGAGAGACAATGAGGCTCTGTGAAAAAAATGACAGGCTCCATAGATAGGTAGCCATGCAGGAACAACTAATAGAGACCAGTAAGGCCTTAATAGAAGAACAAAAGGGTCAGATCCTTGCATGCCATCTGGGAGTAGGGGCTGAGAGAGATGAGGTCAGATGGGAGAGGGAAACCCCTGAGCATAACCTCAGGAACCCTGGTCCCAGAGACTTTAATCTATTCAATTCCATGGACTCTGCTACCCCAATGTCCACTGGCTCACATGAGCCAAGGGCCATGGGGATGGTAGACTTCAACCCAATGGGGAATATGGGGCTAATAGGTCAGCGCCTCCCAGAAATTGATAGGCGGGCATCTATGTACAGGTTCCCAAGTGCTAGGGCCATCTTCTCTGATCAGGGAGACTCCAGTGAGTGGAGAATCAGAGAAATGGATCCTCAGAAATATAACTCATCAAGAGATCAGGCAGTGAAACTTGGGGGGGAATTCCATGAGAGTAGTCCCACTAAGGGTACACTAAAAACCTCTTCCCAGCTAGGACAGTGGGGGGTACTCAGACAATCCAGGGAGAAAGGAAGAGTCAGAAGACTCTTCTGAGCGCCACAGGACCCAAGGAACTAGGCCCACACATTCTGCCAGCCATTCATAAGCTTGCAGAATCCGGGAGAGCCTAAAAGACCAGACAGCCACCTCTGGTGGCAGTGCCTCTGAGTCAGAGGATGAGTGGACCAGGGTGACAAGGACTAAAAAGACCAACAAAGTCAAGAGGGCTTTACTTAAGCATCCCCTGAAACAAATAAAAGCTATTAGGAGCGTCATCATGCCCTACCACAAAAATGCTAAATATTCGGTTTGGGAGCACATTGAATTATTTGAACAGATGATGGACACTTTCCATCTGAAGGACAGCCAAAGCTGTATTCAGTATGTAAAGTGGACATTTTCTCCTGAGTACTCCAGCTTCTTTGCGGGGCTGGAGAATCAGGACCATTCGAGATGGTCCACCTATAGGGCGGCCATCCCGAAACATTTTTCCACCCATAGGAACCCTCAAGAGGCTCGCAAGGCAGCCTACAACTTACATTGTGGGGAAGACCAGGCCCCGCAAGAATTTGTTCAGGAATTAAAACGTGCCTTTGCGTAGACCACTAGAAGGGTGTGCGCTGACAGTAAGGAATTTTTGAACACCTTCTTTCATGCTCTCCCTAAGTATATTATGACCCAGCTAGTGAGGGACTTTCATCAGAAAAGATTACTAGACTGGGTCATTGAACAAGCCACGCGCACCTATGAAGTACAGAAGCCGTTGGAAAATAAAAATAGTAGCAAAAAACCCAAAACAACCAACATCCTGCTGCTGCTAAGGTGGAGGAGGTGAATGTTGCCCCCATTTTAGATCTGGAGATGGGGGGCCTAAGAACCGTCCCGCGCAGAATCCAACCAACCCCAAACCCAGAAGGCCCTCGGTCCAATCCCAAACAGGGAGTCAGGGAGGTAACCCCACCAATGGGACCTCTAACTCCCCTGACTACATCAGCCCACGCTACAAGGGAAATAGACCCATGTGTGGACTCCTCCAGCCCAAGGGGGGCAAGGGGGGTCCAACCAGACACCTGAAACCCTGGAAACTTCCCTCCTCATTTTTCCCAGGAGGGCAGTAATCCCCAAAATGCCGGACCAAACTTCTTTCCCCGGTACCTGCCAAACTTCAACCCCCCAAACAACCCTTCTTTGTTTCCCCACTTTCCTGAGCTCAGACAGCCAAATCCGGGAGAGGGGAGGCCAAGGGTGGAGGGGTACCCAAACTTTCCAAACCAGGGGTATTTTGCAAGAAGGGATAGTTACCCTTCCCGGGATCAACCCACGGTAGATATGTAGCCCCTGTACCAGCCAGAGCGGGTGTCCCAACTAGAGCGCCAGGTCCAGAACATGGCACAGTATCTGGGTCACATGCTGAGGGCTCAACAGAACCCTCAGATGAGTATGGCGGCTCAGAACTCATTAAATCCAGGGTCTGGTGGTCCAGAACAATGACGGGGGAAGAACCCCGACAAAGCAATGGTTCCCAGGGAGAAGGCACAAGGGGAAGGGGGGTGTAAAGCCTTGGAGGAAGCTTCCTTCCCACTTGTGAAAAGCCCCTGAAAACCCAGGAACCAGAACCAAAATCTCCTGCCCCCGAAAGTCTGCAACCCAAGGAGCAGAGGGTGGGTAGGAGAAATAAAGAGCCTAAAAAGATCCATTTTGTGGAGGAGGTGCAAATCTTCCAGTTTGAAGGAGAGGAATCCTCAGAGGATCCTGGAAAAAAGGATCTTCTCCTTTTGGGATGGGGCAACTCCTCCCAAAGAAAAATGGGTCCCAAAGGATCCAAACCCAGACTGTGTAGATGTGGGGAACTGCCCATCATCAGTACCCAGAATGACCAGCACGAAAATCCCCTGTTCAAACCCATCCTGGTGAGTGCCTCCAAAAAGGTGGGGTAGCCCAGAAGCAGAACTAGGGGAACCCAAGACCGTGGCAGTAATTCAGTTTGCTGCTATTCCGCCAGAATACTGGTAAACTCAAAATGAGCCCAATAATTGTGTGCCATGAGCTTTTTGAGTTTGGTGAATAGGGGACGGTTAATGCAAAGAGGGATTACATAATGCACCATGCTCTGGACCCAGGCATGCTGGCTTAGTGTGCAACATGTTGAACAGAACATGCTTACACCTCTATGTGGATTTTTCTACTGCATAGAATGGGGCGAAGGCTCTACTTAGCAAAGTTTACAACCCACTGTTTTAAAGGATGGGGGCCTCCTTGAAAGTTACATTTTAATTGCAGGGTTACTGGCCTGCTGTAGCCTGGAGGCCTTATACTGGCATAGACTATTGTGTCCAGCGTGGCACACCTGCAAAAGCTGGTTCAACACTAGTGATGTGGCGTTCCTTGTTGTGCATTGTCCATTTTCCCAGCACAAGATTAACACATACTGAACAGCGAAAAAGACTGGCCTGATTGTACTGGTGCCACAAGGAAAGTATGTACACCTGGCCCTGGATATTTGACTTCTTGATAGCACAGGCATCGCTCGTCTTTACCCCACAGGGTGCACAGCTCTCTACAGAGAAAGAAACTTTGAAACAGGAAGATTTCTCAGGGAGACTGGTAGGGCTGGAGCAGGGTCACGCGCTCATCTCAAAAGCTGTCCCAATCCTATGAGCTCTTAATAGGCACTTAACTGATGCCACGTCTCTCATTTTAACCACATGAGAATCCACATCGTATTACTGTTCCTCCTTCCAAACACACTAGAAGATGCAAACCTGTATGGATATCTCTAGCCTCTAACTCTTCAACCCTCCACCCCACAACACCAGCAGATACTGGGCTCTCTGTCCACAGAGAAAGGCGTCCTCACCTATCGCACCTTTCCCATTTAGGCAGACTGGTAAAGTGCAATGGAGAGATTTCCCAGTAATAAGTTTCTCCTAAGACACCAATTAAGGTGGGAAAACGGTGGCAAAATAGTACACTGCCTGACACGTAACCGACTCTTCCTCAGACCTTTCGACCTAGAAGAGACTCCTGTCTGTTGGGAGGTTTTCCAGTTTCCAAACATGCAATTCGGCCTCTACTCACCTGCTCTACCAATTTCAGCAGCAGAGCATAGCTCCCTGGCTAAGTCCCAGAATCCTGACCTCCATCACTCTATGCCCCCATAGGCTGCCCGGATTACAAGGGTAGGAGAGAGATTTCTGAGTATTATTAGGCAGGGGTATGCCTCTCTTGCTGACCTATAATTGACTCCAATCCTGTCATAGAGATTTCCACTGCACATTGAGACTTCTTTGTGCTTTCCATAAACCTTTACCATAGGAACAAACCCTGCTCATGTCCCACTCATCCTCACCACTCCTCCCTGACACTCAAAAACCATGCAAGTTAGTCTGATGTTCAATCAAGAATGTTGTCAAACAATATTTAATTCCCCTGACTTTTGCAAACTGACCTTTATCTTTGTCTCTCCGAGTTGTTGCATTGGATTGAAGTGAGAAGACAATGTTTTTGACGGGTGCTACATAGCAACAAAGAATTGAGCGGGAGACATTTATTTTCCTCTGAAATTCATCTTAATACCTGCCTAGTAGAAGCAGAAGATGTGTACACCCCAGCTAAAAGTTCACTTATAAAATGGGGTAGACATCCAGAACAAGAATTGTTTAAACAGAGGACTATCATTTCAACTGTGTAAGTCCCCACCTCACCCAAATGCCATTTGTGGGCTCACACTTTTGTCAATTAAAAACAATCTGTTGCCGTGCCACCCTCCTTCACTCATAACCCAAGAGAATATCTTATATGGACCAATTAAACAAAATCAACACAATTTTTTTATTTTTTTATTAGTCTGTTTACAAACTTTTAAAAAGAGATAAGACCATGAAGTTTCCTTAAATACAAAAAGGATGAAAGGTGGAAGAACAGCGGACTAGGAAACCACAGAAAAGAGAAAACAGAAGAAAGAAAAAGGTGTCCATATTCTTTCCATCATGTTCCTAACAACACAGCGAACTTGGACACTGTTCGATATTTGGTCATCAAGGCATTTTTGGTAGAAGTATCAAATACTTTATTCTACCTCGTAACTCAGTAATGTCTTTTCTAATGCTTCCAAAAAGAAAACCAGAGCATAGACTAGCTTCCTATCCGCTCCGTCTGACAGCCTCTTCCACCAATCATCCGCGTTTAGCCACGGGCTAGCCTCCAATAGTTTCCCCATCGTGATCGTTCTTGTTTCAGATAGTTCGGCGAAGAAGAGAGTCAGATGTTTCAATGTCTCGTTTTCGTGGGTGCAAAATCTACACGGATAGACCAACTTCGGGGGGTGGAGGCATGAATTCAAAAGTTCCTTAGTTAAAAAAAGGTTTAAATGAAATTTCATATAAATTCTTTGTTTCGTTGCACAAGGAAATAGTTCCAAGTATTTTGGGATCGATCTGCGGGCTCTGGCTTCAGGTGCTGCAAGATTCATACGGCGATGGGCAGTTCGGGTGTCACAGGTTTCGCACCAATCCCACAATTTCTTTTTGACTTTATTCGGGTTTTGTACCAAAGTTTCTTTGTCCGAGTTCAGTTGGTCTAAGAAAGCTAGACATCTTCTCTCCCACTCGTCCTGGACTGAATCCAAGGGTGATTTTCCTTCCTTTTTTTCAAGATTTTAAATTGGGGAAGGTCTTCAGTGCCAATGATCTTTCTATGTAGAGACAAAGTATTCCATATTACTATGGCGTTGATGGATGTCAGCCCTAGTTCATAGCGAGTACAGGCAGTGGGGGACCATTTCGGAAGGTGCAGGATACCATTCCAATAGTTGTTCTCACACCACGACCAAGTCTCGTGGGCGCATCCCAGCATCACTTCTGCTCCAAAGGTTAGAGACGGTACCACCTTGGCCTTGTAGTATTCGAGTGCAGGTTTTATCGAAAATTGTCCATATTTCTTGTTTATCATAGCACCTTGGACTGACAGAAGTTTGCATTTTCTTTTAATCCTTTGGACCATAAGCTCATCATTTATATGGGAGCTAAGCATGGCACCCAGGTAAGGTACCTGGCTGACACAATTAATCAATTTGCCTCCGACGTCCCATTTGAATTTCTTTCTTCTTAGAGATGTTAAACCGGTTAGACTTTGCATTGATCTCAAGACCGTTTTTCGTGGTGTAATGTTCCAATGCCCTCAGTTTTCTTTGTAGGCCAACCGGCGTTGCATCAATAAGAACTATGTCGTCAGCATATAAGATGTGTCCTATGTGGAATCCATTGATCTTGGGTGGAAAGGATTTAACTTCACCTAAGTCCTTCGGGGTGTCGTGTATGAAAAAGTTAAATAGGGTTGCTCCCAGTGGGCAACCCTGTTTCACGCCTCTTGAAGTCTTTATAGCCGAAGACAGTGAACCCTTTTGGTCCAATCTAATTTTCACTGTTGTTTCAGAATACAGTTCTTGTACGGCTTTCATTATACTCGGTGGGCATTTGTGGTGTGTCATCTTAGTCCAGAGAAAATCTCGGGCGACGCTGTCAAAGGCGTGAGCCAAGTCGACAAAGGCTAAGTATATCTTTGTTTTTTTCTTTATCGCCTCCAGTTTGAGTATATTTAGGATGAAAAGTTTGAGTGAACATCCAACGCCCCTTGAAAAGCCGGTTTGACTGATGTCTATAGCCTCTAAGGGGGTAATTCATAGAATTTAGCGCACTAGTGGCGCACGCGGCTGGCGCACAGTGTGCGCGTGCGAATCTCTGCGCCAGCCCGTGCGCTAAAATCCATTTCCACGCACAGCGTATTCATGGATTTCAGCTACCAAAACCAGCCGTGGCGCACAGTGGTGCAGCGACCCTGCAGCAGCGCCAGTTACGCCCCCAAGAACGCCCCTCGCGCAGGGAAAAGCTATCAAAATCCCCAATCGAGCGCAAAGGGCTGCGCTAACCCTGTACCAGCACGGCAAGCGGGGTACGTGTATTTCAGGGGTGCGCGGGAAGTTTCACACGCGATTTCAGCAGGGTATGTGTATTACAGGGGTGAGCAGGAAGTTTCACACGCGATTTCAGCAGGGTACGTGTATTTCAGTGGTGCGTGGGAAGTTTCACACGCGATTTCAGCAGGGTACGTGTATTTCGGCGGTGCCGGGGAGTCCTACACATGATTTGGCAGTGTGGGTCCTCCCAGGTGTTCCCTGTACACCCTCCACGGCCCCTGCAGGAAGCCCACACCACAGGGGGCTACCCTGCACCCCTGGTCATGTCCCGCAGGCAGCCCCCCCAACATGGGCATGCCCCCCAGCAAAGCCACATGTCTCCTTGCACTACTGATCACCAACTCATGTCCCCTTGCACCCCCACCCCCCAGCAGTGCAGGGCACCTGCCAGCAGGCCCCCACTCATATCTCACTCATGTCCCCTTGCACCCCCACCCCCCAGCAGTGCGGGGCCCCTGCCAGCAGGCCCCCACTCATGTCCCCTTGCACCCCCACCCACCAGTAGTGTGGGGCACCTGCCAGCAGGCCCCCACTAATGTCCCCTTGCACCCCCACCCCCCAGCAGTGTGGGGCACCTGCCAGCAGGCCCCCACTCATGTCCCACTCATGTCCCCTTGCACCCCCACCCCCCAGCAGTGCAGGGCACCTGCCAGCAGGCCCCCACTCATGCCCCACTCATGTCCTCTTGCACCCGCAACCCCCAGCAGTGTGGGGCACCTGCCAACAGGCCACCCCCTCATGTCCACTTGCACCCCCACCCCCCAGCAGTGTGGGGTACCTGCCAGCAGGCCCCCACTCATGTCCCCTTGCACCCCCACCCCCCAGCAGTGTTGGGCACCTGCCAGCAGGCCCCCACTCATGTCCCACTCATGTCCCCTTGCACCCCCACCCCCCAGCAGTGTAGGGCACCTGCCAGCAGGCCCCCACTCATGTCCCACTCATGTCCCCTTGCACCCCCATCCCCCAGCAGTGCGGGGCACCTGCCAGCAGGCCCCCACTCATGTCCCACTCATGTCCCCGTGCACCCCCACCCCCCAGCAGTGCAGGGCACCTCCCAGCAGGCCCCCACTCATGTCCCACTCATGTCCCCTTGCACCCCCACCCCCCAGCAGTGCGGGCCACCTGCCAGCAGGCCCCCACTCATGTCCCCTTGCACCCCCACCCCCCAGCAGTGTGGGGCACCTGCCAGCAGGCCCCACTCATGTCCCACTCATGTCCCCTTGAACCCCCACCCCCTAGCAGTGCGGGGCACCTGCCAGCAGGCCCCCACTCATGTCCCACTCATGTCCCCTTGCACCCCCACCCCCCAGCAGTGCGGGGTACCTGCCAGCAGGCCCCCACTCATGTCTCCTTGGACCCCCACCCACCAGCAGTGTGGGGCACCTGCCAGCAGGCCCCCACTCATGTCCCCTTGCACCCCCACCCCCCAGCAGTGTGGGGCACCTGCCAGCAGGCCCCCATTCATGTCCCCTTGCGCCCCCACCACCCAGCAGTGTGGGGCACCTGCCAGCAGGCCCCCACTCATGTCCCACTCATGTCCCCTTGCACCCCCACCCCCTAGCAGTGCGGGGCACCTGCCAGCAGGCCCCCACTCATGTCCCACTCATGTCCCCCTGCACCCCCACCCCCCTGCAGTGCAGGGCACCTGCCAACAGGCCCTCACTCATGTCCCCTTGCACACCCACCCCCCAGCAGGGCGGGGCACCTGCCAGCAGGCCCCGACACATGTCCCCCAGCCAACACGTCATCACAATTTAGATCCCTGGCCCTTATGGGCAGCCTCCACATGCCAAACACCCACCCAAGTATTGCATCCACCCACTTAGAAATGCCAATTACATGATACAACCCCAATGGCAAGTATTTAAATGAACACTTGTCCGTCACATACACACAATGGGTGCAAGTGAATGTCAAAACCCATATCATGACATGCATGAAACCAATGAGATTATACCACACATCGAAGTTGGATGAAAAAAATGTATTAAAAGCAACATGAATGGAATTAAAATCAAACAAACGACAATGGAAATTAAAAAAGAAAAGCTGCATGTCTGTAAAATAATGAAAAACAACAAATCATAATCCAAAGGAAAGGTGTCCAAAGTCACAGTTCCAAAAATGAAATCCAAGGGCAAAACAAAAGTGAAAACCATTGCTCCATGGGGAAATCCAAAGAAAAAAGTAGAATCCAACAGTGAACTATATACAGATGAACAATCCCGGGTCCATGATCCCAACTGAAGAAATTAAACCTATCAAAAACTCCTACCTAATAAAAAAAACTATATACAAAAATGTGGTCCATTGTCCTAAAGGTCCAAAATAAAGAAAAAACCAAAGGAAACCTAATACTATCCAACTATTTACAAGGGCAGCAGGCAAGTCCAACGGCTCACATGTTGATGTCCCGGGCCAGGGCATCATCTAACTCCTGCTCGATGTCCTGGAGGCGGTCCTCTTCCATGGCCCCGAGGGTTCGCAGGGACGATGACATCTGGAACTCCAGGTCCCTGCGAATGGCCTCGAGGCAATCGGCCCGCCTCAGGGCCCTACGCATGGAGTTCTCCGCCCTGACCATCGTGAGCCGTGCCTCTTCCGCCCGCTGCCGCTCCGCATCTATCGCATGGCCCAACCGCTGCCACATGGAAGACACTTCCCATCCAGGGTCCTCCTGCCCTCTGGCCGATGCCTGCCCCTCCGATGATGAAGGCCCCGAGCCATCATGGCTCCCACCTTGTTGCTGCTGCTGCTGTGCTGCTGCCTGTGCCCTGGCTCCTGCTGCCTGCACATCCTCCTCCAGCTGGGGTGCAGTTGTGGAGGTGGCCACCCCTGCTGGACGTCCGACTCCCGACTGTGGCATGGATCTGTTGTCCACCAGCCTGGCCGCAGGGTCAGAGGCAGCTCCACAGGGCACCCAGGTGATACATAGGTGGGAAGATGGCATGGAGGACGACTGGAGCACAGGGGTTCAGTTGAGGAGTGGGTTGGAACAAGGTCCAGGAAACAGAGGAATCCAGCCATGGTGAGCTGTCCCAGTGGGTCACCGCGGTCAACGAGCCATGCGAGAAGACGTGCCGTCTCCTCATGAAAAGACTGCAGGTCACCTCGCATGGCGCGTTGACGCAACGCCACCCCACCCAGGACAGGCTCAACCTGGTGCCGGAAAGCCACATCCGCAGGGAGAGGAAGGCCAGTTGGTGTAAGCAAATCCCCTCCCTGAGAATGGGTCTGGACGTAGGCATCCCTGCTGGTGCAAGATGATGCAGTGACAGGATCAGGGACAGGATTGCACACAGGCACTTCCGCGGCGGCCTGTGCTGCCTCCTGTCCCTGGTCCTGCACTACACTACTAGCACAGTGGAATCCCCACCTCCAGACCTTTCTCTGTCCCTTGCACGGCCTCCTCCTCCACCAACCCCCCCACCAACCTGGATGACTCCATGCCATCTTCCTCCGTTGGGCCCTGTGGGGTCTCAGCTGCCCCTTCTGCTGCCGAGGAGTCCAACTCCGATCTCTGCCTCTTAGACCTCCCCTCGGCAGCTGCGGCCTGGGATGCGGCACCAGACTCCTCACTCCCCGACAAGATGACAACCTGGGAGGGGAGCCGGGCCTTGCGTCTCTGGCTGGCGGTGCAATCCCTACCGCTGTGCTTCACAGCACCATCTCCGCCCTCTTCATCAGTTGACGCTGCAGACAGGGAGAAATAAAACACAGGCATCAGGGCACTGTATAATGGACTCATACACACATGACAGTTCCACATGAGTGGCATTGTCAAACTTCAGACATGGCATCACAATCCCCAACACACATGTCATTTTGACTCACACACATGAGCTATTCCACAGCCATATTGCAACAGCCAGCACCATCCATACACATACAACAGCATGAGCATCCAAAGGTGAGCCAGACATCACATGAAACACAGGGAGTGCACTACACATGCACACACGCCACCACACTTACATGCATGCGTACACCTCCGCCAACTGTTGCAGTGTTGAGATCGGCATCCATGTCACATCTGCAAATCAGTTTTCCACATATCAGTGTCACATGCATCCATGTTGCATCACTGTTGCACCCTTGTCAAATAGACACACATGCACATGTACATGGTGCACATACATGCAGCTGGAACCAACATCCATGTGTGACACCACAACCATGCCAACTGACATACACAGTAATCCAAACATGTGTGCTCACACATCTGCATTTGGCTTGCATGCTTACCCACACATAGACCACCTCACAGCCCTGTACATACACATCCGTACATGGCCCTAGAAAAACACATGTACAACCTGCACACTACTGGCACACCACCACACGCAGAGCTTCCAATCAGTATGCATGTACACTTACCGCTCGACTCCAGACAGGTCTGCCTCTCAAGGACCTGGATGTGGAGCGCTGGGCATATGCGTTCCAGGACCCTCATCTGATGTTCCGACAGGTGGCCCCTTAGCATCTGCTGCCTTCAAGAGGCGCCGGGCCTTGTTGAGGGTCCTGGACATGAAGTCCTCCCAGCGCTTCTTGACATGTTGGAAGTCGCGGACTGCCACCCCCTCCGCGTTGATGGCAGTCACGATGTCCGTCCAGATCCGAGTCCATCCTTCCTTGTCGGCGCACAAACTTCCGAAGAGGGCATCATACTGCCCCAGGACTTGCTCCACCAGGACACCAACTTCGGTGGCAGTGAAGCTGGTGGCCCTCTTCCTCTCTGGCTGGGGGTTGCCAGTGGTGCCAGATGGTGTAGTGCCCGACATGGCAACCCCAGAGGCAGGAGTGGGTGGGCAACTGGGTCCTGGGGCTGGGCTGTGGAGCGATGGTATCCCAGTCGGGAGTCTTCTGTTCCAGCAGGGGTGGTCACAGCAACTGCACCCCTGGCTGATGTGCAGGCAGCAAATAGCAGGGCACATGGGCAGCAGGCAGCAGCAGATGGCAGCTGGGAGCGTGCTCGGGGCTCTGGGGGGCAGTGATTCGGCCTTTTGGTCTTCCGTGTGTGGACGCGTGGCCTGCTTGATACGGAGTGATTTGGCACGTGAAAAATGTTCACGTCAGCGTGTGATTCGAGGAAAGGCCCCTAGCGCGTAAGCGTGTCAGCACTCGTACACGCTTTCATTGGACCAAAGGCCCTTCAAGCGTAAGCGCCTCTGTGACGTGACGCGCGCGGGCGTGCGTGGCTGTTTCCCTCATAACGTTAGCATAGTGGTTCAGCGCGCGTGAAAAACTGCACGTCCATGTGTGAATGTGTGTAATCTGAGGAAAGGGCCCATGCGCGTAAGTGACGTGACGCACGTGGGCGTTTCCCTCAGCACGCGTTAAAGGTGAGCGGGGGCAGCAGTTCGCTGTACGTGCCTTTCATGGAGACTGACGTGTGTTGCTGCTTCCTGTTGTTTCGCGTGCCATCACAACTTCACAGCTATCAAGGACGTATCTCTTCTTTTGGCGGGGGTATTGGCTACGTGTGTTTTTCTGCATTGCGCTAGTCAGACGGTGACACGCTATTTTTCCCACTGCGGGCGCCCCTGTGTATCGCACCCATTTTCGAGGTCATAGTAGCCTGCGTGTCCCACGCGTACGCATTATTGGTGTTACTGGGTGCCACCGCGTACTGCGGGAGGTTGATTCCACGCACGTAGGCTGCAGGGTTGCATGCACGGTTTTACTGCAGTTTTGGGGTGCCTGAGCATTGCGTGACCCGTCACTACATCACCGGGGTCACATACAGCCTTGCAGGTGCAGGGGGGCTGTTAACATCTTGCTTCCCACCCCTTCACACCAATTGCCCAGGTCAATTGTGCTGTACACCTCCCATTGGCACTACTCCATCTGTGCCAGCACTACTCCATCTGTGCCATGGTTGGGAGGCCAGCAAAGGTGAGGGGCGCCTCAGCTGGGCATACTCCTCGTGGCGGGTGTGGTCGGGGACGTGGCCGTGGTGACCAGGGAGTAGGGGGACTCCAGGGTGTCCAGGGCGGCCACAGAGGGGGAAGAGGCAGGGGTGCGCCACTTGAGCACAATGTTGTGCCATGTGTCGGTGCAGTCATGCCACCACCCCCTGTGGTTCCGGGAGATGCAGCTTCTGCATCTGGCACTGGCGCCCGTGTGACCCGGCAGTCCGTTCCATCGACTGCCACTTGCCCAAGGGTAGTGGTAGCTGCAGGTGCCGCTGTGGACACCGCCACCCAGGCTCAGGGTCTGCCAGCACAGGCTGCGTTGGCACTTGAGGAGCCCTTGGAAGATTTACAATAGGCCAGGAGGGAAACCGTAGGGGCATGCAGGGCTGCTCTGACCAAGACACGTGTCCCTTGGGCAGTTATGTCATCTGCTGCCCCGATCAGCCGGGTGTTGGCAAGTGCAGGGGCAGATGCACCCAACAAAACCCCGGTTGTGAGTCTGCCAACCAGGACCGTTGCGGTCAATGACCCTGCCACAGCGGATGTTGCTGCGCAGGCTCCATTAGAGGGCACCCAGCTGCCACTGACACAAGTCAGGCCTTTGGTCGTCCCTCCACCTGCCACTCCCTTGGCTCAACTCACCGAACCCACTGGCCATACTGGTCAGGGCGGCATTAGCCAGCCAGGGTCTGCGGCAAGAGCCAAGAGGAGGAAGGTTGCACCTGCAGCACAGGCTGGGACCCCACACACAGCCACGACCTCCTGCACGTCGAGGAAGAAGCCTTTCTGCAAGCAGAAACTGGACTTCCTCGTGGACTACGTGCGGGGCTACAGCCGTGACATGGTAGTGGGTGCCAATAGTCAGACTACGGCTGCCCACTGTGACACCCACTGGAAGCATGTTGCGGAACATGTCAGTTCATTCGGCCATGAGGTGCACACGGCGCAAGAGTGCAAAAAGCGTTGGAATGACCTCAAACGCAGCGCTAAGGCTAAGCGTGCCTCAAATTACAACTTGACTCTGGTGACTGGCGGTGGGCCTGCACCAGAGGAGGAAGAGCTCACTCCGCATGAGTCACTCGTTGCAGAGTTCATACCACCTGAATCGGTCGAAGGAGTGGGAGAGATGCTGGACTTTGATGCCCAGTTCAGTGAGTGTTGATGCGTGTTTGTTGAGGACGTGTGCGTTCTACTTGTGGGATGTGTTGTGCATGATTGCCACTACATGTGACGTGTACATGGTTCTGATGTGTAAGTAATGCAATGCTTCCATGATGCATGTATGCTCTGCTGGATGGTGGACATGTGGAGCAGACGGGGACTGTCCGCATCACCACTATTGCACCCTACTCACATGCTGGTTACCAGTATACCCCTCCGGTCCATGTTCCAGCTCACTGGCCCTTCTGCATGTGGCGTGGGGTGACCTTCCTCTCAGCCCAGGCACAATGTCATAGCATGACTGACGTGCATGTGTCCTCTGCCTGCATGCGGGTACTCCATGTAGGCATGCTCCCTTGCCCCTCCTCCACCACTCTGCACCCCAGTTCCACCTTTGCACTGGTCTGGTTCAATCTTGCCATTGTGTACTTTCCTGTTCATACGTCCTGTGTACATGCTAACTTCCAGCGTACAATCTGCCAGACATATGCTGTGTGGTACAGCCTTAGTACTTGATGCAGGGTATCTCACTTGTACTGTGCATAGGTCAGATGCCCCGCAGGGACATGAGTGCCCATTCATGCTCCATGTGCATTGCACGCATGCCCCTATGTGTCCTTGACTGGATGATCACTGTAATACAAGTCCTGGGTGACATACATTGCATGGCATCTCATCAGCCTTCCCATGTCAACTGTGGCTCAGTACTGCGTTGCACACATGTTTAGGGTCTGACAATCTGTGTGGGTCACAGGCCTCAACCTGTTTAATGGCCAATGACTCTGTCCGACTGTTGTAGTGTCTTCTTCACACGTGGGTGGCCTCCAGAGTTTTCATCATGTGTCCTGCTTACTGTCCCATCATCATTTGCAGTGTTGTCACTTGAATCACATTAAGCTGTTGATGCCAGTCAACACTGCATGTCAATACACAGGTCTATGGTCAGCCTTTTGATACCATGCTAGACATCCCTGTTTTTGTACTTGGGTGGAGGGGTGCTTTGCTTGTAGATATGCTACCCATTGAATGCACAGTGCATGTGATCCCTGAATTTGACCTTGCACTGCCTTCACATTTCCTGACACACACCATGGAGTCCTTGTACATGTAGGTAGTGAGTGACATACACATTTGCTGCACTGCATAGACCCACTTCTATGCAAACTGCCACCTTCCAACAGGTCTGATCAAAGAAGCAATTCAAAGTTGACCCAGCATGCATGCCAGGTTCTATTTTGTGTGTCACATGTCTGCCTGATGTGTTTGTTGCCGGTGTGTGTGTGTGTTGTGTGCTTCTGACATGTGTAGTGACCTTTTTTCTCCCTATTTTTCAGGTTATGACGCAATGGAGGCAGAGGATGGTGTCGTCATGCCAGACACAGGGTTGTTACCACTACATCAACCCGGCACAAGTGGGGGTCGTGGGGTGGTAGGCCACGAAAACCCCCAAGTGCTACAGTCCATCTTGTCTCTGGCTGCCTATGAGTCCAGCCCTGATGACGACTCTGACGTCCATGTCGAGTTGGATGAGCATCAAGTCCATGTGTCAGGGATGAGTGATTCTGATGTGGACACTCCTCTGTCCGCGACACCTGCACTGAGGGGTCAGACAGTCTTGGTTCATCCGCCCGTGGTGGATCGGGACGCAGGGTCACCCTCCACACCAGTCACTGATGTGCCTGGGACATCACGTCGACGGGGGCATGTAGTCGTCCAGCCGCGGGCAGTGCCAACAAAGCGAGGACACCTGGTCCTTGGGTCCCGCAGGGGTCAAGCCCAGCAAGGCGGTCGCGGCGCGCAACCGCAGTATACTGAGTGGGAGCAAGACATGACTGCCAATTCAGAACGGCAGGGGGCAGCAATGGAGAACATCGCTGAGAGCATGGAGCGTGTGGCCCGATCTGTGCTCCCCCCTGCTAGGCAGGTGCTTCTCCAGCAGCAGGCGGCACGGTCCACGGCCCGATCGCTCAGGCTGGGCATGGCGGCCTCAGACAGGGCACGCCAGGCTGAAATGTCATCTCTGCGTCAAGCAATTGCTGCTCACGCAGAGGCGCACATGGATGCCCTGAGGTAGGAGTATGCTTCCCTCAGATCCACTCTGGGTGTCCTTATGATGTCCCAGAGGCAGCGGGCAGAGGAGAGGTTTGCACAGCTTGAGCGTACCATCTCGGCTGAGCTACAGGCTTGCCGGGAGGTGCAGCGGTTATCCATCCAGGCCTTGCAGGAGGAACTCCGTGTTACACGTGCTACCTTGCAAGAGGAAGCACGTGTATCACGTGAGGTTCTGCATGCAGACCTACGTCACATCGCCACACAGAACCAGGCTCACCCGTCCGGCAGACTTGCTGCCGTCGAGGGGCAAGCTGGGGCTAGGCGTGGCCAGGCTACTGTGCCACGTCCTCCTTTCCAGGATGAGCCAGACTCGGACGAGCATCTATCTCCCACATAGGTCGGGCTGTGCAGGCGTTGAGCCCATGGAGGTTTTTTTTTTGGCTCAGCATCATCGCATGTGGGTGTTGACCAGCACCCTGTACCTCCCCCCTCCTGGGTGCCTCCCCTCCCCCCCGGGTCGTATGTGGCCATTTTTTATTTTTCTTTTAGTTTAGTTAGTTAAGTTTCTGTTTGATAGTTACTTTAATTAGGTAATGTAGGTTTTTCATAGTTAGTGTAATTAGTTAATATAGTTTAAAATTGCTTGCCTATTGTGCTTTCATGTGACAGTGCGGTGCTTTGTGGCTTTTGAAAGCATCCACTGTCTGTTCCAGCTGGGCCCTTCAGGCTTGTCTTGTGTATGTGTTTGCTGCTTGGGGTCCTTGACTCACATAAGCCACTCCTGCCTCCCTTATCCATGGGCTCGCAAGGATGGTTCGGTGTAACAGCCTATTACACAAGGGCTTTGGACTGTCATATCTGTGGCATGTCTGGTGCTGTGTAACTTGTGTTAACACCCCTAGTGGGGATGATTGCAGTGTTATTGGTGTTATTGACCACTGTTCTGCTTTTGCTAGATGGGGTGTTTCATGATTAATGTGTACATTCATTGCTATGCATTGTGTAGTATGTTTCTTATCTTTACTGTACACGTGCTTGTTGCAACTCATGCCGTAGATAGTGTGTTCCACACTTTGGATGTGAAATACGGACTGATGGTGTGATTTCTGATGTACGTCTCTGACATGGTCCAGTAATGAGATGCCTGAAGAGACACACACAGATGACTCTGAAGCATTAATCATGTGTTTCATGCCAGACCACCTTTGCCAGCAGACATAGCCCATTGGACGTCTGGATTCTGGACACGTTTGTTGGTGCCCACATGCACATGTGTACGCAAGCAGAGGCACAGGGATTGCAGACATACATCCTAGGACTGCTGACGTGTTCTAAGGAACTCCAGGCAAGGTGAGCAGCACAGGGGGGCCACAACACAGCAAAGCTTCCACCAGGCCAGTTGCACATACAGGCTTAGTAGTATTACTGAGGGTGAGCTTGGACGAATATTGTTGTTGAAGCACACAATACAGCTCAGATGTGTTGGTGGACTGATGGCTAGTTGATTGTAAGGTTGTCTGGGGCACCTGCAGGGGCATTTGCACATACCCTCCGGTCCACCATGGGCCATTGAGGCACTTGTATCACCCATGATGCCTTCTGAGACATGGAAAGGAGCAGCTAACAGGGACATACAGCAAGGGACAGACTCGGGTGCAGTGCATTTAATTTCCATGTACATTTTGAAACATGCACTGCCTATTTTTTACGGTCATGGTGGGACACGACTTTTTCTGAAGTCATACCTTGCTATATGTGTCTGTCTGCTTACCCAGGGAACATTGCATGTTGTGTGAATCGTGACACATTGGTGTTCCATTTGCCGCGCACCCACCAGCGCCTGACTTACTGCATTGACTGTGTATGAACCATCACAGGGGTAATGTTACGTATGGATACGAAGCATCCACACCAGATTGTCTGTTTGTAGAGTAGTTTGTTGCAATGGGGCATATTTGGTAGTGTGTTTGTGTGTTATGGGCACGCACAGATTATTAACTGTGGCTCTCTTTGCAGCATTGAAGTGCTCCTGTAACCGGACCTGAGAGTGTGCAGGCAGGAGGCCAGCACTCAAAACCAGAGCTGAGTGTTTTGTTGTTTTTCTTTCAAACTGCTCTACATAGGCTTGCTGGGGGGTGCACTGTTGCATGGATGAATTTGTAATTCAATTTGGTATGTTTTTTTTTCCATAATCACCCCAAGTCCTATCCAATTCTAAACCCTGTACCCTCTGCCCGGTGTTCTTGCTTCCCGTACCTATCCAACCAACGTTCCATAACCCTCTTTCCCCACTGGGTTTGGGGATGCCTGTGTAAGCCCCAAGCTTGCAGGCGCCGAAACCCTAGATTGGGTGGTTGGTTCGTGCCACTCCTGCGCCTGGACTCCGGAAGGCCCTGACAATGATGTACAAGTTTGTTATGATTGTGTATGTGTTAATGCAAGTACTCCATTTTAGTGGATTCCCTACTTTCACGTGTCATTCATACTCCCCTCTCCTGCCCCTCATTCCAGTTATCCAGTATGCCAACGGCTGTCCCAACTGCATATCCCTGACCCTCCTTCCCCACCAGGGTTTCAGAGGCCTGTGTGAGTTTGACCTTGCAGGCACTGAGGCCACGGTGGGGTTGGTTGTTTCGTGCCACTCCTGCGCCTGTACAAGGGAGCTGTGACAGTACACATCCGTTCGTGGTGCATCATTCTATGTTATGTACCACACATGGTTCACATCCTGTTGTGACATTGTTTTACTGTGCTACCTTGGTTGTTACATCATTGTGGTAGTACTTGGACTTTGTGAGGTACTGCTACTTCAAGTCATCTACTGGAGGCTGTTCAGGTTCGTTTTTCTGCCTTGGATTTTGTGTCTTTGCAAATGAAGGTGGACTCTGAGGGTGCAGGCAACTTTTGAGACACAAGGTGGGAGATGGTAACGAAGGGGAATGGTGATCCTGTGGTCAGGTGAAATTGAGGGTTGAAGGCTCCATGACCCAGGTGCAGTTGTTCAGTGGGTCATGGTCATTTGTGAGGGAGGGGGGGTGTTTTGTTGTTGATAGTTGCCTTGCCCTGCAGTGTGATGGGAACCCTGACATTGTAATTGTGGTATCCTATGTACATGATGTGTTCTGCTGATCAATGCATGTTCATGTGTTGTGTTTACCTTTAAGGTGTGAGGGGATAGTTGTGGTTTGACATGCTGGGGTGTACACATGGTGAATGTTCACATGTGATGTGTAGAGGACACTGATAGTCAATTGATTGCACATGCATATGTTGAGTGCATGTCCTTGCTGACCCGCACACTCGCACTATGATGCACTACATGTACAACCACCCTTCGATATCCACATGTACACTCTGTTTGCCTTCTGCTGCCTACTGTGTCCCTGTAGCACATGTTCTGTGACCAATTATGGATCCTGTACATGCCTATTTTGCTTTTTGATGTGGTTTTTCGCTTAGATGTGATGCTCAGGGTGTGCATCACACACAATGGCTGTTCACTGTGCTGTGTGCTGAGCAGTGTGTTGCAGGAGTTGGACACAGCACACAGAAGCTGCAGTGTTGCTTTTGCAATGCACAATGTGCATGTAGACAGGCATTCTTTGTTATGTTGCGGCTACTACTTTTGTGATGCATTTGGGAATTACTTATTTTGGGTGGGAGGTTGTTTGTCAGTCATTTCATCTGATTCCATGTCAGGCATCATTTCTGATGCCAATTTATATTTTTCACATGGCAATGTGTACCTTATTGGTACTGTGTTGGTGTATGGCTATTGCTTGCCATGTCATTTTGTGGTTTGGGAGGGTTTGAGTGACATAACAGTGATGGTCATGGCCTGTTTTGCAGGTGTGTGTGATTCACACCTTGCATGTCAGGGTCAGCCGCTTCTCGAAGCAAAAAGCTGGGGGTAGATCTCTCTCCGCGGCAGGGGCCTCCCTCTGGAACGGCCTTCCTGCCTCCCTGTAACTTGAGGAGAACCATCTCCACTTCAGGAAGCACCTCAACACCTTCCCCTTTGCTTCTGCTTTTTCTCTCCCTCTCCCTTGCTAATTTCTTCACTGAAACTGCACTGAATCTGCAACTGGGCCACTCTCACCGACCTCGCTCCCTGGCCCAGCCACTCTCCATTTGCACTGCCTCCCTGGCAACCCCTGCACTGCGGGACTGTCTCTGTATCCCTACAGCCCCCCCTTCACAGCAATTGTCTGCACTTACCTTTGCACTTGCCTCCAGCTGGCCTATTTATTTATTTTTTATTCTACTTACCCTGTACTGCACTCCCCCCGTCCGTTTCCCCTTGCACTTTTCCCTTCCACCTACCCCTGCACTTGCGTGATCTAAATGACACCTGGCCTAGTAGGATCGTTGTCTGTCTTCCCTTGTTCCCCCCTCCCTGACTCATTGCGCCTTGCAACACTTGTGTATAGGCGTGTTACAAATGCCATATCATATCATATCATATATCATATGTGTGCCTTTTGGTCACACAGGATAGCTTGTGTTTAAGTAGCTAGGGATGCACACAATGTGGCACTTCCATGGCAACAATCTCAGGGTGGTAAGGTTGTGACAGTTGACGGTCTCTTTGTCATCATCGATTGTCACCTGGTATGTGCCAGGCCTGTGTGCACTCCGCAGGGGTGGGAGTTTAGGTGAAAAATGTGGCCACAGGCTGGGTGCGGGCTTCCTCGCCACGTGCCCTATCCCCTCCCATGGGCAGCGCCTGTGCCTGTGGTTGGAGATGTGGGGGCACCACCATGTCCATCGGTACGCCCTGCCGTGTTGCAACATTGTGCAGGACACATGCTGCCACAATGATCCTGCACACTACTGGGGGTGCATAGAGTAGCTGCCCGCCAGAGCGGTCAAGGGAACGGAAGCGTGACTTGAGCACTCCGAATGTGCGCTCCACTATGGCCCTGGTTGCAATATGGGCCACGTTGTATCTTACCTGGGGTGGTGTGGTGGGGTTCCGGATTGGCGTCATCATGTGGTTTCTCAGAGGGTAGGCACTGTCCCCTGGGGAGGTGATAATAGTTGAGATTATTAGGGTTTGGGTATTTGTCTGTGTGTGACTTGCATGCATGTGCACAGGCATTTGTACTCACCTAGGAGCCATGTGTCACCATGCTGCCCAGCTTCCAGGGCCCGGCTCAGGGCGGACATTCTGTATATGAAACTGTCATGGGTGGAGCCAGGGTAGTTTGCACAGAGGTGTTGATTCCCTTTGCATCGCATACCACCTGTACATTGATGGAATGCCAGTGCTTGCGGTTTCGGTAGATGTGCTCAGTGGCACTAGGTGGACGTAGGGCCACATGGGTGCAATCCATGGCACCGAGCACTTTGGGGAAGTGTGCCACCCTGTAAAAATCCAGGAGCACGGCCTGCCTTTCTGCGGGTGTTCTGGGCATGTATATGTGCCTGCGGACTGAGGGGCGCGCTGTCATGATTGCCAAGACCTGGTGTAGGCAGCGTGACTGCGTGGCCTGTGAGACCCCTCCCCACAAATGCAGTGGTCCGCTGAAATGACCCAGTGGCCAAAAAATGCAGGACATTGAGCACCTTCTCCAAGGGGCTCAATGCTTGGGAGCAAAGGGTGGGGGATGTAAGGTCATCTTCCCACTCCCTGACCAGGTTAGGATGATGTGGGGTGGAAACCTATACCTGCCGTAGACCTGGTCGTCAGGCATCCCAAAAAGGCTTGTCCGTGGTGAGAAAATGCGTGCCCTGGCTATTCTCCTCCTCCTGCGGTGTCCAACGATCAGTGCTGCGACAAATGGGGCATTCATCGTAGCTGTATATACGTGTTTGTTGTTTGCGCGCACTTTTATACTGTGCAAGGGGACGCTTCCACCTGCCTTCGTGTGGCGGACGTGTTGACGCCTGTGTGCGTCTTTTGCCATGCGCGGGTTTCCCATATTCGAATCCATGAATACGGGTTGTTTGCGTGCGTGTGGGCGTTCCGTGTAGTTCCCTGCAGTACTTCCCCAGTTACGCCTTCTTTTTCACGCGTTGTTCCCCATTCCGCATGTTACGCCCACTGTTACGCCCACTTTTGTTGTGTGCGCCGCGCTATCTGCGCTTTTGCTGTGCGCGTAGCGCACGCCGTTTGATGACGTGCGTGCCCGTGTGCGACATGCATGGATTTGGCGCATGACCAGCGGGAAACTAGCGCCTTCCTTGTATCGCACGCGTGCGCTTGATTTCTCACGCTTGCACCTCCTTGCGCCTGCTTGCGCTGGGATTTTCGGCGCACGTTTGTTCCATGAATCGACCCCTAGATCCTTAATCCAAGCTGTTAGATGGTTTAGAATTTAGGTAGCAAAGATTTTCCCAATCACATCAAGTAGGGCTATGGGTCTAAAGTTTTTGGGATCAGAACGCAAACCTTTTTTAAAAATTGGGACAATCAGTGCGCTTTTCCACATTAGCGGAAGTCTTCCTTCTTTTTATGATGATACAAAATAGGCTGTAGCAAAAGTCGGCCCATTGCTTTAGCATCCAGTTGGTCAGCCCGTCAGGACCGGGTGCTCTGGACAGACTTAGCCTTTTGGTGTTTTTCAGAATGTCTTCTTTAGCAATCTCAAAATCCCAGGGGGCGAGGTGTTCCAAGCTTTGTTGGCAAGCCTTTCGTTGGTTCATAAATAGCTCTGTGCAGTGTGTGATCCACTGGGCTTCCGTGACCAGGGAGACCTGCAGTGATCTATGACTGGATTTGGTGCTATTTATTAGGGGCCATAAGGATTATTAATTTTTTTGTGTCATACTCTTTAACATCACCTCCACATTGTTTTGTAGGATTAGATTTTTGTGACCCCACAGCCATGCTTTATATGATAATTTGGCTTTTTTTGTTTCTAGTAGGCGGCCATCTGGAGAAAGCTTTCTAGCATCTCTTAAGGTTTTTCTCAGCACCCTTTTTCTTGCTACTATTTCAGGGTCATAGGTGTGCTGATGACGAAACCCTTTTTTTTGAGGGCCGAGATTGTGTTCAGTGTATTTCTCCAATAGTCTTGGGTATTCAATTTGGTCCCATGATGTACTGACTATGTTGTTCTCAAGTGCTGATGCGATGTCAATGATGTTTTCTCTGTTAATACGCACTCTGATTCGACCCGGCACCACACATATCTTTGCGTTCCAGGATTTTCTTTCTGCGCACTGCAGGCCAGAAATGTGGATGGTCACTAAGTTGTGATCACTCTGTTCCATGGGGATCACTACTAGTTGAGATAGTTTTCCCACAATGGCACTCGATGCGTAAAAATAGTCCAGGATTGAGGCTTTGGGCCCTTGTGTCCAAGTTGCTGCGGGAGGGATGCCTCCTCGGATGTTTCCGTTTAGTAGGGTAAATTTGCGGCCCTCCATCTCGTCTTCCCATGCTGTTTTGATTTGATGAGGATCTTTAACTTTTATGCTTGATTTGGTTTTCGGTATAGTGTCAGATTTAAATTTTACACATTCCATGTTAAGGCCTCCGGATATAATTATATTAAGAGCTGCATAGGACTTCATTATGCCGTCAATTGAGTCACAGATTAGATCGAGAAACTATAATTCGTCTGTGGCAGCGTGCTGCCAGTATATATTTATGATGTGTAGAGAATTGTTGATTCATAGGGTGTACTTTCATTTTGTATAATGGTCGCAGTTTGCAAGTATGGTGAAGGATTTGCGGATTTTGTTATTTTCAGGTTTTGGGATTCTTTTGCCATTATTAGTAGACCCACCATCGGTCTACCCATCCGTTGCTTAATTGCTGGGTTCAGAACAATTTCAAAGCCTTCAGCACAAGGGGCATCCTGAATCCAGGTTTCTTGAAGACATATTGAATCTAGCTTCTCGAGGTCTTGGGACAATATTCCAAATAGGTGGTTGAACATCCCATCTGTATTGATTGGGCAGTCTTTTCTGGTTGGCATTAGAGGACCTCCCTGTTTTTCAGCCAACTGCAACTTCCCTGGTCAATGCCCTCATTTTCAACCCTGGAGTCTTTGTCACTACCGTTTGCTTTGTTCCGGTCATTCTTCATCGTGGTTTTAATTAGTTTCATAGGACTTCACCGGGGAATGGAGTCAGGTGGTGGAGTGTTCGTTGACACACCCTTTTCGTTGGTCTGGAATGATCCGACGAAGCCCCACAGAGGCTTCCCGGTCTGAGCCTCCAAGGTCAAGTTCCTTTTTGTACTTCTGTTTCCATTTGGCCGATTGGTCTTTGGTGGTCTTATTTGTAATGATGTTGTTGCGACACAGACTTCTTTGATATCAAAGCCTAAGAAGTTTAGCTCTGAGTCACAGTTAAGGATTAGGTTAAAGATGATTCTCGACGGTATGTGCAGGAGAACCCTATCTGTTACAGACTCATCTACAAATTCAACCATTTTTATGTCATCTGTTGAGACTGCACGTCATTTTGGTATGTGGCCAAGCAGCTGGAGCATGTTGTGTCTGTTCAGAATAAGAAGGTCACCCAATCTGAATAGTCTCTCAATCAGAAGACGGTTTTCCGTTGGTGTACTGAGGCTCTTGCTCTTAACTGATGGAGATCCGCTAGCTTGAGGCCGCGTGTCATTTCTCCAATCTTGAGAGAGATTAATTTGAGGGGTGGCAAGTTCCTTCACAGTTTCAAGATGGTCCACAGTGCGTTTTTTTTTTCCTGGTTCGATTAGAGCCTTTTGTTTTCCTTCGCTGTCACGTTCATTTAGGAGTTTTGTAGGCACTGCTGCGCGGTCCGTTTTCTTGACGGCTCTTGCACTTTTTTCTGCGATTGTCATGAATCCGTGTGGGCTTCCATGATTTAAGTGAGCGTCTTTTGGCTTTTCGGGTGGGGGGGTTGAAAAGGTACATATTCTTTTTGCAGAGCCACTCGGGACATAGTTGTCCTGAGTAGAGTGGTCAGAGGACTGGTCAGGTTCCTCATCTGGGATTTGACTGATGTCATCATCATCGCTGTTTTCGTTATCCATAGGTTCACTCTCCGCTTCAACCTTGTGTGTGGACAGGTTAGAAAATAGTTCGATCATTCACTCGTCTTCCGTTTTTAGGTTTTCTGATTCATTAGTGTTATTTGAGGCATTTAGGGGGCTTTTTCCCCAACCTTTTGGCTTCTACCGGGTAGTTCCAGTGGGACAATTATTGAATCTTTCTTTTGTTCAGTCAAAATTGTTACATTTTAGTTTGAATTGTAAAAAATTAGTTTGAATTTTTGGCCCTAACATTTTTGGTGTTTTTTACGTTTTTTGTTTTTCGTGTTTGGGTTGGTACTTTGGGGAGCGCCCCTTTTTTAACAGCGTCTCTGGGTTTTTGCTTTTCAAAGATGGCAAAAGTCAGCTCCTTCGGCACAATCTTATCATTGCTAGAGTTCAGGTGTGCAGGGAGTTGAAGAGCCCTCAGTATTTGCTGTTGGAGGGGCAACAGCAGGAGTGTCGAGCGGTGCATCGTTAGTTGGGGCGTCTTCCTCCGAGCTGGTTTTTTCATCTATCTGTTGCATCGCCACGTTTTGAGATTTTAAAGGGAGTAGATCAGGGGCATCTTCAGGCTGGCTGGGGTCACTTAGGGATGTATTGTCTGTGGTCTGGTCCTCACTGGCGCACGAAACACTGTCTACTCTGGGCAAGACCTCTGAGTCAATCCGCTGCGCTTGGCCATTTTTTTCAATCAGGTTGTCAGCGCTCTTGGTTTGTTGTTTTGTAAAATTACGAGGGCTTCTCTGGCGACCCCTGCCAAGAGCCGTTTATCCTCAGAGTTGTTCTTCAGTTGGTCTCTCAATAGAAGGTTTAACATTTCGTTTTTCTTGAGGTGGTTGGAATCCTGTTGTTTCAGGTCATGGATTGCGCCTTCCATTGCAATGATTTTTGAGTTAATTGACCCGAGAAGGCTGATTTGATCACGACAGGCTTCATTCAGGTGCTCATAAAATTTTAGCAAAGGAGCCACTGTGATGGTTAATGCAGAAATCAAGTTTGGGCGCAGTTCATTGATTGCATGCTCCACCAGGTTTGTACAAGACTCCTGGCCATCCACAGGTAGAGATCTGTTTTGTGGTCTGAGTGCTGGCCGACAGATTTTTGGAAAATCACGTTCCATGAAGGAAGAGTCTGTCGGACCTTCTCCTGAGGATTCGTCAGAGTGGTTGAGCTCTGGTTGCAAATTGGGGTAATTTTGCCTTTAGATTTTAAGACTGGGGTTGTTACATTAATCTTGTAACAAGGTAACCTTTTCTGGGGGGATGATATGAAGGGCATCGCACAAGGGTCAAGTTTCCTTCTTTTGGGTGGAATGTTTTATTGACTCTGGCTAGGGTGAATGTTGTGATTGGGGGCAAGCAGGTTGAATTGGCCCTTCGTTCGGAGCTTGCAACTTCTTTTGTTTCTTGTTCATAGGCATTTCGCATTGTTAAAGATGGAAGCATTTATTTCTTTTAAATTTTTTAGTAGCAGGTCAGCCACCATGAGTGAGTTCCAACGTTCCAGTGTTTTTGGACGGTCCGGGATTTCCGTCAAGGTACACGGCTCACGTGCACCAAAAAAGGCAGCGCGGAAGGACTTCACTTTGTGTGACGTCGCCTCGGGGTACAACGGAGGCTTTGGGTGAATCGGATTCTAAAAACAAGTGGGAAAGACCTTTGCCGGCAGCCTCCGAGTTACGTCCCAGTACTGGGTTCACCCCTTCCAGTTGGTTCAGGCTTGAAGTTTTAAGTTGCAGCTTTGGAGACTGAGAGGTATCAACATTCTTACTACCAGGGCGCTCCTGTATAATTTTTGTCACTGTGCGCCATGTAAGGATTTTTAGGGTAGGAATCAGGGTTACACAATAGGGTCGTTTACACTCCATGAATCTGATCTCTTTTGTTTCTGTTGGAATTGTATGCTTCCCACCTTGAAGGAACGTTGTAAAGGAGTCGGACTCGCCGAGCCAACTGTCCCATTTTCGGTTTTCCGTGTAGTTTACTGCGGAACACAAGTGCTCTTTTAAGTCGGATTTTGGAGTGGATTTTGCGAATGTATGGATCGACACTGGGACGCAAAAATCACTAGTTTGGGCAGTCAGATTAGTATTACAAGGGTTCAGGGGGGAGGGAGACAGTTCGCACACTTGGGGTGGCTGTCGAGAGACTTTCAGGAGTTCCATTTTCGTGATCGAGGCTAGCTCGTAAAGTAAATGAGTTTAGAGAAAATAAAGTCTCGGCGGGTGTTATAACTTAAAGTGGCTCTTCCTCTGGCTTAGGTGTAACTCTCCTAGAGCGTGGGAACACTTGTGTAACGAATTTACCGTGCTTTCAATGGGATCCCCACCCCCTCACAGTACAGGAACCCTCTTACTTGATGTGGAGTCTTTGATTTTTTGGGTCTCAGAGTCACAGCCGTCTGACTTCAGTATGCGGGTTTTCCTTATGCTTTGCGAAGTTTGGCAAACGCACCAAAGCCTCCAAACAGCTAAACAGCGCCACCCAGCCCTTCTGTCCTCAGGGCTTCAGGGGTGTGGTTTTATGCTCAGCTGGGGTCAGCTGAGTCAGCTGGGTCAGGGGTCAGGAATCCAGGTCTGGTAAAAGAGGTAGGCGACCTTTTCACCTTTGTTCCCCGCTGCTTCACCAGTGTTGCAGGAAACAAGTAGGAATTAACTTCCACACGTGTAATTAGCGTTTCTGATGTCGTCCTTCACAGAAACACTTGGAATGCAAGAAATGCAATGAAAAACACAGCCACAGCTAAACAGCGCCACCCAGCCCTTCTGTCCTTCTGTAAAACCAATAGGACATCAAATGACCAGTCCTAAGCTAGTGAAAACAGCCTTACATCATTTATAAATGTCATTTCTATTAATCATTAGCACCCTGGAAGGGGGCGCTGGCCAATCAGGATGCTCTGAATTGAAGCTGTGTTGTATGGTACACGCCTTTGTTCCGAGCAGCCTGGGTGCTTCGGCCAGTGCCCCCTTCCAAAGCCCACCCCCTTCCCCTCATAGCACTGTAAGGAATCAGGGGAAAGACTCAAACACAGGGGCATTGTAGTGATTGTTATAGACTTTTATTAAAGTACAAAGCGGGTCTGAGAAAGACCTATCTCACACTATCGCTATGATGGGTTTACCTGCCTCAACAAAACTAAAGAAGGTCAATGTCAGAATGTCCAAAAAAAGTAGAGTTTTCCGCCCTGTGTCCGAAATCCTAACCTGACCCTTACATGCTAAACTCAAAATAAGTGAAAAAGGATATAGGGCCTCATTACACGGACGGCGGTAAGGGTTAACGGTCACCGTTAATGGCAACGGTGACCGTTAACCCTTACCGCCGTACTACGAGGTCCCTTTGCGGGTTGGAGGATTTAACGCCTGCTTCTTGCAGGCGTTAAAATCCAACCCGCTAAGGGACCTCGGAGCTAATTACGGCACCGGAAAATTGCGGTGCCGTAATTAGCGCCTTCCCCATTTCCATAGAGCCCTATGGGGCAGAAATGGGAATGGGGAAGGGCAATGGCGGAAAGGGGATTTACCGCCCCTCCAACCTTGGAATGGGGCGGTAAATCCCCTTTCCGCCAAGGCGGTGCCAGTATTTTACCGGCATGAGCCATGGCGCTAATAGCGCCATGGCTCACCGCCTACCGTGTAATGAGGCCCATAGTCTCTCGCCTCGCCATTGGTAGCTTTTTCAATAGTTCCAACAAAAAGTTCCAAAAGTGCAAAAAAGAAATGAATAATCAAAGCTTCACAATTCTCAGGAAAGGGGGGGGTGGTCCCCTGAGATTCACAGGTACTTTACAGTTCACAACTCAGTTCTCAGGAGGGCTTCCCTTTCCCAGAGTTCTTCAAGCACCTTACAGTTCCCAGTGCTTAATGGGGTGTGGTACACCAGTGATCTCTTGCTTTTCCACAATATTCAACTTTCCAGCCCAGGGGATATGGTTTCCTTACCCTGGATGTCACACATTTAAGAGTTTATCTTGAACTCCACAATTTCACAGTTGACTTTCACAATTTCACAGTTGACTTTCACTTTCCAATCCAGGGGTTATGGTTCCCTTCTCCTGGATTTGAAACCATTGGGTGCGGGTCCCAGACTTGTAATCAATTCACCTTGTATACTCTCCTTCCAGGACTTTCTCAGTGTTCACCAATATTTGGGTGCTGGTACCAGACTCGCAATTCGGTTACCTGGTATACTCTCCTGCCAGCACTTTCTCAACATGTAACAGCTTGTCTCCTTCAGGCACTGGGTCGTTGACCCTGTTTCATCTGCTTCAGTTAGTAATATACTCTGCATCTCAGCTCTCTTGCTCCAGTTCACCCCATCAGTATTACTGTCTCTTTTTGATGACCGGTATATGCCGCAAAGCGCCCCCAGCATCCCAATTCTTCTGTCTGGGCTCAGCAGTCTCTCATGGCTGCTTCAGCATTCTCCACATTCTGCGGTTTCTCCTGCAGTATGCATCCTCCTTTTTCTGGTGACCCATCCGCTCTCTGGTACCCGCTACGACTCGGACTTCTCTCCACAGCTTTCCCTGCTGCCGGCCTCCAATGGTAGTACCTCGGATCTCCGAGCCACTTGTGGAGACACCGTTTGGAGCTCTCCTGCTCTGTGCTGTAGCTGGCCTCTCCCTCACTTCCCGACCGGCATCTGGAGAAGTGGATCTCCATCTTCCTCGCTGTGCTGTGTTTTTAAATGTCCCACACCTATCTGATCCATCCACCAACTACAGTGCATCTGTGGTTCTATGGCTTTCAGCACTCAGCATTGCTCTCATGCTGTTGCTCGTTCCAGTCCTTTTACTAAAGGTATAGGAAAGAGTCTTATTGTCAGTGCAAATTGGTTCTACTTTGCAATTGGCCATACCGATTTGGGAATTACAGGGAAGGGGGATACCATGTTCCTACCCGTGTGTGCCCTTCCCTCCTATAAGGTTTGTCTCCCCCCTTATGGTCCTCCCTCAGACAGCCACCCCATGGTCAGGAAGCGGCTAACTTTCCGTGGCCAAATGGGGAGATAGTTCACCCGGAGAGGGAGTGATGACATCACAAGATTCATAAAAGCACCCGTGAAATTTCCTACGTGGGTGCTAAGAGTGTGTATTTTTTTGTTTTTAAAGGAAGGTACCTTGTTGCGCGGCCCGGCAAAATGGCATGGTTGCCGCATGTCTGTTTCAATGGACTTGAAAACTACAACGCAGTGCTGCGCCGCGCAGCAAAGGTAATTTTTTTTTTTTTTAAATGCACACCTTTAGCACACGTGCAGGAAACTACAGAGGTGCTCATGGCAATATGCTCCTCAGAGGCGGACCGACCCTGTTGGTAATGGCACTGCTGCCCTCGTTAAGGGACCTTCACTTTGCTAGACTCCTTAACTTGGGCGGTGGGCTATTGCCGAGAGGGTTGGCCAGCCCCTCTGGGGTATATCTCTCCATTACATTTTGTATATGGTCGTCATCAGTGTGCATTATATAGTTTAACAGAGCAAAAATTTAAATGTGATTTGCTGTTTAGTAGTTGCATCCATGATGGTGGACTGGTTTGGGATTTACGTTGTATTTGTGTGCACTCTGGTTGGAATACGTTGTGGGACGGTCATTGAGACGTATTAGTCGAGCAAGGGGAAAATATATGTATGTTTAAATATGTCGTCTTGAGGACATAAAGTATTGCTGCCGGCGAAGTAACGACATTTTCCATTGGAATGATTGTTTTTCGGTTTTCTGAAATGATTGTGTGCAGCCAAACCCATCTAAGTGTAAGGCGGTAGCTGCTCAACGAAAAAAAAGATGCATCTCCTGCTCAACAGTGCCACCAAGTGGGCAAAAAAGAATCAGCAAGAAGAGGTTTGAGGAGTCACTTTATAATAATGCATTGATGAATGTTTAATAAAAATAACAACTTACTAAGGAGTGATTAAACAAGGGTGGAACGTTACGTCAGTGATTCATAACGAATTCCTAATTCTCTGCGCAACCAACTTATGTGTAACACACAGGTAGAGAGGATCATTTGGGGTCCCACCTGCTTGGCCTGGATGCCCGCATATGAGGGTTCCTTTTTAACGAACACTGGTTAATCAAAGAGGAATCACACATTCTGTGCATAATGCCCCAAGGCCAGTAGGGATGCCTACATTACAAAATAAGTAGTAGTTACTCGTCACTAAACAATTGTTATCATTTTGTGCATTTTAATTTCCTTTTGGGTAAAGTTCCCCTAATTGCAACTGATCAGGATATTGCAAGTCACGGAGGAGTTATGTGACCTTGTAGTGCCTCGTGTCTTTATATGGACACAGAAATCTGAGGTGACAGCGATTGCGTTATGATTTTTGTTTGGGGTGCTCTATCTCTTATAATGCTTTCTGTGTTTTTGAGGAATTTTAAAATGAAGGACTACAATATTGAGCACTTAGCAAATATTCATTTGAATAAACACATCAATAAGGTAAATTTGAATTTTCATAATTCACTGCTACCAAACAGAGCATGTCTTGTATGGCTCCTTTGGTTTCCTTAGGAAGACAAACTGTGCAGTCACGTGAGCGTGTGCCTTTTTCTTCTTCGTTTAGAAGAGCAGAATTCAAACTGTGCTTTCTTTCATTTCATTCAGGGGTGGGGGGGCACAGGTATATAGTAGAAACAGCTAACGGATGGGAGCATTTATTTTCTGTTGATTTCTGGAAAAGTTAATGTTTGAAGAGGTCATGGCTCACTCTCTCTTAACAGTGAAATTGTTCATTTTTTGTCAAACATGGTAAGCCTACTCTTTCTCTTGCTCTCTCTCTCTCTCTCTTTCAGTCTTTCCCTATCTATTTCCCCCTTCCACTCTCTTTCGCTTTCTTTCTTTTCTACGGTAGATTTACTCGGCTTGACACAGTTGGGGTTTGCTCTGCGAGTGGGGGAATACAGGAAGGGACAGTACTGTCACTATTAGTGAAGTAGGTGGGGTCCTTGCTTTTGTTTTGTTGTTGACTGTTTGGTGATGGTAGCTTAGGAAGTTCTTGAGCAATCCAACCCCCGCGGCAGATGGGTTAGATCGAGACGTTAGGCTTCCCTTCTGAGTTGGCTTAGGAATTCCACCTTAACTGAGTTCATGTGTGGGGTCACTGCTTAGACAGTCATCTCTTGGTTCTTTTGGCCCAATTCAGAATGCCTTGGTTGAAAGTAGTGTGACTGCTGAAGACTTTAAAAACATATGTGCAAGGTTTACGATAATTGAGAAACTCTACAAGATCGATATCAAACGATGGCAGTACTGTTAATGTAGGTACCTCAACAGACACAGCCTCTATAGTCAGTTCTTGCTTGAGTATTACTTTAATCCCTATCACCCGTTCTTGCTTGCCATCAAATTGTGTTATAGATTATTTCTTTAAAGTGTCAGATTCTTCAACAAGTAAAAGGTTTTTCATTTTTCTTATGCTATTGTAGTAATTACCTTGGGACCCTTTGGAACAGTGTTATCTAATTCTAGGCCTCGAGGGTCAGAAACATGTCGGGTATTCAGGATGTCCTTCAGTAATATTCCTGAGATACATTTGCATACAATGATTCTAAGTGTATGCACTTTTTTTTCTCATGAATATTAATTAGGGATATCCTGAAAACCCGTCATGTGTGAGTGCTTCGAGGCCCGGAGTTGGACATCCCTGCTTTAGAAAAATGTACTTCCAACAAATGTTCAGGTAGTATAATTGTGTTGGCCTCCAGTGTCTACTCTGTAATTCTCTCCCTTAATTTGTGATTTATTATCATCCACTGGAGTTTTTCTTTTGTCAGATTCCCCAGAGTTGTCTTTTCTGTCTGATCCTCTTCTTCAGTGAATTGCTGGGCATTTCCCGAAAACCCGGTAGAATCCTGGCCCTGGAGGCTTGGAGTGGACAACCCTGCCATAGAGGGAGTCCGCCATGGGACTTCTAGTCCAAAGTCCCAAAAGAAATGTTCTCCAAGCTCTCAGAACTATTCCCTTCTATGAAGATTGGTGTTCCACATCACCTGAAAGAAAGAGAAAGTGCCCTGCCAGGAAATTACTTTTTTAGCAAAATTGTCAGAATTAAATTCTATATGTTTCTGTCATAGGTGGTGGCGATCGGGGCATTTAATGCCAACCTCTTTTGCTATAACCCAATGAGTCAAGGGGGCAAACTGCCTCCAGGATCTAACCATTGTATTCAGAAAAGATCATGAATAACTCATTCATTTGCTCTTTGATAACCTGTGATGTTCAGGTATTGTATTTATTTTATTTTATAAACAGTAAAATCATAATCATATCTAGCCATCTAAACAGTGATCAATGGTAAAAAAAAGTCTGTGTGTTAAAACACTGAGACGTTACCATTGTGCAGGGCAGCTTTGTTTTGTATATATATTGTTGTAACCCCTGTCAGTTCTGTTATGGCAGCAGGGTATATATGTTTTTTGTTCTAAATCACAATCCAAGGAAATCACTTTGGGTTCATGTTGTAACCCCTGTCAGTTCTGTTATGGCAGCAGGGTATATATGTTTTTTTGTTCTAAATCACAATCCAAGGAAATCACTTTGGGTTCATGTTGTAACCCCTGTCAGTTCTGTTATGGCAGCAGGGTATATATGTTTTTTGTTCTAAATCACAATCCAAGGAAATCACTTTGGGTTCATGTTGTAACCCCTGTCAGTTCTGTTATGGCAGCAGGGTATATATGTTTTTTGTTCTAAATCACAATCCAAGGAAATCACTTTGGGTTCATGTTGTAACCCCTGTCAGTTCTGTTATGGCAGCAGGGTATATATGTTTTTTGTTCTAAATCACAATCCAAGGAAATCACTTTGGGTTCATGTTGTAACCCCTGTCAGTTCTGTTATGGCAGCAGGGTATATATGTTTTTTGTTCTAAATCACAATCCAAGGAAATCACTTTGTGTTCACACTACTTGTGTCATTTGTTATCTCATGCTTGTAATTACTGAGCCCCCTGTGTTCTATCCACTGTAGATACGTGCTACGTTGTGATTTATATTAAACTATCGAATAAGTCAAGGCAATGCTCCCACATGTGGTAATTGACCATAAGGAGTGTGTGTTCTTAGTTCCAATGACCGTGTTCATTTGTATTTGATTGATTGGTGGGTGAACATACATGTTCACGTAATATTTACATTGCTAGTCTTGGCATTAAGGGCATACATATAGAGAAAAAAGTCAAATCAGTCCCACGCCTTGAAGATCAAAGAGGCAATGATACAGAACACAACTGAAATATTTAGTGAATTTGCAAAATCTATTAGATAAAATTCTACCATTTAATAGAGCCATTACATTTTACAATGAAACATAGGGGCGGAGAGCTGGAAGCAGTTTCCGTATGAGTCACACGAGCATACCAGTAGAGGGTGCAATGAGTGCCAGCGCCAAATCTCCCAGCTTCTTAAAAGCATGAGGACTATATGGTCTAGCTGGTAACATAAGGAGTCTCGTGCACTGGCACACTCTCTCGACTTCCTCGCAGCACCCATCCACATGCCAGCTCGACAGGAGTAGCTAACAGGGACTTGCCCGCCCCTATCTACCTTCATAGTGGCTAAAATGCATACACACGTTCTGAACTCCTATGACAAATTTCCCAAAACTTGGACTTCGGTCCTCTGAGGGCGTTCACCTACAGCACTTTGAGGCCATACCAAAGGGAAAAGGTGCTATACAAATGACAAATGACATTACATTGATACAGAAACACATTAAGAAGGGAAGGCACATCCCAAAGACAGTGACATAAGAATACTGTGGAGAAACATATAGGTTCAGTAAACACTGCAGGCAAGTAATCACGCATGAATGGCAATAGGCACCAGATAGGAAACGTACATAAAGGGACTCCAGGCAACAGCATAGATCTAGGAGCAACAACAGAAAATCATTAAAACTCTACATATGCTAACCCTGTTGGCAGCCATTTTACCGAAGTGGATATAAGTGCGGCACATGAAAATGGCCGACTCTGAAGCACAGGGGAATAGATAGGATTTTCTGTAGAAGCACCACATAATTAGACAAAGAGACACCAGTGTCTAGAAACCCCTTTAGGAGGAGTGCATGTCGACACTCCGAGGGGAAAGCACGTAATTTGGGCAACCTGGGGTGATTGACCTAATGTCCTCAAGGCCACCAGTTCCCATGTCGTCCACACTGAGTATTCTTCAGAAAGATTTAAGTTCTTCTATGTTCTTGTCAGAAGCATTTCTGTGGTTCACCATAAACTTGAAAATTCAAGTGACTCTGCTCGATTGTTCACATCTTGCCTTAGTTTCTCTTGACACATCTTGAGAGAAAAACAGTTTGTGACCATTCCAGATAACTTGTACTTCACTAAAATGGCTCGGTTCTAAGAAAACCAATATTGTGTCCCTGGCCTTACTGCCCTGCAATTTGTTTTGCACAGGAGGGCACAACCTATGTGCAATCTGGATGTTGAGGGGTTTCTGTTTTGCTTTCCCTCAGCCATGACCTTATCTTCCAGAGTTACCAGCTGTAGGAATACTCTATATGGAGGCAGTAAGTGAGCCATATTGCATTCAGAGGAGGCAGTAAATAATGGCAAAGGGATTCATATGGAGAATACGGACAACAAATGGTGAGTGCATATTACAAATGGAAATGCACATTCGTTCAGTAAGCACGTGTTTAAAATGATAAGTGTTCAGGGTAAACAGGTCAGCTGTCCAGCTTGCACTGTATAAATACTAATCTAAACTAATCCATTAACACCCTTTCCCATTACTTTGGTAACCTGACCTTAACAAAGCAGTGCAAAGCAGGCCCAGTTGACAGGTCGAAATTGAAGTGCGTTTGCTGCAATGGATTTAAAACATGCAGGCACAGTCTACTGGCTGTGATTTCATTACACAAACTGCGAGGAAAAATGCACTGTTGAGAAGGCACTATTGTATGCTGCAGGAAGCAATTGTTGCAAATATCTTTGGAAAGTTATTCTCCGAGGGGAGAAATTCTGACCAGCTCGGGTGGATCTGTGCATGTCAGAAAAAGAGGCAGGTTTTGTTGAGAGACAGGGATAGATTTTAAAATTAAGAGATCCACGGGGTGTGGGTCAGACTGACAGGAGGCTTCCAGGCAGAGGAACAACAGCTGAGCAGAAGGCCAGCAATAGACGGGGGAGCAGTTATCCTGGCATAGAGATCGCATTATCCCTGTGGGCTTTAGGTCATGACTGCATTTGCTGCCAAGCTGACACAGAGAGGGGTGTTCCAGAGATAACAGAGAGAGAATCTTCGGTGTACGAGGTGAGCATGCCAGCAAAAAGTGAGGGCTTGACTGAATGAATGGATTTTTCCTTAGTCAGCTAGAAGTTTTCAGTGTGTAATTGTTCAATGTCACACGCAAATGTATTTTTAAAAGGTATAAGAGTTTTTTATTTAAGCATGGCTTTTTCCAAGTCCCATGATCCAAGGTCAGGGAAACTGCTTACAGTACATTATTATTGAATGGTGTTTCTTTTTTAAACAGTTTTTTTTTCTTAACTGCTCTTCCACATTCGCACAACCAAATATTGTTATGTAATGATTGCTGTGTACAAGTGGTAAGTTGTCTGCCAAGATAAACACGCATCCCAAAAAATAATTTCATGTCTGAAACATTTTTTATCACATTTGGGTCACTGTATTTAATATGCTTACAAAAGCAAGAGGGTGAGGGTAAAGGCTTTTGTGAAAATGATGCATTGTGGGCTGAAGTTAGACAGAGTGTGAGTGTGCAGTATGTCAGCTGTGCATGTTGACAGCTGAACAGATTTACCATCAAGGCATTACCCCAGCCTTGTAGATAAGTTGCTGGGGTGACAGTTAGCACTGTCAAGTTTCCAACTGTACTAAGCCTGACATTCTGTATTTAGAGTTGACCCTAAATAGAATACAGGTATTAGAGGAGAGTTCTGTCACACTGTATAAGGCATTACCATAATAATGCCATACCACTTTACCACCATAAGAGAATACCACAAGGTGAGGTATAGCCCTCCGACAAAATCCCTAACACAGCTATGGAGCCATATCTTGAATATCATTCAGTTTGGCTCCGGGGCCTCTAATCTTTCAAGACTCAGCGGCCTCTAATCTTTGAGACCACTGGCCCCACTTATCCTCAATACCCTTGAGCCTTTCTTCGGCTGCTTGCATTAAGGGCTATTGGGCTCCATCTTCTGAAAGATTGTGTCTAGGGGTAACGCAGGGGCTGGTCTAGTGGGTAAAGGAGGATTGTTCTATTCCCTCATCAGTGAGGCAGCCACCAGGCCTTTGACCATGTCTCATCACTGATGGTTTGGGAACACTAGAGTAGAAAAATGAAGAAAACAAAACTGATCCGTTGGATGACCGTTAATATAACAACAGATTTATTAACGATTTTCTTCTCATATATAATCATCAGAAAACATGTTCCAAGCAAAGGATAGACATCTCCTAATCTTGATACAGTTGTACAAATATTAAATTCTAGGTTCACAAAGCTGACAATTCATACATCAATGTGTGTTTTCGTATCACAAGGATACATTTGGTATATACATTGCATTAACAAAACACAGGTGAACAATTAAGCCTTCATACCACGTTTATTTTAGAAGTACATGTCTTCTGAACCTCAACCATTCATCAAGACCAGTCACTTCTAGTCCTATACTCAGTCACATCTAGTCCTCACTTCTAAGTACAAAGACCCGTCCAGGTGAACTCAACAAATCTTGTCCACCTAGTTTGTCTACACATGTGTCAATTTAAAATGGAAGTACTAATTGGTGGGTCCGAGTGTTAGTCAAGAGATGATTTAAAATGTTATCACTCCTCAGGGATGTCGAAAACAGAGAAGTCACTCAGACAACAGCCCGGCCACCTCTTCTTCAGGGCCATGACATGTAAATGTGTCACTGTAACAAGCACAGTTGTGCTGAATGTACCACAAGATAAATGCACTGAAAAATGCAGTCACTGATGCCATCATAATCTGTTCGGTTCTATTGAATGCAGTGTGAGACCATTACGAAGACTGCATGCCGTAGAGATCAGCGCGCATGCACAAGTTCGTCAATACTGGAGCTCACAATGTGGCCAGGTCATAATCTGATGAGCAGAACCTCCACCAGGTGGGAACACTGGAGGACTGCCAGCAGAGGCCTGCACTCTTTGTGCCCACATCTGCACCACCAATGCGCATTGAGCGATGGATACGGGTAGTTTTCTCTACCTGCAGGACATATGATTATGATGCAACTCCTGCACCCGGAGCAGGTCTGTGACTGGACCATGGATGGCCGCAGTCATTGATTTCTTGAAATAGAGGATGGTTCAAGACTATGACACAGTACACAGTGATTTCTGACCACTGTACCAGCTGGCACTGCCCCAGAGCACAGTCCCACACACGCAAAGACTTCAGCTTGCATGCACTATTTCGGCATGCTCAACGGGCACTGGCATGAGGTGGGAAGTTGGGCTTATGTAGCAACTCCATGAAGGCACACGAGTTATCAGATGAAGCAAATAGATAGTCGGTATTCGCCAACTGTCCGGGTCCGACCAACATATGCTTTAGCAGGTGCTTATTGAGGAGCAGGGGGTGTTACATGGCAATCACAAGCTTTTTGAAAGCAGTGCCAGTGACTAGTTGCCCCCACACTGAGACAAAGAACAGGGAACAGAGGACAGCTCACTGACCAATATTGTGTCGGCATGCACTAAGCAGACCTATGGATCGCAGCATGGAATCAACAAAGGGCAACCGTTAGAAGTGAACTTAAGAGAACTTCACCCACCCTCAGCAGCAGACAGATATTGGGGGTTAATTACGACCCCGCCGGAGTTGTGTGTTTTTTTCCAACGGGTAGAAAGGCGATTGCATGCAGAACTCGGGGTGTGCCGGTCCGGTAACAACGGTGCCTGTATATTACCGGCACCGTTGTTACCAGACCTGCATACTCATAATGAGGTCCATTGTCTTGTAAATGAACCCACCCGGTTCTCCCAAACGCCTGAACAATGTTTCAATGCTCTTGAGCTCGGTTGGCGCTATATAAAGCAGATATAAGAAGGCCGTCTGCCACATCCCTCTGTGCTTTCTCTTACATGCACATTCTCAGCCTCACGCCGCTTCCCCCAGTCTCGGTCCCCTGCATGCAGTTGAGCCGCAGCTTATTTTAGATTCTGCATTACTTCAGCATCACAGCCTTGGTCAGAAGTCAGAGAGTCAATAGATGTCATTCAACTCTGCAACCTTTGATGCCATAAAGTGACCTACCGCAACCCCAACTTCAGAGGGGAGACATATTCACTCTAAAGGGGAAAAGGAAAAAAAGCATTACAGGCACCTAGAATCGGCAGTCATTGGCTTCCTTTTCCCACCCAAGGTGCCACAGCTATGTAGGGCACCACACCCAACCAGACCTGCCCACTCCCTGGGTTTAGCCCATAGGCTCAGGCTTTCCAGACTCTTCTCCAGTTTCCGCGAAGAGCTTGGAGTCTCTGGGTTTCCAGGAGTGCCAGCAACCTCTTCCGCGCCTTCATGTTATTGGCTGCAAACTTACTGCTAGTGGCCAATTAAAAGGAGGTGTGGGTGGAAAGAAGGCACAGAGAGGACATCCCGATTCCTTTTCTGGAATCATACTGTTGCGTTCACTTTGAAGCACTTGCAGGGTCTGAATGACATCTTAAACAGCTGGAGCTTTCCTCTTGGGGTCTGTTAGGTGTCGCTCGTAACACTGGTGGAATTTATCCCGATAGTTGCAAAAAACCTATCTATGAATTTATTTATCATTATTATTTGTGATATTCAGGTCAAATGAATCGGGAATTTAGAGGCTAGAACTAGTCACATCGTTTTCCCATGAGTTTCTCCTGTTAAGAAAAACAAGCATTGGCAATGCCAATAGTTTTGGCGTTTACTGATGTTCTTTGCACGTTGCATTTATAGCACATGAGTGCAAAGTTTTAAAGGAGGATGCGATAAGGGGTGCAAAATGAGAAGGGGAATAGAGCAAGGGAGGAAGCCATTGCCATTGATGATGAGCAAGAGGAAATATGAGCGAGAGTGGGTGAGAGTGAGAGGGTAAGAAATAAAGAGAGAGTGTGAGAGGCAGGATGAGAGGGGATAGGCAGAGGGGGTAATGTGGAGGATGGTGGTAGACTGGACTACCAATATCCCCAATAGAATGGGCCATGTTGGCATTTATGATGGTAGCTCAGCCATGTTGAAGATTTAAATGCTGGGTAAAAGCCTTTTCCCAATGAAAAGCAGGATTATCATATGAAGAGCCATAAAATGGGATCACTCAGAAGGGCTAACGCCACAAAATGATGGGTACATCAGAACCTGTGTGAAATTTCAGCTACTTTTTGCTTCTTCACTGCCCCTGTGGAGCAGGTCTAGGCTTATTGTAGCATGGGGGACCACATTAAACACGTCTGTTGCACATTAAGCCACCCCCTACTTTCCAGTAGAGTAAGTGGCTTGCAGCTGTCACTTAAGCATCAGTTTCCAGTGGTGTTCTGCAGCATCAAGAAACATCCCAAGGCTTTCAAACGGTCAGGTCCTGTCGGCTTTACCTTACTGTAGTTGAAGAAATCAATGTGCTTGCCATGTCATTATTCTGCCACCTATTTTGTACTAACAAGGCGACAACTTACTCCCAGTCCCGGCATTCAATAGAGCCAAAACCGGTGACACCAGATTCAAAGTGCTAGCCCCAAAAGCCTGGAACGCCCTCGCGCTCAGCTTAAAAAGCAAAGACTCTCTCACAATATTCAGAAAGGCCTTAAAAACTAAGCTATTCAACTAATATTGCTCACGTTTGACGTCTAAAGTTGTTCCCCTGTAACCAAGGAACACCTCTACAACACTGTCTCTGAACCTGCATTTCTGCCACTGATGTATTTGTCTTAAGTTGTGTCTAAGTGAATATACTGTAACAGCGCCTCGATGCCTCCGAGCCGCTGGGCGCTTTATAAATCCAAATAAATAAATAAATAAATAAATAAATATCACTGCACCTTATATCACATCATGTGTTGACTCCCCTGTCTGGTAAGAGGACGGGATCCAGCAGGTGTAATAGCCATGCTTGTTATTCAGCAATTATCACAACGCTGAAAAGCTGAGCCCTAGGCTTGAATTGAAACTGGTGACCTGCCGGAATACGAAGATGTCAGCTGCAGGAGCATTCATTACCTGAGCAATCTCTTTCAGAATAGGGTCGGGAGAATTGGTGGGCAACACTATCACTCTGAAGATATCACACACACAAAAAGGTCATTACAACCTTGGTGCTAAGTGCACCAACTTTACCACCATGGTGTAAACTACGTTTACACCATGGTGGATGGCGGATTTACCGCCCCATTCCAAGGTGAGTGGGGCGGTAAATCCCCATTTCCCATTTTCCCTTCCCCATTCCCATTTTTGCCCCATAGGGCATAATGGGAGTGGGGAAGGCGCTAATTACGCCGCCGTAAATTACGGCGGCGTAATTAGCACCATGGCAGGTTAGCGCCATGGATTTTAACGCCTGCTAAAAGCAGGCGTTAAAATCAGAATCAGGCGTTAAGGGTTAACGGTGGCGTTAACCCTTAACGCCTGAGTTGTAATGAGGCCCATGGACTTTAACGCCTGCCAAAAGCAGGCGTTAAAGTGGGAATCCGGCGTTAAGGGTTAACGCCGTCGTTAACCCTTAACGCCTGGGTTGTAATGACCTCCACTCTCTTTTCAGTATTTCTCATTCTGCCCTGAAACCTCTCAGCACTGCTGCATTGAACTACAGCAGCAGTGGCGACGGTGGCACAATGGTGACGCGCACGCACTTCTCTACCTGGTTAAAGGACAGCATTTGAGCTTGTCTCGCCCATGGGAAAATTACATTTTCCATACTACACCGATCAATGTGCAACTTTCAAATTATCATCGGATATTTATTTAGCACGCACATGTCATCGGGCTGGCCTCACGTGTGCAGCAGGTATCCGTCACCCCTCCCCCTTTCCTCCACCACAGAGGCCTGCACCCCGAGGCAAAAAAGGTGACAGCCCCAAAGAACAACAGCTTGAGTCGTTCACAATGCACACTGTGTAGCGCCCGTCAAGGTGACTACTTGAGATTTCAAAATTGTTCAACAGTCTTGCAAAGCTGTGCCCTGAATGCAGACACAGGCACAATTACCCTACTGAAACAGTGCAAACTCCCCAAGCCACATCCCTGTACCGCAAACCAGTGAAGGGATAGTATTTAATTCCCACATGATCAAACCCCATCCTTGCTTGCACCACCCGAGTGAAAAAGGTTAGAGGGCGAAGGTAAAATGGCAAGGAACGCACAAGACGCGTGTGTGGGAAGGAGGGTGGAAGCACGGGAGCGGCATCACGCCTGCAGTGGCTTGTGACTGCGAGAAGGGTGGCCCGCATAGCGGGGAACAGCGGTGTCACTGGCGCAGGAAGTGGGAGGTCTTGGGAGTCATGGGTGAAGGGAGAGACTGGATGCACAGGGTTCAGCCCATTGGGGCGAGCGCAAAGCCTCACAAAATGGCGCCGCAGACGTGAGGGCAGCGTGCAGACTCACATCACGAGTGCCACAGTAAATCACTACGCAGCTGGGAAACGGAGGGGTGACCAATTTTCTTCTTACAAAGCTGCTGATTGCAACAAATCTTGTTAGGGAGCTCCTCGTTGGCTAATACACCCGGGCAGTTTGGAAATGAGATTTTAGTGAGTCGGCCATTTCATTCCGTGGCTTTGCTGGTTGCTACGCCAACCTGATATTCTGTGTTCAGGACCCCATTTCCCTCTCGCTTTTAACAATGGTGTTGGCAAATGTGTGGCTTGCGCGACAAACATTCGTTAAAACCCAAAAGACGGAAAGATGGACATAGGAGGACACATGTACAAAAGTCTTGAGTTTCAACCCCTGTAAAGTTTACTCTGTCTTTATTCTATGGGAGGATGATCCATTTTACTCGAATAATAATTTATTTCCAGGGTACGAAATGTTAATTCATTTTTTAACGTGTCAAAAGCATGAACAATGATCTGATTCCTCACTTGATGATATATAGTACTCTGCTACCCCTCAGTGGAAATGTTTAGTATTGCACTTAACAAGTTACAGCCCTTTGACATCAACTTGAAATATCACTGTATTATAGGTAGAGCACATTACCACAGAATAATGAGCGAATGTGCAAATGATAAAACAGACGGAGAAATAAACCTGTAAATGTTTCATTCATTTTTTACATGGTTCTAGGCACTTTGACCATAGCGATAATAACTAGCCCGGTTAGCTTGGTAGCGCAGGCCTATTATTGCAAATTTCTCCAGTTGAAACGAGAGCTGGAGGTGGCAGTTGGTTAACCTGGTAATGTCTAAATGGGACTACAGGAACAGCCTTTAAACAAAGTACACATTTTACCAAGTAAAGCGTTTACAGAAGGATCAGAACGCTGCTCTGTTTCACTTGTCTCTCCCAAAAGCATCCCTCCGCACTGAGCCTGCCATGCAATGGCACCCTATAATTCAGAGTGTGTCTTTAAAATCATTTGCAAATCTCTAAGTGTCCCCATAACCTCACCTCTGCATGACTCTCCGAAAAGAACACATCCAATACATGCCCTCATTGCCCGACCAAACACAGTTGGTCCCGATCCAACCTTGAAGCTGCTGCCTCTGAACGCTAGCACTCGCCTTTCCTCCCACAGTTCATTCATCACGTAGGCACAGTCGGCCAGCAGGCTCAGACTGGCCTATAGGGCAATAGAGCAATGCCTGAACCAAAAACACAAAATGCTAATGTATGCCAGTTTTTGGGGTCAAAGTGGGCCACTTTTTGACCCATGTGGGTCAGTTTAAGAAGTTACTTCACTATGCGGCTAGTCGTTTTGACCAGTGTCACTGAATAAATATTCTTTGAAATCCAAACTTTGCATCACACAAAAACCACCCCCTTAGGTACTATTCAAACAGTGTGTCACAAAAGGAATGAATTGCCATTTGCAAGTGTGGGCCACTTTTTCATTGATCAAGGCTCTTGTGAGACTAAAAACCTGGGTGTCATCTTTGACTCTTCTCTCTCCTTCCCACCCCACATCGCTGACCTTGCCAAGAAGGTCAACTTTTAGCTTTACCTCAACAGAGGCATTCTCCCTTCCTCACCTTCCCCCAGAAACTCAATGTCTCCAGACTTCTGGTTGTCTCCAGGCTGGAGTATTGCAACAGCCGCTTCCATAACCATCCTCCTTCATCCCTCCGCCCTCTTCAACTAATCCAGAATAGGACTGTGAGATTTATCCTGGACCTCACGCCCAGGGACCACATCTCTACAGCCCTAAAATCTCTGCACTGGCTTCCGGTGGTTGTAAGGAACAAATTCAAGACCCTCTGCATCATGTCACTGCACTTGCACGATCCGAATGTCCTAGCAGGACCTGTATTATTGTTTTCTTCGATACCTCCCTCCCCTTTTTTGTCTTGTGGCGCCTAGAAACACTTACTGCTGTATAGGCGCCAAACAAATGTTCAATAAATAAAATAAATTGGTGCCGGAGGCAATTTTATGCCCCAGTCCGAGCCTGTCCGCCAGGTTTTTCCATTGCACATTATCAGATGCAAGAGCTGTGAGGGAAGTGGAGACGTAAATGGAGAGAGAGACACGTTGATAGGGTCAGTGACAGGACAATGCACCAACGTGGGTAAAGTCAATAAAGTTCTGAAACATTGCACCTTTTGACTGGGGTGCTATTATTTGTGACTGTGCTTTGTGCACTCGAGTCTCGGTTAGCTTTGCCTTTCATACGGTGTCTCTCTGCTGCAAACTGACCTGAGAAAAACGGAGTAAAAACAGTGAAGCACAGGGTCAGTGTTGATAAGTTACATGTGCTGGGAACAAACATGGCACCGTCAATCGAGATGATGTGAGATACCCAGACCAACATGCAAGAAAACATGTAGCAGCATCTCACCTGGAACGGAATGTGTGATTTGCAGGCTACACATAGATGTGGCAGTTTGATCTGAGACTTGTGTCAAGCACACACACACTCACATTCTCCCCTGATACTCACTCTCTCACACATTTTCTCTGTCACACACACTCTCTCACACACACTCGCACATTCTCTCTCTCACACACACACTTTATCACAAACCCTGATCTTGCACTCTCTCACACACACACACTGTCTCCCACACTCTCACTCTCAAAATCTCTAACGTTCATGCTCTATCACAGTATCTCACACACACTCCCTCAAACTCTCTCACTCTATTTCACTCTCACGCACTCTCTCTAACACACTCTCACACTGTCTCACACAACCTCACTCAATGGCTTTCTCTCCCCCATGCTCTCGCTAATTATACCTCTCTCACACACTCTCTCTCTCTCACTCTCTCTCACAAACTCTCTCATACACTCTTTCTCACTTGCTCTCACTATCACACACGCACACACATTCTCACTCTCACACATGCACTTTCTCTCTCTCTCTCTCTCTCTCTCTCTCTCTCTCTCTCACACACACACACACACACACACACTCGCACACACACGTTCTTTCTCTCACACACAAACACACACACTCTTTCTCTCAGAAAGCTTATGTTCTTGTCATCTTTCGTCCCTTCCTTCCGTTGTAACTTTTTTGGCCTATTACATCATCCTACCACCCCACTTTTGGGGATATTTAGTTTCACAAATAAATGCTATTCATTTTGAGGTGAAAGACATCTAAAAGGTGAGCAGAGCAGCAACGTCTTTGGTTCCATCATGGGAGAATATTGACTGGGGCAGGGCAGGGCCGGACAGGCCTCTGTCCTCTGTCACAGTATGTGTGTTGCTGCTGCCTGTTAATGATAGCTTAAACATCTACAACGTCAGATCGCACGTCATTGCAGAGTGCCGTCTTCTGCCTGCAACTTGCTCAACTTGGGACAGGTTCACCCCACTCCTCCCAAGCCACTGGCTGGCTCTGCCACTTCAGCAAACAGAAAAGATACCCATTAGTGAGTAGTTGTGACAGCTCACCTCACACAGAGGATACAGCAAAGGCAGCAGTAGTGCAAGCTTCCATCACACATAACACAAGTCCTTAACTAAGATTTTGAAAATTATAGCACAAGCTTAAAAGGTCGTTGCATATGAGATAGGAAAGCTGAGATCCAACTAAACATTACTCCACCAAAACCTGCCATGGCTAGTAGATTAAGCAGCATGAGGGAGTCCATTGTATAAAAAGTGGCAGATAGGTTAAAAAACATTAGCACCCTGGGAGGCGCCCGGAGTCAATTAACAGGCTTGGAACGCGGGCTATATTCACAAAGGTAAGCCCGGGCTCCGAACACTTTCATTAAATTTAGGGCACTACCTATCCCTTCCCAACTCCCTCTTCGCACTAACCTTAGCACCGGTGTAGTTTTCTGCAAGGGTGCTAATGGTATCTTGTTTTCCCCTAAAAAAAAAAAAAGAAAGAAATGCACCTCTCCTGCACGGCCGCCATGCTATGCAGTGTTGTTGTTCCACAGTCCGTTTTCATTTTGATGTCGTTACATTCATTAACAATGAAAACGGAATGTAGCTTTCAGTAGCACTGTGCAGCCTGGTCGGGCCGCAGGAAAGAATGTTTATTTTTTAATTATTTAAACCAAAACAAAAAAATATTAGCACCCGTGTAGTGTAGTAGACGGGTTCTAATGGCAATAAGCCCCTCATCGGCGGGTTGACCCTTTCAGCTACAGGACCTCAACCCTCGTTAAGGGACCCTTGCTGTGCTTGGGCGGCGGGCTGTTACCTACAGGGTCGGCTCGCCTCCTTGGGGCATATTTCCTCAGTAATGCCTTTGTTCCACGGCCATTAACATACATGTGTAGCTGCTGAAGCATGGCAGTTGTAACTAATTCGCTGTTACACCCTGGCCAAAAAGCAAGACAATGGGGATGCAAGATAATATTGGCTTTGGCTTAGTTTGTTAGTTGAGAGGTTCCTAGTCAATAACCTCACTTGCTTGGTAGCCCTCTCAGGTTGATGGAAGAACTTCCAATTTGAAGGCATATTTTCAAGACTTGGGAAGAGGCGCCACTGACCATCGCCAGCAATAACCTGATCACCACTGAACATGCAGGCGTCGCTATAAGGATTCGAAACTTACAACCAATCATGATGATGACCTCGATACTGGGAACGTCCTGTCCCGTTATCAACGAAAAGGACTGAAGGCTTTGATAAGAGAGTGTGTGTTTCTCAGCATTTCCAATTAAAACCAGCCCGATCGATAATGTAAGAGAAGGCGCTAAAACATTGAATGCAGGTATCATTGCACTCTGTCACAGACGTTCAGTTGTTAATTGAAAGTAGCTCCACGACCTGGAAGACTTGGTGAAACTGACACCTCAATATGATTCCCACCCAATGGCATGGGAGACTGCATGTCTATCTTTTACTTGATTGAAGGATATTGACAAATCCCATTTGCTCCCAAGGACAAGCAGCACCACTGCCCTTTGCCCTGCATGGCACTGTGGCTATGTTCTAAAGGCACATGAACCAAATATTTGGGCAACATTAGGGCGTTGTGCCATACCTTTTGGGTTATATTTTTGTCTTAAACCCCTATCCTGATAATTCATTGAGGTTTTGGGCATCCTGAAGGCGACAACCTTACGGGCCGCTCAACTAAGTGCCAGAGGGGCCAGCTCAGGCTGTTCTTGATGAAGGAGATGCATGCTTTATCCAGCCTTGTTGGATATTGCAGTCACTTAATTTTGCTGCCCAGTGTTCTTCTTTGATGTATGCCCTCAAGGGTTGCTGTCCAAGTGTGATTAAGTGGAGTGGCAAGTCCCTCCGTGCCTTCAGGGATGCATGGAAGCCTCTGTCCTGATACATCATCGAGGTTTTGGGCATCCTGAAAAGGACAACCTTATGGGCAGCTCAACTAAGTGCCAGATTGGCCAGCTCAGTATAGTACGCCTGGCATGTTCTTGATGAAGGAGATCCATGGTTTATCCAGCTTTGTTGGATATTACAGTCATTTAATGTTGCTGCCCGGTGTTCTTCTTTGATGGATGCCCTCAAGGATAGTTGTCCAAGTGTGATTAAGTAGAGTGGCAAGTCTCTCTGTGCCTTTAAGGATGCATGGAAGGCTCTGTGTTTTTACCCTGCCCCTATTTCTCAGAGAATCAAGCTTGACTGGAGACCTATTCATCTGACGTGGTCCCAGGTGGGTTACTGTCAAAGTTCCAGCTAGGAGAAGAGCAGGTGGCATTGTTTTGTGAGAAACTGCTACCAATGAAGGTCTATTAATCAATGATTGAGTAGTGCCTAACGATTACGTCACTGGTAGGGTACTTTCAATAATTACCAATGCCACAAAGTCAAGTAGGAGCTTCATCGGGCAGATAGAGATGAATGTGGTTAAAGAAAGGCGCATTGGGGCAGTGTGCACATTCGGGCCAGTTAAAAAAAAACAGCATGCAAAACAAGGTTTGAACAACACCAGAATGACTTCTCCTTCGGGTAACTCTTTGGTTCTTTAGCTGGCAAGTCTTAATCAGAGTTCCTCCACAAAGTGGGTGATACACTCACAGTCATTTACAGTGCTGGTGTTTACAGGGTCCCTGCACTTCTTTTTTTGTGACTTTGGTTGCTGAGTTGTTGAGTTCTTTATTATGTGAAAATGTCTCTTCTTTTTTTCCAAAATAAACATAAATCTATTTAAAACGAACTGCAAAGCCCCTGCCACAGATGAATGCATGCAGGGGCTGACAGGCGCAACCAGGCCAGAAGATCGAAGACACTGCCGAATCTGGTAAGCGTGTGTGTGTTAGTTGTGTTTTTGTGACTGTGTGAATGTTGAGGGAGAATGTAGCATGGTGGGGAGTGGGTGGGGAGAAGTTACTTGTAAGGGTGTTTAAGTGGGGGTGGAGGAGGAGTGTGTGTGTCATGGAACAGAGTGAGTACGTGTGTGTGTGTGTGTGTGTGTGTGTGTGTGTGTGTGTGTGTGTGTGTCTCCACGAAATAGTGATGCATTTAAGCTATCGAAGGCTGCACCAAATTCAGTCTTTTTTGTGTGTAGCATTCAATATTCGACAATGTCACATAGGACCATTAGTTCGGGTCATCTGCGTCTCATCCGGGTTATTGACAGGCGCTTGGTGCTGGTCCTTGGGCTCATTTTCATTTGAGCACTAGGCCGTCAAAATGGCGGAAGAAGGGATACAGACTGGTCAACAGGAGGCTGCTAAGAAATGTCAACATGGAGGCTGGACCTCTGTTTCTTCGCCACCTTCATGTATCAGGGCACTGGCCTGATATCCGCAGGCCCCTTCCCTGCTTTCCTCTTTGATAGACAGCAACAGACCCCCCTCTTACCTTCCTGCTCTCCCCAGAAGACTCAAAGCAAGAACTTGTAGGACTGTCCCAGAGTTCTTCTATGGCTCATACAGGGAACTGATGCTCTTGGCAGGGTGCATATCCCCTATTCTGCTAGTGCCACCCTCCCATATTTGGGGACTGCAGCCATGCCAGTTCTTTTAGAAAGGTAGTGATTGGCCAATACTTGAAAGATGGTGTCAGGGACCATGCTCATAAGCACCTCCAAGGAGAAGAGGAAGAGCGTGACAAAGATACTGTAGCTGAGGTGCAAAGTGTTGGGGGCATAGGGCTGGGGTTAGGGCACACATTGTCCTGGTGCAAACATGTATTTGATGAACTTTTTTTGCTTTAGTACTTTCTTTGCCCCAGTGCTAATTACACTCACACCAGTACAAAGTTTCTCTAAAAGAACATCCTTTGAGCTGATTCACAAAGCTTTTTTCAAAGAGATCTACTCACTGAAAAATGCTTTGTGAAACAGGGTCTTTGGCGGTTTCTTTGCAAATACCTAGTAGGCAGGAGACCTGTGTACAGCAAATATTACAAAGGTCGCGCGGATAATTGCCGGTGAAGACTAGCCAGAGAAGATAGGTTATTTATGACGCACTTAATACCCAGAGGTTTCTAAGTGCGGACCGGGAATCGAACCTCTGTTGGTCTGTGTCGTCTTGCTTCCAAGTTGCCCCTGAGCTATCCATCCCCAGACCAAAGAGCTTTTAGTGTGTTCCTGAAATTGAGGGGTGGGGCTCTAATCTGCATTCCAGTGCCTATTTATTTATGAATGGAGCTTCCGCCTACGTGACTCGGGCACGCATGTGTTTGCCCCTATCTTCGGGATTAGCTATGTACTGAGGGTGCACACCAAAGTATGAATGAACAATGTCGTATGGGCTAATGTGTTGATAAAAACAAACTACTTTGGTGTTTGCCAATGTTGTAATGGTTTGAAATACACGCCAGTCAACCCAATTGCCTCAATAAAATGTGTTCAAATTGGAAACAAAACCAACAACATTTTTAAAGTGTCCATGAATCCTAAAGTATAATGCATGAGCCCGCCAGTGATGCCTACAGTAGGGGAGGCAGCTTTTGGTGCAGGGGCGTGGGGGGAAGATAATAGGGTGCCAGCGGGAGGTGCAGTGGGCACAAGGGGAGAGATGGGTGGGGCGGTAGCCGGCCGCCCTGCCCCACCTGGCTCTGCCACTGCATGCCTACACTGCACTGTAAAACCGTTCAGACATGCCACTACTCTTTGTATCAAAGCAAGACTTGCCCAGTTCAGACACACTTCCATCTGTCTCACAACCTGAGCCTGGACCACACGAGATGCCAGACAAAAAGATTCTTCACCCATCCTGGATTGTATAATCGCACACGTGTTTAAATGAGATATTGGATTTATATCACGTTTTGTAAAGTAATGCTCATTTGAGTGGTATAGGTTACTTGAAAATGCAAATAGTCATCAGATCGCACGTTCTTCGCCTGGTGCACTGAAGGATGACTGGGGGTCACTTTATAAGTAATTGCTCATTCAAATCCGGTGAGCAGAAAGAAGCCTTCCTTCCCGACACGTTTCATCGGAATGTTTCATTCGTGCAGACAGACGGAAAGAGCCAATGGAACATAATTCTGCAGGGAGCTTCATTCACATTTTTAAAAGTTGGCCACCTTAAGGATACATCAAATGAATCAATGAAACACCCATATACGCCGCACCCCACCCCTACCCGGCCGTCTGCCCCTAGAAAGTCTATGGGGGTCATTCCGAGTTTGGAGGCAGCCATGGTGCTATTAGCACCATGGCTGCCTCCAAACTCGGGTCCAGGTCCGGGTAGTCGGAATGGGGACTTACCGGGACATTCCGACCTATGCGGACCTAGTAAGTCCCCATTTCGAAAACCATTCCCCATTCACATTTGAGCCCCCATAGGGCTCAATGGGAATGGGGAAGGAGCTAATAACGGGCCCGCAAATTGCGGGCCCGTTATTAGCTGCGTGATCCCTCAGCCGGCCCTAGTGGGACACGCTAAGGGACCTCGGAATGTGGCGGTAGGGGGTTAATGGCACCGGCATCCTTACCGGTGCCGTTAACCCCCTACCGCCATACTCGGAATGACCCCCTATGTTTGCATTTCAGGGAGCAAATAGACAGTTCCACTGACTGAATTTGGTAAACCTATGACACTAGTACCCCTTTTGCATAAGCCAGTGCAATGGTTGTGCTTAGAAGTTATGGATTTGATCATCGGCATCAATGGGTGCACTGCATGTTCTGAGCTATGTGCTGTTGCATGCATGTTAAGTTATGTGTTTGGCTTTCTGTACACCAGTTCTAGCCTACGCGTGATCACTGAGCTCTTCATTCTTAACCGATTGACCTTATGGAGCTGTTAGTACAAAGGGCATGTATGAGCTTCAGTGCTTAGAACATGTATACCAGGGTCTGCAACCATTGGTTCTCTATATGTTTTGCAGGCTCTGTAAGGACTTGGGCAAAATAGAAACAATAAGACATGTTGTAACTGCATGTTAATCTATGCAGAAATATTACGTCTTGTACTGTAAGAAATACATTGCCCTTCACCAAAATCTTGAGGTTTCATGTTTTTGGCTAAATTGCATGTCAGGGCACAATCTGGCAATAACTATTGCAATTACGCGGGTCTGCCAAACTTTTGTAAATTAATTGTTCAAACTGGAGTTATAGGTAGTAAACATATTCTGTAAATCCGCACCAGAAAGACAATTTCATAATTTAAAGACCTTGAACGCTGATATTATGTACTAAGAGTATTCAGTGTTATGTAATTAGTGAATATACAATAAATGGGAGGTAACATTGGGATGATACTTACGCTGCCTGTATATTTGTAGGGATACGTTGGTTCTTTTTTGTATGCATTGTTGTGAGATTGTTGTGATCTTATAGTTGTGTGTTCTTTTCTTTTTGGTATGAAGTTTGTTGCCTTGCTTTCGTTCTGTAGTTTTGATAAAATGTATAATTAGTTTTGTATGCCAAAAATGTATATTAAACTGAATCACAAATAAAAAATAAAAATAAAAAACGGTATGTTTTGCACTGCCACTCTCATCAGTCCTAGCCAGTCTGTTCAATGGTGAATGACAATGGGAATCACAGTTCAAGACAATTGGCAAGTTGCATGTTGCAGGATCCTGCCCTATACACACTAAAACCTAAAAGAACAGAGTGCATTGCCATTCACATTTCTGTACATTCCTATTGTAATAATAAAAGCATTTGTTGATGAATATGTCTTCCTTGATATTGTCAATGTTTTCATCTCCCAATCTTTAAATCAACGCTACTTAGCATGGGTGTTGTTGTTGCGTGGCATTTCTGAAGAGCATACATCTCAGATATTGCTGGCAAATGAACACCTCCACGTTCACACTATATACCTATCCCAACAGCGGAGGAAATTTGATTAAATGCTTCTAGTTTTCTGAGGACCCATCAAGAAAAGGAAATTGTGTCTCTCCTCCTCTCCACACCCTCATTGCCCAGCCTCCAGAGCCTGAAGGCGGTACCAGTCACAGTGTTCAGAAGATGAGTTTGAAGCTGTGTAGGTTGTGGCTGGGCCCCCAGTGTTTTACAAAAACCCTGACGTTTTTTTTGGGACTGCTTTATTATGTTTGGTATCTGCCGTGCTCCTCCAAAGAAAAACAGCGCACCTGTATAACTAGACAAGTGGTATTACGTGCTCAGAAAAAATATGAGGTTGTTGTAATCATGCTTTTTTAAGGCTGGATTAGAATCATGCCCAGTGCGAACAACCAATGAGATTGCTCAAATTGCAGGCTTTACCTACACATATAAAGTTGTGTTCCAAGAAGGCTGTTAGCTGCTTGCAGCCTCCTCCCCTTTCCCATTCCCTCTTATATTGGTACCACTGGAAAAAAACAAATCACTTACCTCCCCCACTACCTCAACCTACACAAACTATTCTGTCCCTTGTGGCTGCCAAGTGTCATATACTAATTGATTACATATAAGTGATTTTATATCTGCATTAAATAATACAAACTCTAAATGGTGTTGCACTGGAACATAATGTAATTAATGTTAAACTGACAAAACTCAATAGCGAAAACATTTTATGTTGTTGGATGGACTGAAAAGGAACTTAGGAAATGTAAAGATGCATCTGTTTTATGCTGTCATGTGACAGTGAACATGCACTGTGCAATTTGCATGTTGGTATTCCACAATCAATTCATACACAGAAGGTTATTACAAATCATAAATTCTAGTATAATTATGTATGGGACAGACATTTCAGTATTGCCATTATGTGTAAAAACAATGTAAATAGCACATTTCTGCTCACAGGACAACATATATCCTGCAGCATTTACATCCTGTTAATGCAAAAGTTTGTTCTCCTGAAACAGTCTATGCCCAGTTCCATTATCCATCCCTTTGATCAACCCATTAAAAAGGCACATGACATATCACCGTTTACCCGAAAACATTGTTTTCAAAGTACAAAAATACACAAAATGCAAGCTTTTTATTGGAATTTGGCAAGAATCCATGGCCTTGTATTTCTAAGCTGATCAGAAGGTCATCGGATTCAGAATCTGGTGGATCAGTAATTGTATTCCTAGAAGTAGATTCCTGTGACAGACAATACCTCTGACCTTGGCAGAGCAATAAGGCCTCATGAACGTTGCCCATCTGTGTCAATAAAGCAGCCCATTAAAATGATGCTTTCTTTGAAGACAGCAGATGTTCCTGTTGATACAAGGGCAAGTGACACATATGATTCAAGCTAAAATTGGATACCAAAATCTCCACAGAAAAAAATGTGTTCAAAGTGACCAGGAGAAAGACATTTTTAGTTGTAACTTTGGAACCCTTGGTCCAAATCAAAAATCAGATATACATTTTCTTTCAGTGGGAATAAAAACACTGATCACATGCATATACAAAGGCTACATTAAAAAGTATATATTCTACACACATTCTCATGTTTAAATAACCATGTTATGAATTCAGTGACAAAAACATAAAGAATGTCTCAACGTTTAGAATTCTCTTGCAAATCTGAATATATAATTACATGGTCATGAAACAATTTAGAAGAACAATGAATATTCCAGTTTAATTCCTCATTCCTGAGGTGAGGGCTATTTCACAGCTGGAACATCTCATCGTGCATAGATAATTCAATGGGCCAATGGTAGCAAGGAGGGGGGGCAGTGGGTGTGCACAGGTTCACAGGCTCTGTGCAATCCAAAAATCTGAAGGCAATAGATGCTGAATGGAGTGAGTTTGCTGGGTATTTAAGCTCACACACATAGGAAAGGGGGGACTTTTAGGAGGAAACCAGAAAAGAAAGAAAGCCTGTTCAAAAGGAGAAAAGCTGTTTAGGGCTCCAACTTGAAGTGTCTGATAGAAAATCCCCTCGAGAGGGCCTGTTCCAGGTAGGATGTAATATAGAGGCCTTACACAAGACAGAACCAGATTACCTGAGAGGGATTTTGGGAGCCGGTGGACAGACTGAAATGTGGTGCTACCAGAAGCTGGTTTATACCCACACCTGCCCTGGGGCTTTGAAAACAGAACAACTGTGAGTAAAATGTTCCCAGACAATTCAGACAAATGTCCCAAGTATGAATTAAATATGAGATGCAATAAATTACATTTGTGGTACCCTGTCTACAGGTTATGTCACTGAAAGAAAGAATATGTTACAAGGCATATGTGCTTTGTGATTTAGAACTAAAATTACCATCATTGTAATATGGCTTATCGCCTATAATTTGGGATCTCTAAATGCTTTAGACATGTCTCAGTGAAATGTGGAATAACAAGTCAGTCCTTGATTAGTGTCTCTCATAGTCCACAAAGTAATTGAAATCTCTTCCTTACATAAAGACATCGAACTGGGGTGTTGCATGGGTGAAACTGATTTATCAAGAACACTGAGAGTGATAGGTACTTCTTTTGTGGCACTCCAAGAAGAAACATTATTCATGAACCCAAGATAGTAAAATAATTATAACAAATGCAGCCTGCCCTTCCCCCCAAAACATTTTTGTTTGTTTCCTTGCCCAAGCTAGGATGCAAAAGTGTGTCACAGAGTCCAACATTTTAGATTCAAATCAGTACTCAAATCAAAGAACTATATGTTAGAGCCATTTTTTCCCCTGGTGCCAATACTTGTGACTGATTTCAGTGAAAACAAACTGAATAATTTTGTTCCAAACTATCCTGAAAACTGTTTTACCTTTTGAATCAATGTCAATGTATGTGTCTATATTGTGTGATGTTTTAGTCGATCATCTAGAATAGTTATTCACATATGTTATTCTATGTAAAGATGTTTGTGTGAATTGGAATAAAAACATTAGTGAGACAACAGCAGGCAGGATACTTTTATTTATGGTGACAAGTTGCAATTATTTGTTTGATGTATTATGGGTGAAGTCGCCCAGCATTGACAGTTAGTGGGTCACTTTTAACTCATTGATTGATTACACTAAATAAAACAAAATGTTCAGATGAAAAACAGTCTGTTTCTTGTCCCACATTGTATGGCGGGATTGGCAAGGTTGCAAGAATTACATCAGGGATATTTCTCTGAGAATGAATTAAAAACTAGAAATGTAAATCTATACACAGCATATATGTAATAGCACATGGAAATGGCAGTGATTTCATGGACGCCAGTTCCATTACATTGATGGCCAACATAGTTGTAGTTTTCATATGCCAGAATTCAATTGTGAGCTTCCCATGGCTTGTTTTATTGGCCTTGAAGAAAATGGACATTGAGGAAAATGTATTTTTCCCTTCATGGTTCTCTTGTTTTCACTGTTAGGAGGTGTTAAGTCATTAAACTCCATCAACTAACCATGGGCATGTTCAACTGGATTCATACATATACATAAACCAACCCTATTAGGGGAATGGTGTTTCCCTTCCTTTGTAGATCGACATATCCCTATATGGGTGTCCTTGCTCATTTGCCTCAACTCCCAAACTGCCTTGGTTCTGGTGTGATGGCAAACACTGAGCATGCTGGGAGATCCAAAAGGAATCCCACTGTGCCTGAGTGCCCATCATGCCTTACATCAACCCTGCTTACTTCCTGCCTCTTTATAAAGAAAGGGTTTTGGCCACATGTGCTAACTGTTGCTCTAATCACCCCATGCTGTTCAGGCTCCATGTGTGTATTATGGGTTCAACCCAATCTTTTAGAATCGCTCTATTACACATAGATTATATATAAATATGTTACTTTTGTAGAGCAAAGAGAGTTTACAAATGTGCCTCAGGACAGCAGATACATGTGTAGAGGAGCAGGTGGACACCTTCTCCCTGGTCTCCGCCCCCTCAGCACCATCGCATTGGAATGGCAAAAGTGGGAACCGCTGCATGAATCCTTGCAATATTCCTATACCACGTCGAGTATATGAAGGACGATATGCACTCAGGCAACCATTTAGAGGGTGCCCTCAAGCTGAAATAGTGGAGGAGAGCTAGAAAGAAGGATTCCTCTTGCTGAGCTGTCGAAATGCAGCCATGAGCAGAATGGATGTACGTTAAAACAATGTGTGATGACAGCAAAGGATGTCATAAAGAGGATATTAGAACCTATGCTACAACAATATGAAAATACGTAAGAATGACAATGGAACAGGAGCACTAAGAGAAACATGTAACCAATGATACAGTAATCATGAGCATAAAGAAGAATGAAGTGACTCACTGTTCAATAACTGTAAAAAAAACTTAACACAAGAATAGAAGCTTGCTTATAAGAGGTACATATTCAACAGTTAGGACAACCATTAGAAGAAAATGGAAGACGGCTAAAGTCAATCAACCCAGCTACCTCAAAAATATGAGCCTAGGATCATGAAGTGAAAAGACGATGAAGAGGGTGTTTATCCCTTGTCAAATAGAGGAGTACATTGGCCTCGGACCAAGGATGCTATTTGAGTGATGAAGGCAAAGTACAAAGGGAGTCCAAAGCGCAGATCATGTGCGAAGGACATATTTCTCAAGATTAGGAGGAACAAGAACATTCACAGATGCAAGTATTGGACAACTAAAAGTGTATAAAGTTTATATGGGATAGAGTGAGCAAGTCTCTAAGGGCCAAAAGGAGCAACTGCACAGAGTATAGTTGAATCAAATAGTGTTAAATACACTTTCAAAATGGGCAAATTTGTGTTCTCTTAACTCATGATGAAGAGCTCGCAACCAAGGGCTATTCAAGATAATGGTGTGCCTATACTCCCTTGAATGTTTTGAGACAGTGCAGACTGCCAAGTTCAATCTTTAAATTGAGGACACTGGCATGAGGCCTACCGATGAGAGAGGGTAGACTAATTGTGAAAACAAGGGGAGAGCTGACGTATCTCAAGGCGCCTGGGTTTCGTTTCTATGTAAGTGCTGCCAGCGAGCCGAAAGTCCAAGGTTGGATTTGGGTTGCCAACCAATCAGAAAACCCTGCCATCCACTTTTACACACAATGTTGCAAAGTATTATTCTGCTGCCATATTCTCTGCTGTAATCTGTATAATTATGTATGTGGAAATAGGTATGGGCGTGTCCTACAGACAAGGGCTTGCCAATGAAAGACTAACACTCATGCATTCTATATGTAGACATGTTCCCCTAACAATCCCACAACAATTACAACAATTTTGTAATATGCCACATAGGAGGAAGTCATAGATGACGTATCTGGCATTATGAAAACTAAGTATAATCAAAAAGTGTTGTGATCCTGGATACATCGATTTGATGAATGGCATTTAACCCTGCTTTCCTTCATTGAGATAAAAGCAGTATTTTACCATGTTCTTTGAATCAGTCCAGTTATTTGATCTGAGACATTTCATTGGTAATTCCATCTAGCACAAAGACGCTTCAAGGTGCTAGAGCACACATGTAGGTCCCAATGAGTGTTCTGAGCCTCCTGTGCCTAAATCCCAAGCTACACCTTGTATCACTGATGATGCCCAATGAGACTGAAACATGTCTGGTGTCACATATGGTTTTATGTAGAAGGGGCGTGAACTTTCAGTCAGGATTGCCTGCCCCTTTTGAGCTTTGGCAAAGCCTAATCTGCATACAGTGATTACTCTCCGGTAACAGCATAGCAAGCTGGAAATTATGGTCTGGAAGGACCTGTGCAATGCCAGCATTTATGATTAATTCCTTGCAGATATCAACCTTCAGTTTTGATCAGGCCATCTATTGTCACTTTGATAGAAGGCTGTCCTAGCCTTTGCACTTTACCTCAATGTAAGGGAATGTATTTATGTTAAAACGAATATGTATATTATGTTATTCCTGTTTAGACCGCAACACATTACTTCCGTAATGTGTGGCTTTATATTTCAGACCATGCTCAACATTGTTGACCGGTATAACAGAACTCTGGAATCACCAATGTAGTTTTAACTTGGGGGCTGTATTTTTGCAATAAAATCTCACAGGTGCTGGGCACACGTTTGTGTCTAGTAGTGTTCCTGTTTAATATCATGCGTTCACTGTCAAGTATCTTTCGGTACTGACATGATCAGTGTGGTAACAGGCATAAATATAATACGAGATCAAGTCAACACAACAACCACTCTTGTTCACAAAGACAGATATACATAAATACACATACAATCATACAAATAAACACATTGCACGAGAAATGACACGTCTTCATGTTGCATTTTCTTAGCTATTAATTCATTGGATATAATGGCCCTCATTACAACTGAGGTGCTAAGTGCACCAACTTTACCACCATGGTGTAAACTACATTTACACCATGGTGGATGGCGGATTTACCGCCCCATTACAAGGTGAGTGGGGCGGTAAATCCCCATTTCCCATTTTCCCTTCCCCATTCCCATTTTTGCCCCATAGGGCATAATGGGAGTGGGGAAGGCGCTAATTACGGCACCGTAAATTACGGTGCCGTAATTAGCACCAAGGTGCCTTAGCACCATGGAACTTAACGCCTGCAAAAAGCAGGCGTTAAGGTGGGAATCAGGCGTTAAGGGTTAACGGTGGCGTTAACCCTTAACGCCTGAGTTGTAATGAGGGCCAATGTTTCTCATTAAACAATGGGCCTCATTACAACCTTGGTGCTAAGTGCACCAACTTTACCACCATGGTGTAAACTCTGTTTACACCATGGTGGATGGCGGATTTACCGCCCCATTCCAAGGTGAGTGGGGCGGTAAATCCCCATTTCCCATTTTCCCTTCCCCATTCCCATTTTTGCCCCATAGGGCATAATGGGAGTGGGGAAGGCGCTAATTACGCCGCCGTAAATTACGGCGGTGTAATTAGCACCATGGCAGGTTAGCGCCATGGATTTTAACGCCTGCTAAAAGCAGGCGTTAAAATCAGAATCAGGCGTTAAGGGTTAACGGTGGCGTTAACCCTTAACGCCTGAGTTGTAATGAGGCCAAAAGTGTTTTATGAAATTTGCTAATGCAAAGGGGCTTACTATATTTGTGAATTGAACAATGTATTATGTAAGTGTTATAGTAAATAAGGACAAGCTAAATACCATATTCTGTTAAATGCAACATAATGTCTCATGTAAATTTAAGTACTATGAACCTAAAGCTGTGAACTCAGATTTTTCTGCATTGGATTGTATGTTTACGCAGAGCTCAGTCTTCTAAAGACCAGAAATGTACAGACTCAACATATTCATTTTGATCTGATTTAATAACACAGCTGTGTGCATCCAGGACAAAGGCTGAGGCATAAAAATACAAAGAAATAAGCCGAAATGATTCCCCAACAGAATGTTCATAGTGCTGTATTTAGGGATGACAACAAGTTCAACATTTGACTGATCAGTAAATGCACTCTTAATTCAGAGGCCGCGAACAGGCCCCAACCTCTGATGGAGCAATCTGTTCCATTAAAGGAGCCAATTAAAATAATCTCTTTGTTTCACACAATATCTTTCGCAGCAATTGGATTCAACTGAAGAAAGTGAGTCAACACACAAACGCACACAAGATATCGAACATGCTGATAGTTAAACCTTTTCATAAGTCAACTGATCGAATCTCCTTATTGCATTACTCGAGTTTTCACCCTAAGCATGTAAGGGACAATTTACCCTTGAGCCAACTTTTGAGGTCGAAGATAAACAGAACCATGAGAAAAGATTTCGATGCAGAAGCTGCTCAATTGCATTTGTATTAATTTATTTTGACATTTATAGTGCGCACCTAAGCCAGAGGCAACTGGGCATTTACTGGTTGTGAAATTACAAACATGAGGTTACCCGCAGAAACATTTTGTTTAAGCCTTCAAGAGAGCTAAAATATAATGACAGAGAGGCTCTACTTGAGTATAATGAGACACAAAAAGAAAAATTGGACTCCTTGGTGTTTGTCAGTACCTACACAAATCTATCGAGAAACATCATTAGAGCTATCAAGAAAAATTGGCATGTTCTGGAAGGTGGTAAGTGCTCTTTAAAGAGACACATTTTTGCGTAAAAAAAAAAATATATATATATATTAAGGACCAAATTATGTGCAATGACATCAGAATGCAAAGAGAAAAAAAAAACACTATCACTGAAACATGGGGCATGTTGCCAATTAAAGGCAATGCACTGTGTGGAAAATGCACCTGCTGTGGGCAAACCAGTAGGAACACAGAGGTAGATCTAGGACTTGCAAGACAATGGGAAAAAAACTCAAATTTTACATTGGTTGTATATACAATTTGGTGCCCAAGTAATAGGTTATATGTTGGCAAGACAAATAAAAATAAAAATGTTTCACAGAACACAAAAGTTGTATAAAAATAAGATTCCTACTGCTCCCATAGTCACCCATTTTGCACACGGGCCGATGAGTTAAGGTAGTCAGTGCTATACAAAGTCATACCAGGAAACTATGTGAATGTTGACAAAAAGAAACTCTTTAAAAAGGAAAAATAGCTGATTTACATTACTCAAAGTATTGAGAAAGGGCTGAATGAACAGATTGAGTGAAATAAACTTCGAAGCCCTGTAATACACGTTCTCCATTTTGGCATATTGTTGGGAAGTGAAAATTGGAAGGTCCACTAAAGATTAGGTACAACCACAGTGCACACTTTCGTCTAACATAGACAGTAAGTGAGCTTGTTCAATTGATCAAAGGAGTAAATCAATTCAAAGGATATTTATATTAAAAAAGTAAATTTATCACAACTAGACAATTTATTTATGTGACATAACTAAATCTTGGAAAGAGCGTGTGATGCTCATCAATACAAAACATCATGATCCAACTTAAATTTCAATTCATACAAGTTATGTTATGTTATTTTGCATTTATATAGCGCCTTATATACCATTGGTATGGTCTGAAGGCGCTGGTAGGTTGAATGCCCTTGGGAACCGAAGTTCGGGTCATTAGAGAGAGTAGAGTGAGTCAAAAAGTGCGAGTGTGCACCAGGTATGTGTGCAGCTGCTCTGGAATTCATGTGGTAGCTGCTTCTTAGCGGTAGGTGTGGTGGTGGAGAGATCAGGAGTATGTGTTCGCTCTGGCCGGAATTATCCAGACCGAGTGTGGCTGCGTTAGGCCTGAGGAGAACGCCTTGCTGGGGGGTGTGAAACCAGCAATGTTTACTTAGAGTGATGTGGAGTGAGCGGGAGATGTTGATATGAGAATAGTTATACCGAATGGTGTCATAGTATCTCTGTGTTCTAGTTGAGTGGTGGTGTAAAGGAGGGAGTAAGCGTGGGGTGTGGTATGATGTGTGCTCTTTCAAATCTTCCCTGCATTCCAAAGCATATTATGTACGTCATGCAATTCCTTGCGGACAGGTCCGTTCTATGCATTTTTGTTCATTTCAGGCGTTCAAGATTGTCCTACAACATTCATGTCTGCTCGACATACTCACGCACTCTGGTTCACCTTGCATGCTCTAGTCTATCCTTCATTCTCCAGTGTGCCCCACGCATGCTCTCATGTGATCCATACGCGTGCACTCCTGTCCTTCTCGCGCATGCACTCGAGGCTACCCTGCGCACTCGTCCGCTCTGTATACCCGTCCGCTCTGTATACATATCCTTTCTGTACCCTCATCTGCTCAGTACGCTCATCTGATCTACACACTCATCTGGTCTACACACTCATCCGGTTTACACACTAATCCGCTCAACATACTATTCATCTGCTCTACGTACTCATCCATTCAGCATACTCCTCCGTTCAGCATACTCATCCGCTCCACAAATCCATCCGCTCCATGAGTTCATCCGCTCCACACACTCATCTGCTCCATACACTCATCCGCTCCACACACTCATCAGCACCACATACCTTCATCCGCTCCATATACATTCATTCGTTCCACATACACTCATTTGCTCCATACACACTCATCTGTTCCACACACTCGTCCGCTCCACAAACACTCGTCAGCTCCACACATTTGTCCCCTCCACACATTCGTCCGCTCCACACATTCGTCCGTTCCACTCTCTCGTCTGCTCCACTCTCTCGTCTGCTCCACACACACGTCTGTTCCACACTCTCATCCACACCACACATTCATCTGCTTCACACATTCATCCGTGCCACACACTCGTCCGCTCCACACACTCATCCGGTCCACATACTCATCTGCACCACAGACTCACCTTTTCCGCACAATCATCCACTCCACCTACTCATCCGCTCCACACATACGTCCGCTCCACGAACACGTCCGCTCTATGTACTCGACCGTTGCTCCACACTCATCCGCTCTCCACACTCAAACGCTCTCCACACTCATCCGCTCTCCACACTCAACCGTTCTCCACACTCAACCGCTCTCCACACTCAACCGCTCTCCACACTCATCCGCTCTCCACCCTCATCCACCCTCATCCCCCTTAAGCAGTCACTCACTTTCCGCACTCATCCTCTCTCCGTAGTCACCCGCTCTCCGACTCATCCGCTCTCTGCACTCATCTGCTTTCCGCACTCACCCACTCTCCGCACTCACCCGCTCTCTGCACTCACCCGCTCTCCGTACTCACCCGCTCTCTGCACACACCCGCTCTCCGCACTCCTCCATTCTCCGCACTCATCCGCTCTCCACACACATCCGCTCTCCACATTCTTCCGCTCTCCACACTCATCGGCTTTCCACACTCATACGCTCTCCACTCTCATCCGCTCTACATGCTCATCCGCTCTCCACGTTCATCCGCTCTCCACGCTCTTCCGCTCTCCACGCGCATCCGATCTCCACGCTCATCCGCTCTCCACGCTCATCCGCTCTCCACGCTCATCCGCTCTCTACGCTCATCCGCTCTCCACGCTCATCCGCTCTCGAAGCTCATCCGATCCCCATGCTCATCCTCTCTCCATGCTCGTTCGCTCTCACATGTTCATCTGGCCAAACGTTCATCCAGTCTATACGTTCGTCCGTTCAGTATAGTCATCAGTTCTACGCCCTCCTGTGTTCTGTTCGCTTCTCTGTATTTGCGTACTCGTCAATTCTACACATACTCATCAACTCTATACGGTCGGCCGTTCTACACACCCAACCACTCTACAAACTCATTGGCTTTAGTATGTTCATCTATTTCATCCGATCTCCATACTCATCTGATCTTTCTAGTCGACTGTTCTTCCACTCATGCACCCTTCTACTTAGTGTATTCATCTGTTCTATGCGCTTCATCCATTCTAACTATTTCATCAATGTCATTCACTATGTTCCCTCCTCATTCATTATGTCCATTTCATCGGTTCAGATCTCCTTAGTTTCCCAATTATTTATTCCTATTATCCACTTCACTGTTTTGATCTACTTTACTCGTTTAACTCTGTTTGTCTTTCTAGTTTACATTCGAGTTTATTTAGCTGTCAATTTCTCCCTTCAGGTATTTTGTTGGGTCAGTGTTATTGTGATGATGCTAGTTTGGAAACCGGTTGGTTTTAGGGGAAGAGCCAGGTTTTCAGTAGTTTGCGGAAGGACGTTAAGTCCTCAGATAGGCGGATGTGGGGTGTGAGCGAGTTCCATAGGGTTGGAGCCAGGGCTGAGAATGATGATCCGCCTAACCTGACTGAGTTTGTTTTAGGAATTACTAGGAGGCCGGCTGAGCTTGATCTTAGGGTGCGAGTGGGATGATAAGGTATTAGTTTGTCTTGAAGATATTGAAGTCCAGTTTTATGCAGTGCTCGATGGGAGAGGCATAAGGTTTTGAAAGCCACCCTACGGGCTACTGGAAGCCAGTGCAGTGTCTTAAGGGCTGGTGATACGTGGTCTCTTGGACCGAGCACAAGTAGCATTTTGGCCGCCGCGTTTTGTGCTTTTTGGAGTTTATTCAGTTGCTAGGCATGGATTCCGAGGTATAGGGGGTTTCTGTAGTCCAGTCTGGATATAACAATTAATTGGACCGCGGAGACTCTGTTGGGAAATGAGAGGTATGGAAAGATGCGTCTAAGGGTTTTAAGATGGCAGTGGCAGGAATTTGAGACATTGTTGACTTGGCGCAAGAGTGTTAGGTCGGAGTCCAGGGTGCATCCAAGATTTTCACTGTGTTGGTGGGGGTTGGTGAGTTGCCCATGGCGGGTGGCCAGGGTAGTGGGTACGGAAGAAGATCGGAGTTGCCGCAAACCATGATTTCTGTTTTGGAGGGGTTTAACAAGAGGTGGCTTTGGGTCATCCAGAGTTCTATGTTAAGGAGGCAAGATGCCAGGTCAGGTCGGGAGTTGGGATCCGAGTTCAGGAATTTTAGAATTAGTTGAGTGTCGTTGGCATAGTTGTAACATAGGATTTTGTGTGAACGAATTATTGGTGAGAGGGTGATCAGGTAGAGATTGAACAGGAGGGCGGATAGACATGCTCCTTGAGGGACTCCCGTGTCAACTGGTCGAGCTTGGGAGGTAAAGCTGGAGAGTATTGTTATTTGGTGCCTGTCTTTGAGGAATGAGGATATCCATTTAAGAGTGGTTCCACGGATTCCTAGGGAGTGGAGGCTGTCTAGGAGGATTGAGTGATTGATCGTGTCAAAGGCAGCGGATAGGTCGAGAAGGATTAGTACGGCGCATCCCGCGGAGTCTGCTGCCATTTTAAGGTCATCCCAGATCGAGGTTAGGGTGGTTTCAGTTCCGTGACGTGTTCTGAAACCTGATTGGGCGGGATCTAGGAGATTGTTGGCTTCGACAAAGGCATTTAGTTGAGAGTAGACGGTTCGGTCAATGAGTTTGGCAAGGAACGAGGTGTTTGAGATTGGGCGGTAGTTTTTGGGCTCGAGAGGGTCGAGCAAATGTTTTTTAATTAGAGGTTTGACGTGCACCGTTTTGAATGCTTCGGGAAAGATACCAGAAGAAAGGGAGGCATTTATGATAGATCTTGCGTGTTCTCCTGCACAGGTGGAAGCAAACATTTCTTTAAGGGTTGTGGATGGGCAAAGGTCCAGTGGTGATCCAGATGGTTTGCGGGCAGATAGAAGTTTGAGAAATTGTTCTGGTGATATTAGACTAAAGGATTCGAACGTTGGTTGCGTAGAGGTCGCAGCTGATGGACTGGCCGGTACGGGCGGAGGGTTGTCAAGTGGCTGTAGGAGACCCAGTTTGGTGTTTTTTTGTCCTTTCAATAGCCGTGAAGTAAAAGTGGAGGGAGAGTGAGTCGCACAGTGATTGTGACGGGGTCGGTACGGTTGTATTACAAGCTGGATTGGTGAATTCGGAGATTATTTTGTGGAGTTCTTTGCTTGGATTTTTGCAGTTTAGGATTCGGGTGTTGTAGTGGGCTTTTTTTGCTTTCGGATTTCGGCCTTGTACCGATATAGGTGTCGGGCCAAGGTGGTCCTGCTCTTGTGGGTTTTCTCTTTCTGCCAATTGCGTTCTAGGTATTTGTAATATCGTTTAGTGGTCTTCAACTCAGGAGTGAACCATCTGGGGAAAGGGCCACTGCGGGATGATGGTTTGCAAGGGGGGGTGATTTGCATCAGAGATGCGTTGAGCCATGAGTCAAAGGCCTCAGGGGTTAGTTGGTTGTTGGGACAGCAGGTAGGTGGTGGAGACTGGAGGAGTGCCTCGGCTAGGTCCGGGGTGATTATTAGTTTTTTCCAGTATTTGCGTAGGTTCGGAGGCTCAATTGTGTTCAAAGAATTCATAAATCAAAGATGTAACACATTACAGTGATATACACGCAATTTAACACAACTCCTATCTCCTAAAATGGATAAACAACACTTGTGATGGTTGAACAATATGGTGTAGCTCCTTGTGTGTACTATGCATTTCGGGCGGTGTAGCCTTTCATCTTGTATAGGAGGTCGACTGATATCTGTAAAAACATAGATTACATGGAGCGAGTCAGGGATTTCATTAAGCAAAGTACTGAATAACAGCATAAAAAATCAAATGAGTACTTGTCTGACCTGTGATTGGGTGTGTTCCAAAATAAATGCAAAAGCCATACAGTGTCAGGTGTCTTGACCCACGTTTGAATTATTAGGCTACAACATTTGGTGCTGTGGGCTTAGAAAATCCAAGATGGCCGAAAAGCCCACATTTGCGCCAGAATCCAGGAAAACCGCGCAGTTTTGGGCACACAAAAATGGTCGCCTAACCTGCCACCCACCAGTGTGAGCGTGGTGGGCCAGAAGCGCCATGAGTGAAACGTGGTGCCAAAGGAAAAACAGCAGTGCCTGTTAGCTCAAAAAGCGCCTTGAAATCACCTTTGTTTCTCTGAAATGCAAGCTAAAAATGCCTATTTTAAACATTGCAAGATAATCAAAAATCTCACTGAACACCAGCAGACATTTGGGAGAATGTAGTCTTGTGTGCATACAAAATCTGGAAAGATGAAGAGCCTAAAATAATGTTCATAACACAGCTGGCTGAGCTGTGGATGTCAGCAGCTCAAGTGAAATTGGACTTAAAGCCACTAAAATCGAAATGTTTAAAATAAATGAGTGACCTACTTTTTGAGTGTCACATAGGTTGCAACTGTTTAAATGTCATAGTTTTGAACTTAGAATCAGCATTCTAGCTGCATGTGTAAAAATTGTAAGTTTGATTTGAATGAAGAAAACTGGAACAAAAGTGACATTTAGCTGAAGCCTGGCTTGAAGAGATTGAATTCTGCCTGACAACTACCCCCGACAGGAGTGGAAACTTGCCCATCAACTGCATTCCCAGGCCTGGTCTCCCTTCTGCTGCATCACCAAAAGAAGATCACACCTCTCTGATTGAATTAGGGGTTGGGTACCTGGGGCTGCAGGAAACAGAACAATGAGCTTTCCTTGGCTCTGGCAAATGTTAAATTAGGGGGGGTCGAAAATGGCTTCCTCTTGGAAGAAACTGGGAGAAGCAGTGCTTCTGGGAAACACCTGAGCTGGAGGCGGGGACAGACAGAAATCCTCCCATGTGCTTTGGAACCTAAACCACACCCATCTGGGCTAGAGCATAATTTTAAAAAGATGGATAATTCATAGTATGAAATTGTCAAAATTATATAATAATATCATTTATTCTTGTGATTTTTCTGTGCACATTTTAAGAGGTGTTAGGACTCGGTGGTATGTTCTGGGGGGTAGTAGCAGAAAATAAGGTATTACTCCAAATGTCTGTATGTTAAAAATCTGACACGGTATCATCTGATGGCCATATTCCTTGCGCATGTTTGTGTAAATTCTGGAAAAGTTTAGAGGTTGTGTTCTTGATGAAAAGGGCAGAATTCTGTCAGAAGTGGACACGACATCTTACAAAGACAGGGATCAGATGATTTGGTGCTACAGAAAATATGTTAACTGGACATATAATAGATGAAAAATTGTACATAGATAAATATGTATTTGGATCAAAAATAGATTTGTGTGCAAATTGACAAGGGGAGGATCCTCTGACCCATAAACTTACCTCATCACGATGACACTCCATTTCCTTCCCCCAATCAAGGGAGAGAGGAGAGCTTGGCCAATGATAAGTTGTGAGGGGCATACTTAGTTATGCCCACACACACACCCATTTTCTAAAGACATAAAAGGAGCCACTGGGACCCAGGTAGGGACATTCACTTTCCACTTCAAACTGATTTCTTGTGAAGCATTTTCCCGGACCAGACAATATCCAGAAGACTCCAGAACCAGAACTTAGAAAACCAGACTCCAAATTTCAGAACTTGCAGAATCCAGCAACCTAACCAAACTATTCAACAGCCGGGCGAGCTGTTTGATTCTGGCCCAGAACATTGTGCCAGAAACACCCAAAAAGCAGAGCTGTATGCAGTGCCAAGAACTTTTGCCAGAACCAGAGATCAGACCAGCAGAGCAGAGCTGACCCAGATCGCTGTGAGCAGAACCGGTACCAGAGACCGTCCGTGGCGAGAGACCGCAGCTAAACCTGTTGACCAGATCTGTGACGGAGGCCCATTCCTTCCAAGACTAGGAGTGAGTATCCTGAAAACTGTGCCAGAACCAATCTCTTAGTCTAAAATAATCTGATTCAAACTATTTTAACCTATTTAGAACTGCATCATAGAATTGTGTGTCCATCCTGTTGATCCAAAACCTTCCACAGCGCATCTGTCATTCTGAAACTTTAATTTTACTTCTGAAAATCTACCTCCACTAAATTGTCCGTATCTTTGTGCTAGGAACAAGATTTAACTTTCATTTTAAAGCTAAGAATCCAAGCTTTCCTTTGAACACTTTGCTGACTGTAGTACAGTGTATCCCCATTTTTCTAAACAAATTTCCAGGTTCATCAATGTATGTCCATACAATAATGTACTCTGGTGCTCTGATGGATTTCGGTGTCATTTATTGTAAACAGATTATTTCAATGCTATGATATATTTACCTGCTTTGTTTGTATTTTTAATTGACAGTTTTTATGGAAATTGTTGAGAGTCTATCAGCAGGTGTTGTTGTAATGTGTGCAGGGTGTAAGCAAGTTTACCCCACATATATGTTTAGCACTAAAATGAATATTGTGAGAGATTGTCAGTCAATGTTATGGAATAGCAGAAATGCAAATATCAGTGAAAGTTATTAAAGTAAATTGGTTGTCAACATGCATGGTTGGTCGGCCAGTCAGAGGAATGCTTGTGTGGTGTTCAGTGTTGGGAAAGAGACCAAATCTGAAGTAGCTCACATATAGAAATATGTCAGTAACTTTATTTTTCAAAAAAATAAAAAATAAATTAGTCATGAACAAAAAATAGTTAACATGTTTCCTTCAGAGAGAAAGGGTATACAGTAATACAAAAGATGCTGTACAGTTCTTGTCCGGACCATGGCTAGGATAACATTTCCTGAGCTAGTCACCAAGCATTTTGACTCAAAAGTTCCCTTTAAATCTACCCAAAGCAATTACATAAGAGAATGTACAAGAGAAGAACCATATGTATGCCAAGCGCTATACACTCCCATGAAATGATTGGGTTAGTATGTTGAAAAGACTTGTGAAACAAAATGGAGTACATAAATAAATAAAACACATTGAGTCCCTCAGAAAATGAATGTCTCCTAAATAAAAAATATGTGTGACATGTTCAATGGACATTCAATACATTTCCTATAAAAATATTGTATTTACAAACAAAAATAAGTTATAACAAAGTATATCCTTCTGACCAAAATGTATGACTATTTCTGAGTTGACAATATGAAATTGACTGCACTATCAAAAGGCATTATGTCTTTAGAAGAAAACATCAAAAATATCCACATGCTTTTTGAGGCTTGGGGCACATTTCATTGCTTTTGGTATAACATAAATTCCTGCTTTTCTTACAAACTCTCCATTTATAAACATTTGTATATTCTTATACCATCAGTAACAAACATTGTCAATAATCCACCAATGGCAATACAATATTTCACAAAGGATTGGAACTGCAACATTATGCACATTTAAAAATAGATGTCTTAAACAATCTGTGGACATTATCTCGGAGACATTACATCTCTTTATTTTTTCTAAAATAAAACACTGACACAGAATTTCGCCTCTTAATCATGCCATACTTGTAGCATTGATGTACTCTTCAAAAATCATCAGTTGTAATAATGAAATAAAAAAGCCCCACTAGCTTTTTTCTATTGCACCTACAGAATGCTGTAAAATTCCCCTATAGAATGCATGAGAACAAACACAAAAGTCAATGTCGATATGAGTCTAGGTGCCCTACGCAAGGATACAGTGTCTCCCTTTATTATGCCACTTTATATTAATAAGGAACCAGATTTTAAGCTAGTTGTTCTTACATTGTGTGAAGGTAATTGTCTCTATTGAGTAGGCTGGATTAAAAAAAAAATGATGTGATCTTGCCCCTGCAGAATGAGTACTAACCAGATGTAAACCATTGTGTATAATGAAATTAGTACACATTGAACATAGCAATAAGAACAATACAAATTGTTTCAATTGGAAGCTGTAATGTGATTGTTTTTGAGGATCAAAATATCAGTGTGTAGGTGTTTGCATTTTGCATGATGACCTCATGAAAAAAGCACAAGATATTTGGAAGTCTATATTGTTTTATCTGCTTGGTATAGAGTTTTGGATATGTTGTATCTAAGAAGCAAAACTGTCAATTAATTTTTTTCCTTGATTATTTAGAAGCACATTGAAAAATAAATGCCTTAAACATAACACATGCCTTCTGTTTCCTTTTTAAAACATATTCTTAAATTAGTAATGAACAAATCACCACTTATATTTTGCAAAACAATAACCTGTTGGGAAATCAAATTTCTACCCAGAAGGTGTCCAACATTCACTGATAAGGAACGTTTTGCTTGTTATAATAATAACAAATCTAAGCACTGTTGTTCTCTTTTACTTCTTATTTAGTCAATGGTGATGCAAAAATAACTATGTTTTTGAAGAGTTTAAGGATGATTTTCCTATGAACAGATCCCCATTACAACTTTACACATTGTGTAAGGTAAAGTGAGGTAGGCCCTTTTCATATAAATGGCAGCATCGCACACATTTATTTTCTAACCAATTAAACCATTTTTCAAACAATGGATACCAAATATACACAAATCATTATTTGAATTAGCATTCAATGAATCATAAAACATGACAGTCTTATGGCATAGAGAAATACTTTTTGGATCTTATTTATATTCAGATCTTAGCATTTTAAGAATTGGCGCCATACTTCAAGGTTCATACTTTCTATTTAGGAGTGCTCTTGCTTAAGGTCCATTAATATTAAACAGGGAAGTCAGTATGACATTGAAACATCCTTTCATGACATTCTCTGCAAGGCAGCCAATCATGGAAATATTGAGTGGAATAGAGGGCCTGCTCTGTGCCTGTAATAAAGCAACTCCTCAATGAGTGACCATCTACAGGGAGGTATAACGTGCATTCTCTCAACTTATCTAAATGGGAGGAGCTATGCATATTGTTCTCATCCCTTGTGTTTGAATTATTTTTGCCTTTTTTTGACCAATTTGAGCTCACATCCTGCCCTCTGTGTGGGGTTCATCCAACATCAGGCATATTCTTCCTCTGCAATTCTCTACATCCCCTTTACCCATCTATATTGTCCCTTATATTTACCAATTAAAATGCAATTTGCCATTGTTGCTCCTGTTCTGACAATTATTTTGAATAGCATGGGTCAAACAAATCACCACCTTCTTTTACAAGTTAAAGTAATTGAACTAATCAGTGATTAGGTTCACCTCTGGTTCTGAATACAAGAGGTGGAAAATCACAATTTTGTGAAATGTATTGTAGATTAGTTGTAAAGATGTTTTTTGAAAGGTTAAATCCTGAAATTATTACATCACAGAAAAAATCATTTAATACCTGTATCCAATAGTTTATCAATCTCTTAAAGAAATATGCCCTTTTCATTGGTCTCCAAGAGTGCAAAGATGGATTAAAATAAGTAGACAATATTTTGAAAAGGGAAGTGCCCTGCTATATTTAACAGGGGATGTAAAGCAAGGGCATTAAAGAAAATACCAGGGCTAGTTATTGGCACACCTCGTTCCTTCTGAAATTTGAATTAATAAAGATGGGGCAGGGACTAAATGAATGCTGGAGGACAACAGTGACTTTCTGTTTGAGCATGCATTCCTACACAATAGTTTCCCATACTCTGTAAAATGCATGTTTTTGTTGTAAAATTAATGAAGTGGTAACTAAAAGTAAATCTAATGTGAAACCCTAATTGGGTCAACAGTCTTGGGGGAGAATTTCAAGTTACATATATAGTACTATTCTTGCAGGAGTGATTGCCTTTCATACCACAGACAATGTTTTAATATAGATGGGTTTGCACATGCTTACCAAGTCTGTTTTATAAAAAAAATATATACACATCGAGGAAAACTTTTAAAGCAAATAAAGCTGATTGAGACACAATGTTGATAGAATAGGACATTGATAAAAATATATCAATTTCATAGGACCATGCTGCAATTATAGGATCCCTTCATTAAGACAATATCATCAAATTTGAACATTGTAAAATCATTAAAAGACAAATGTGTCTTAAAGAAAACTTGATTGTGAAACTGGACTAAAAGAAAATGTGGATACCTCTATTTAGTATCACAAAGCAATCTGTGGGGGAGGGTTATGTTTATTTGTTAAGAAATTCTTAATTTGGAACAATGAGATGAAGTTAAACTTTGGAATTAATAATTATATACAATACAATATCCATATCTTTTCAGAAACTTCTATTCTTTGAACAGAGTGTATACACTAAATCCCACCTTTTTGATGATGATGCTTCACACATAGGAAGGAAAAAGGCACAGTGTGCATAGTTCATCTGATTAGCCTTTGAGAAGTTGCTCAAAGAGTGACAGGCACAATGGAGGCTACAGAACAGTTCAACAGACACAGAGATGTTACACAGATGTGAGTAGATTCACAACAGTACCAAAAATGGTGAGTTTATTGCACGCAACATTTAATTGTCTTGTAGATGCTAAGTAGCAGAATGTTATGTGCCTTCTTCAGATAATTTCTCCTTATGTGCAGTTCATGTTATGTGCATGCACTATACATTTGTGGCAGATACATGGATTTTGACAGTTATTATGACTGCTGTCTTGTCAATAATCCTGTTAAGGCACCTAGACATGGGATGAACTCTACTGCCTGGTTTAAATTGTACAGACCTTCTGGCAAAGTGCTATCACCTGTAAGTATAAGTACAAAAACACAAATAAGCCCTTTCATTAAATTTCAATATATCACAAACTGGTATACCAGCATTGAAAATTACATTTGTTGAAATGAGACCCTCCTCCACTGTTTTCTGGGGTCAGACGTTGTAGACTGAAGCAGTCAACATCTGAAGACAATTGCCCCACTCTAAATTGATGGCCTTAAGAAAACTATTTCAAGTGATATTGGCCTCTCACCAGGTCTACAAAAAATGTGAAACTTTTGGAAAAATAAAGTATAATTGTACAATGTCATTTGAATTGGTGGTGTGATCTCAATTGATAGTATGGGTTGTGATGAGTTGGGAAAACCAGAAAAACCAAAAAAGGTTGGTTATTCTCCTAACTCACAGACACCAGGGGAATAGATAATAATGTGGGGTTGGTGTCATACAGGATAAATCATATAAAAATAGAAAGACATTCTTAATGCAATCAATGCTATATAATCAATTCAAATCAATGGAGGTAGCACAGACACAACAAACTAAGATTCTTTATTATATAAAAATAGATAATTGTCATTCAAAAATGTACATATGTCCTATTGGACAGAGCTATAGCTTTCTTTTTATGAAGTTCTATTTTATATTTATGATTTATGAATCTTGTCTCTGATATTTTTATATATTGTCTGTTATTGAGCACTATTTACATTTGTCAGTAACAATTGTCTATTTTTCTATACCAGAATTTCAGTCTTTTTGTTTGTGGTACCTCCATTGATTTGAACTGATTAGTTAGCATTAATTACATGCCAAATGTCTTTCTAGTTTTATATGGTTTGGGAAAATCACCCATTGATGCTGATTTAAAATATAAAAAGTCTACTTGGAAAGAACCAAGTACCTTTGCCATTTCCATAGGGAATCCAGGTTGTTTCCTACAGAAATGTTGGTTTAAATCTGTGATATGTTGCTTTGCTAGTTCGTCTTCTAAATCTACTACTAATTAGGGGAAACAACTATTGTAACTGCATTAAGTAAAGTATTGAGGTGGAAATATATGCTTTTCCATCTCTAGCATTGGAGTGAAGGACAGAAATCCTTTCTGAATGTCGGATTGAACGATTCTCTGAATCAGTACCTTTATTAACATTGCACAAGGGCAAATCATTCCATCTGCTCTTGCTTACACACATGTGGGAACAAATAATGTCACCGGCTTCCTTTCCGAGCCAAAAGTCTACTGTTTTCCATGACATCAATATACAACCAAATGCAAATATTATATGTTTTCAAAGTATTTTAATTGCAACATATCTCCTTCCAAATGTGTTCTCATTGCACCCCACAATTATTCAAAATGGGTAAGCCAAAGAGACTCAGCAAATAGTATTTTCCAGTCTGTTTTGTAGCTATGTTGTATATGGAAATAGTTCACATTGTATGCATTTCAATTGTGGTTATTCCTTTGGTCATTTCGGACCCCCTACAGCATGTAACTATGTATTCAACCAATGAGCACAGTCTTCATCAGAACATAGTTTATCTATGGGTGTACCTGGATACTGCTACTTAAAACATGTTGTTTCATGCAAATTTGCTCTGGTGATTTTAAAGTTGAGATGATAGTGATACAATTTTATGAATTCAAATATGTGTGTTTTAAGATATGTATAAGTCCATCGCTGTTCTGAAATAGTGAAGCCAAAATAAGAGCCATAGACCAAGTCAAACTTTTAAAAACCAAAGATGACAATTCTTGCTCCATCAGATCTTAAAAAGTGTACTTGTAAGTTTTTTTCATAACTTAGGTATTCTATTGTAATCAATAAATGTTACAAAGCAGCTGTAGGGAAATATTTTCCGTATAACAGTTATACATATTTTTAGGAAAATTAAATTGAAGACATGTTCTGCTTACTTTTGCTATTTTTGAAACATTGATTACCTGGTAAAACATTATTTTGAACATTTTCAAATGTTAAATAACTAAATCTAATTTCTATTTACAATAGCATGTTAAATCAGGCATTAATATTGGCTGCAAACACTTTTTTTTTTTAACTTTGAATAATGTTGGGATTCAAGGAGTTAACTTTTATTGAAGTTAATCATTACAGTGCATTAATACCACCCCAATCAAGAGATTTATCAAATGATTTGGCTTGCTTATATGTTTACACATCTTCAATAACTAATTTTATAATTAATGTGCTATAGTTGGGTAAAACATTTTAAAATAGAGATTGGATTCCAACTTGTTTTAACATCCAAAAGGTTGGGATCTGCTTGTCAATGTTATGGAAGTTGAGTTCACATTTGGAATTTATTTTTTAAGGCATACACTTAAATACAAACATGCTAGCTGTGTTGAAACTCTTAAAAACCTCATTTCATGCATTTGAAAGGGGTTTTTGATAAGTAGTCATTATTTCCACTTTTTCAAGATTTAACCTCACCTTTTTCGTTTATTGTACTTCATTGCAAGTATGATTCCACTGTTGACTGGATTCTGTAACCAAACGTTTCTGTGAGTTTACGTGCATCAATGAAATGCAGAGAGTGGATAGTATTTGATGGTATCAATAATTTGAAAAGTACTGATTTGGTACATTTGCAGAAGCTATCATGGTAGAGTAGAAGAAGTATCATTTATTTGAGATAAAGACATTTGGTGGCATTTCAATGACTCCAGTTCTTGACTTTGATAAACAACGACTCTATGACATACAATAACAGGTAATAAAATTGTGTCTCTTAAATTAGAAAAAGATGTGTTAAAGGGTATTACTGATTTTGTGACTCAATTACTATTGTAAGAGCAAAACACCAAAAACCGACATTGGTTGTGATATGATTTGCTATTTGTGTAAATGTTGACAGATGTCCATTACACTATTTAATCATGTTATGTATGTATGTATGTATGTATGTATGTATGTATGTATGTATGAATGTATAATGCAACAAAATAAGTATTATAAGAACTTGGGGAATCTAGCTGTCAGACCTGAAGTACTTATGCTGGTATTTATAGATGCAAAGAAACATTAAATGAGTTCAAATCAATCACTTTTGAGATATTTAAGTTCCAGGCAATGAAGCAGCAGAGTCCACTCTGCCATTATACCCAATTAATCATGAATGCTCGTTTTTGGAATGTTGTATCTCACTAAGTCTTAAAACTAACTTCTGAGAGGCACGCAACTCTTTCCATTTATAACCTATGCAATTATCTGGCCTTTAAATGGCCAATTGAAGTATTTCCTGGTAATTCAGTGGAATTCCTCAATATCTTAACTCTATCCTTTCTCATTCATATTTTGCCGCAAACAGATCCTATGACATAGCCATTGCAGAAGCAAAGCCCTGGGACGTGATGCCCTAAAGGGCGAGTCATCACTGTAAAACACGTTTGGCCTTACTCTGAGTTTAAGCACCACTGTAGACCTTTCCAATGTATGCATTTTTCAGAAATATTTATGACAATCTGCTTTTATTAATGTAAGAAGATCTACCTGTTCTCCCTTGTAGTGTTAAGGTCTCATTCTGATAATTCTGGTGCTATTTATATATTATGATGAGATGACCCCTACCTAAGGACAGAGGGACAGTATTTGTTTACTTTGACCTCACAATCACGAGACACCATCTCAGGAATTTTATTAGGGCTGGTCTCCATCTGTTCTTTATTTATATGCTCATGGTGAGTGCATTTAAACAATGCACTCAATTTAGGGGTTCATCTGGGGTGTGAATGGCATAATTGTAATTTTTGGGGGTTTAGGGACATGGAAAGGTAAGCAACATGATGGACAATGCCCTCTAATCTTTCCAAAGAACTGTTCTCAGGCATTAAAGAAATTATTTAATCCTTCCAGGTTACCCTCTAAATTCAATCCATTTAAAGTTTGAACCTTTGGTATGCAAAGGTGTGATGGAAAGCACAACCCGCCATCCAGCTTTGCACGTTTTGAAAATCTAACAAGAACACACAACTTCTCATGAACTCCTTTAAACGTTCAGGTTCTGTAAAGTTGCCAAATGAATTCTTCCCCAAATGTCGAATGTAATGTGTAATCTATTAAATTCATCTCAGAGCTCTAGTATTTTTCCAACGGAATTGAAAAAGTGTCTGTCAAATCCCCCCTCAAGTAAGCTTCCTTGGGTCCAACTGATTGAGGGAATTTCAGATCTAATTCCCAGTTCCCCTATTTGGTTATACAGATGGGATGGTTAGTGGTCAGTTAATTGAAAATATGTGTAGAAGAGCAAGACCGCCTGGAAACTACTCAAAATTGATTCAGGCCAGGGTTCTGTACTGAAATGACAACCACTTTCATAATTGATCAGCTAAGAATGGATAACGATGGAGGTGGTGTTGGAGCACTCATCCTATTAGACCTACCTGTGACTTTCAACAGTGCTGATCATCACATCCTCTCGGCATTAAGGATTCTAACCAGAACTGGATTTGATCCTGTCTTACCAACCAAACCCGACCTGTTGAACTGAGCTCTTTCTTCACACACCCAAAATCATTATACTGTGGTGTTCCCCAGAGCTCAACCCTATGGCCACATTCTTCCAATCTGCACCTTCGCCCTTTGGCTGATCTATTTTTATTGCTTACGGTGCAATCCTAGACCGAGAGCAGCAAAGCACAGGTATCATCATTGGGCGGGGAGATGTATACAGTAGTGCAGTTATCTTGTCAGGTATTGTTGCAAGGAGTTGTAATTTATCTCATTTGGAGGAGTGGCCTCTCATTTCGAAATAATGCAGTCACCCATATTTTAGTGAAGCTGACTGGGAATTGGTCACCTCAGAGATGATAACAGACTGCCTTATTTTCATCACAGTATGAATGGTTCACAACTCTTAAGATTAACACCAACAAAACTGAAGTCATAGAGGTTAATGAGACTTCTAGCCCCTGGGATTCCAACTTTCAGACAAAAACATTGGGCATTTGGCCCCACTCCTGCCCTGTTGGTTATAAACAACTGTATTATCATGGACACTGATCTCTCTGAACGAACAATTTCCAACAACATCTTTTATTTAAGAAGATTAAATAACTTGCTTGCCCTCTTTTCGTTCTCCGAGTGAGTGAGAGCAATGAATGCCTTTTTGGCTCATCTTTTTTTTTGTAAATATAATCTATCCAGTGTTCTCAGCTAAAATACTGACACATTTGTGAAGAGTACAGAATGCAGCTACCAGATTAACATATGAGCATTGGAAATTGAAACGCGTTACCCTGCCTTGGCCTCATTCCACTAACTGCTGGTTAAACATCTTATCCTGCTTAAATCTTGGTGTTTCGTGCATACACTTTTAATGATATACAAGCTACCTTTTCAGCTGCCCCTCTATAGCACTACTTACCCCAATGCCAACTTTGATCAAAAGTAACCGGCCTCCTTGCTTCTAAGTACTGGATGGATTTATTACAGTTATGATTATAATTGGTTATTTATAACGTGCTTAATACTCAGAGGTTTTCTAAGCGTGGACCTGGGAATCGAACCTGTGTTGCTCTGCGTCATCTTGATTCCAAAATGAGCGTGTTGCCCCTGAGCTATCCTCCCAACCATCTTCCTATCTCAATATGGGAAGAGATTAATTTTCTACACTTATCGAGCCCCTCTAAGCTTCTCTTTTCAAATTGTAATCCTATGTTCTGTTATTCTCCACATGTAATCCAAACACAGAGCTTTTTTTGTGTTCCCTGTCTCTGTAATGGCATCAGGTTACCTCTTTGCTCTATAAACCTTCCAAGTAAATATTAATTACACATATTCTCCTATGATAATGATAAGGAATTATACATTAATCCATGTTTTCCATATGTGAACGTTATTTAGAAAGATCTGCTGTATTTATGAAAGATGTTTTAAGTTGTTAGTCTGCAATTTTTATCAGAGATATGCTTCCATTTGACTACCAGATATATTGGCTAAAGCTGGGTCCCCCAATGGACGAGAAATTGCATGGTAACATGTTAAAAACCATATTTCTCTGCAGCACTCCAGATATTTTAGATTACAACTCCTAAGATTGTTCACCATTGGCTATCGGATTTGTTGCCTAGGAATGTTGAGTGTCGTAGTCCAATGCATCTAGTGATCTAAGGAGAACAGATTGTTCTCAACCAGGCAAAGATGGTGAATTCCTTCTTTTCCTGTGAGAAAAAAAACAACCAGTCCTTTGCTGATGTAAGGGAGCGGTAATTGTCCAAGACACTGAGTTTTCCTTTGCGCAAAATGCTACATTTATTTGATAATACACTAAGTGAAACTAATTGTAGTCGGCATAAAAATTGTTGTTGAAAATATAGACAACTTCATTGTCATTTATTTTGTCCAATCTAAGAATAACAAACTGCATTACAAGCACGATTCAGTTGTAACAAACGGAATCTTTTCAAGTGGTGAGTCCTAATTGTTGGATTTTTAGGGTTCTGTCCTGAATTCCCATAGAACAAGGATCACTTTCAAATAGAGCTCCTTGCTGCACCAATTACAATTAAGATCAAGTTCAGCTACCAGCCAATGAGGTCCAATGTCTAACCCCCATGTGTCTGTGCACACAGAGTTCTATGGGCTATGCGTCTAGGGCCTGGTGCTTTTACAGCTAGTGTGTTCCCTTCTTGCAATCCAACTTATGAAAGTGCTATTGAATTTATACTTGAGTTCTGAATAGCTGTCATATGGGGATTAACTTAAAACTGTCCTAACAGACCCTAGAACAGTTCTGAAAAATGAATACGCGGGACAGGGCTATGAACGGAGAACTCTATTGAACACAAAGCTACGTCATTGCGTGTGCTGGTGAAAAGGTAGAATTATGTTTAAAAGAAATTAGCATTGTGCATCATTGATCCAAATTCTATAGGGTTTGTTACGAGTTTGCCGGTCCGGTAATAAAGTGCCGGTAATAATGTTTTCTGGCACTATTACCGGACCGGGAAACTACAAGGTTGCTAGTAGGGATGGAGGATTTACCTCCAGCTAAGAGCTGGAGGTAAATCCAAAGCCTACTGGCAAAAATGGGCAGTATTACCGCCACTGTAATACCGGTGCCGGTAATACTGGAAAAGTCCCCCATGCAGTACTATGGGACTCTATGGAAGGGAGATTTACCGCCGGTGCCTGACCTCTTAATATGCCGGTATTATCAGCATGTTAGGTGCCGGTAATGTTATTGCCGGTATCCTGGCGGTAATACCGCGAGGATACCGGCAAACTCATAACTCCCTATGACTAATACCCTATTTCTGTAATGGAAATTATATACCCATATTTTTTCAAGGATCCCTGGATTCAGTTGGGGCAATTTAAATGTATGGCATGTTGCGGCCAATTTAGCTGAATGACACTTAAAACTTCAGGAATACATTTCCCTTTTTGTGTCTTGGTTAAAAATATTCAATACCTTTCTTTACTGTATATGTTTCTTTTGTTCAGTGTACACTTTTCTACAAAATGTAATGACAATAGATCCGGATAGTGGTTACTTTTACCTGGCCCACAAATTGGGCTTCAAGACACATAACTGCCTTCATTAATTACCCGATTTATGTAGTTTTAAAGCTATTTTTCTACGCTGAAAAAAACATTTGCAGTATACCAATTGTGATCTCTGTAGTCACTGCACACCGAACCTGTCTTAAAATAAGTAATTTACCTGCCCGCAACAAAGGCTGAACCCGGCATGGGAGAGTATTGATTCATTATTTATCTTCCTGGGTTGCGTGCCTGGAGGGAATCGGGGACAAAAGGGGCAACCTAAAAGAAGCCCAAAAAAACCAAACCAACCAAACCAGTAGACGTAAGAGTCAGGATTTGCACCACAGCCCAGTAATGCAATCATACGTATGTTCCACTAACACGTTTCAGTAATTCTATCTCAACTGCCTGGTAAAAATCTGATCCTAATTTAAATCCGACGAGAAATGAACAAGGAGAGACTATATTAAATGGCACTCCTAATTATAATTGCTATGTTCATATCATAGGATTTAGCTAAATCACTTTTCAGCAGGACGGTAAGAGGACAGTCGAGTGCAGCGGTTTGGAACCTTTGGGTCTCCAGATGTTCTGCATGGCAACTTCTATGAGCCGCCACCATTAACTATGCTGGCTAGAGCTGATGGGTGTTGTAGTCCAAAGAACCTTGACAGCCAAAGGTTGAAGGCCCCTTGGGTCTAGTGGAAGAATGCAACCCAGCAGGCATCTTAAAATGTAAGTTGATGTCCACCCCTCTACTTTCAGGGTCACAAGTGCATTCTTATAGTTTAGAGTTACATTTCATTTTTTAATCATTGTCCCATGCACATTACTTATTGGCAATTGTATGGGTATACGCAGTCAGTATTAGCATAATTGACGTAAAAACATTTGACCTGAAACATTTGATCGATTTTTATTTTACCTTTGTTTCATTCAAATTTAATTATATAATGAAATGGGGTGGGTAAGGGTATAGATTAGGTTGAGGGTGAAGAGTGGGAGGGGGTTTTGGGGGGTCTCCCCGCATTTTAGACCGAAAAAAGGTCAAATAAATTCGATCAAATATGATTAGGTCAAATGTTTTAGGTCAAATAGACCCAAACCACGCAGTCTACGCAGGAATTCTTATCCAAAGAAAAGTTACAACCAGCAATCGCAGAACTCATCACGTAGCTAGTGCCAAAATAGTAGGTCCTCGGTAAGGACTTGTCCACTGTCGAAAACTACGGAACGGGACAAAAACGTTGCAACTGATTATACTGCAGTGTGCAGTCAAGTGATATTTATAACACGTTGAATCAAATGTGTAATAGCCTCCTATTAAGGAGCGGTGTGATCGATACACCGGCAAGCTTGAATAAATGGCCAGGGCAAAGAGAGGGTGATTAAAGAGGGATGAGGGACTTTTCAGCTGGTGTAGCAGGGGTCTCTAACCTGCAGCTCTCCAGATGTTTTAAACTACGACTCCCATGATCCTATTGACTATGCTGGCTAGCGCTGATGGGAGTTGTAGTCCAAAGCATCTTGAGAGCCAAAGGTTGCATAGCCTGCAGCTCTGGACCACAAGGCTATCGCACATAGGCTGAAAACCTGGGCCGTTGATTACTAGCACCCCAAACGCAAACCACTTTCGCACTTTGAAAAATACTGGCTGCCACAGGATCTCCTTTGGAAGTCAAAGAGGCCCCTTTCCATTTCCATTGACGTAGCTGCATCTCCGGAGGGCAGGACGTGAGCAGCTGCACACGTAGCTGCCAGTGAGAAGAGCACGTCGTGTAGGTTAAAACACAGACGGGAGGTGCCAAGGATGTCAGTGGTTATTGGGCACCGTTCTGAGGAACTTGATTGGCTGAGCTGCATCTCCTGTGTTCTAATAACAGTTAATTTACTGCATGCACGGACAAGATATTTCTTAACTCAATACCCAATCCTGAGGGGGGTGACTTTAGCGTGTTAAAGGTTCATTTAATGTCACCTAGGGTTTCTGGGAGGTTGTGTCTGAAAACAGGTGTGTCTTAAGTGGAGGAGATATTTCCCATGTGACGATGAAAGCGCACTAGCCCTCTACCACATATGCACGTATACATCTGAGCGCTGGATGAGCCTCTGCTGATCCCAGGCTGTTGCCCACCTGCCGCTGAATCGTACATCAAGCACCGCTCTTCTGGTTCTTTTGATAGCAGAATACCCTCTTCCACTTGGCAAGTGATTTACATTTTCCTAAGATAATTAATCCAACTCGTTGTATTTAAGTGTTGGTCATCAACTGCAGACAGAAAGTGGTGATTTAGTTGGTGAGACCCCACAGTGCTTTTACGAATGTTGCTTTGACGATATGCCAGTTCACTGATTAATTTTGACAAAAAAAGCTCCTAAACAAACGATGCTGATGGTTACTCAAAAGGATGCGAGTGTGATCACGTGCCGTCCGATGACATCATATAAGCAATCTCCGCTGGGAAGCAGTCCTCTCGGCAACGCTGCATTTGCCTCCCAGGCTGGATATTTTCTCCCGCCATTGCGAAGTTAAAAGTCAATTTTATCTGCGGCCCACAAATCCCGATTGCCTATTAGCTGCTCTCATACAGGAAGCACAGCACGCGGTCTTGTAGTAGTTGTACACACAGAGCCGAGCCTGAACCACCACGTTGCAGTTGTAATATTTATCTTTGCAGTTTTCATCTGTGGGAGAGAAAAAAACAGCTCTTGAATTTTATAGAGCAAAAAGCACAAAGATACTTAGACGCGTTTCCGGTCAATATGAGGGCATACATCAGGACCCTGCAACCTTTCGCCGTCCAGATGTTTTGAACTGCAAATCACATCTACCCAAGCCAGCAAAAACAATGGCAAAGGTTCCTGGGAGTTGTAGTTATAAAAGAACTGGAGAGCCTCAGGTTGTCTTGAATGGAAATTGCAATGTCAGGCATCCATTTTATGAACATATTCTGACGCGACCTGCCTTGCAGTATGAATGAAAAGATGCTTTCAGCGTGTGTGACAGAGATTTAAAAAAATACAACCGGGGATAGCAATGCCCAATCAGGCCACTTATTGCATTGAATTGAATTGATATTTTATTTGTATCGCACTCGTCTACAAGTGTTTCAGAGCGCGATGAGGCAAGGGAGGGGAACAAGGGAGAACAAAAACAACAATCTTACTAGGCCCAGTGACATTGAGAACGCGCAAGTGCATGGGAGAGGGAAAGGGGAAAGTGCAAGGGGAAAGGGAGGGGGCAAAGTGCTGAGCAGGGAGGGGAACAAGGGAGAACAAAAACAACAATCTTACTAGGCCCAGTGACATTGAGAACGCGCAAGTGCATGGCGGAGGGAAAGGGGAAAGTGCAAGGGGAAAGGGAGGGGGGAAAGTGCTGAGCAGGGAGGGGAACAAAGGAGAACAAAAACAACAATCTTACTAGGCCCAGTGACATTGAGAACGCGCAAGTGCATGGGAGAGGGAAAGGGGAAAGTGCAAGGGGAAAGGGAGGGGGGAAAGTGCTGAGCAGGGAGGGGAACAAGGGAGAACAAAAACAACAATCTTACTAGGCCCAGTGACATTGAGAACGCGCAAGTGCATGGGAGAGGGAAAGGGGAAAGTGCAAGAGGAAAGGGAGGGGGGAAAGTGCTGAGCATAAAGGAATCAAAATAAATAAAACATGAAAACATAAATAATAAAAAGCAGAAAACAGTGGTAGTGCAGCCAGCAAGTGGCAAGTGCTAGATTTAAGGCAACAGACAGGGTGTGTCGGATAAGTGCAGAAAAAAATTAAAAATGAAAATGCGCAAGTCCTCTTTGAGAGGCATTTGCTCATTTGTGCTGATGGTGCTTAACATGGACAATAGGGATATTCATGCTGCAGGTGGACCATTACAGAACACGAGCAAGCCAATACACATTCCTGGAGGGGTACATAAAGTCTTGAGGGCTTTAACTGAAATGTTTTTTTTTTAAACTTGTATTTAATCCTGGCATGTTAGCAGTGCTGGGAGAACATGATTCACGTACACACGTATACATATATGTGTAACATAGGTATATAGTTTAATTGAAATGTTGACTTGGCCTGTCTCCAGCAGTTCTTTTAGAAGGACTAAGGTGCATCCCATAGCCCCTTGCGGGTGCAGCACGAGGTGCAAAAACATCTGCCCGCCTAAAATGGCCATGGCCCATCTGAAAAGCAGGCAGAGTGATACCCTGGAGTTAGAGTCAAGTTGCATGGTTTGGATGCTGCCAACTGTGCTCTGCTTTTGATGCTTGTGGGGGATTGAAGCCTCAACCAAATGAAAGTGGAGCTCACGCACACCCTTATGGAGGGGCGAGGGCCGCCATTTCCAAGACTCCCACACTTAGCCTTGTGCAACATCTTTTAAAGAGGCTCTGGGCCGGTGAAATGTCGTCAATCTCCCTAAGCCTGAAAACTGGTTTAAAATAGATGGGCGACTTTATCGAGAAGTGCATGTGGTTTAGTCATCAGGCATTTAGGCAGGTTTTCATAGAGGCTATTAGAGTTTGTGATGAGGTCCCCTGCCTGCTTCTGAGGACCACCGGGTTTGTGCCTCAGGGAACTGGTTGCTTCCGAGCCAGTGGAACCTTGGCCCAGGGGTGGTATTGTGAGGATCCTCTCGCCACCCTACATTGATCCCTGTCACTTGGAAGGGTTTGATCATGGTTCCCCACCATATGCCACTCTTGGGGACCTGCCCACTCCAACAGCTCTGAAAGCCGTGACGCACCCCAAATCCCTTGTGAGACATTACAATAAGACTCCTTCCCTGACAAAGCCTGAACATTTCTCTGAGCAGACCCAAGGCTCCATCATAGAAAAAGATACATCTCTCTTTTACGGAAATACAAGACGATGGTGCACATGCTTTCACTCAGCTTCAGCTTTATTAGTGCATCAAAGCATTCACCTCACAGTCTTGCTGGGAATCGTGGTGAACTTCACAGCTACAATGTTACCAACACACAAGCTTCTGAACACTGATCATTTATTGCAGGTAACAAAGTTACAGAATCATTGTATCCTAGCAAGAGATTCTCATGCCAGGAACACAAACGTTCAACTTCAGCAAGTGTACACTATGAAACCAGAAACACAGCCTTTTGACAGGTTTGGTAGTGTATTTCCTTCATGTGATGCACATTCTGAAAGCGCAGGACTCCTTAGCTTGGCAGAGGCAGTTACTCGACTGTAACATGTAATATGTAATATGTGACCCCCAGTTTCCACCACTTCATTGCAAACCTGGAAGTGGCAGTAAATATATATTTCCTGAATGGATGTACCCAATTTATTCTGTAACTAAGCTTTAAGTTTACTTGTCCTGCTGCACCCAACTACCCAAGGGTTTGGTGTGAATTACCAAATAAATAAACAAACAAACAAACAAACAAGGGGGGGGGGTTAAAGCAAAAATCCAAGATGGCCGACATACTAATTATAGACTTGCTCTAACCTTTGCAATCCAAAGAACTCCCAGGTGCACTCATGGACAACTGCTAATCCCAGCCCTCTCCGAATTATAAACCACAAGGGCAGACCCTCACTGAAAGCCCAACCGGGATAGGGGGAAGGGGGTGAACACACTCTAAAGTCACGCCCTGATGCTTGCGAGCTACGGCGCGTTATAAATAAATAAATAAATAAATAAATAGAGACCCACATTCCCAGTTGTCAAGAGTGGGTTGCAGGAGCCTGCGGGTCATGTTTTGAGAAGGCTGAAGACTGGTGAGCAGTGGAAGGATCAGATGCTCGAGAGATGGAGGAGCGGAGTGAGGTGCCGCAGTGGAGATCTGTAGGTGGTGGTAACGGCTCAGGGGTAAAGGGGGCGGTGCTAGCATCAGAGGGAGAGAGAGCACCGGAGGTGGTGATGAGAGTTAAGAAGGTGAATTAGGAGGAGGTAACTTCAGATATAAGACAGGAGGTGGGGGTGAAAGTCAAGGGGGTGAGAGTGGGGGTAATAACATCAGAAGAAGGACAGTTACAGGAGACTCTAAGATCGGTAGAAGGGAGCGGAAGTCAAAAGGAGGAGATAGGAATCAGGGTGCAGGAGGAGGTGGCAAAATCTTAGGAGGGCCGGGTGAAAACATCAGAGGCCAGAAGTAACACACAGGAGGTGACATCAGGAGGAGATACTGACATGAAAGAGGTGGAGGAAGGAACACCATGAGGTGGAGGGGGTAGTGAAGGTGGTATGAAGAAGGTTGGGAGTGTAACATTTGGGGAGAAAGTGATATCCTGGAGGAGGCCAAGCCTGCAGGACGAGGATACAGAGAAGGGGAAGAGCTAGTAGCAGTGGGCCGAGAGACCACAGAAGAGCAGAGGGCAAAATAAGAACATCAGGTGTTGAAGGAAGGACTGAGGTGCTGAGAGGGAACCCGTTTTTAGACAGACGGAGTAGGAAGTTTCTGTTGGGCTCCGTAAGCCCTACACAAGACCAGACGTTAGGAGGAAGAATGATATAGGGTCAGGAAGACTACGAAGAGGTCTGTGAGATGGGTAAACATATAAGGAGAAAGCCCAAGTAAGGTCAAAACAGAGGGACAGGTTCTTCAGGTGTGCCTGTCGGCTGCATCCACTGACCCGTCTGCTCAAAAAGGCTTTGCACCAGGGTGGGTCTTGGGATTTGGCACCTTGGAAAGCCTTCATTTAGAACAAGAAGAGGGGTTTCGGGTCACTGTGAAGCCCGCAACGTTCTAGGGAGGACTGGACTAAATAAATTGGGCCACTTGATCCAAAGGCAGACAAAGCCTAGGAACCTGAACCCGACAAACATTAGTAAAAGGAGGGTCTTGGAGGGCAAAGGGACCAGATTGCATCTAGGAGAGAACTATCCTGACTATTGCTTGGGATGACCCCTTTTAAATATAAGTGAGCCCTTCTTGTAAGACATCCTTCAAAACTGAACTGCAACATATTGTCTAGGCGTCTTTCTTGGACCCAGGCAGAACTTTGTATTAAGTTATACAGGCACATCGAAAGGGAAAACTAAACTACAAGACTGATGCCAGCAAATGTAATATATGTGATAAACCTCACAGTGGATGATACATGTTAATGTTAATGTTAAAGAATATTTGTACCGCACACTATCACCACTGGAGTGGTCCCCTGGCGCTCTGGCAGCTCTGAAAGAGGGGAAAAAGGCAGGGTGAGTTAGTGGGAGAAAGCTGGAAGAGTGCAAGAGAGCAGTGATGTGCTGGTGGCGGCCTCAGCCCGGTGGGTCCGTTGGCTGGGCCTGGGGTGTTTGGTGCCGGTAGTCGTTGTGTCTGTTGTTGTGAGTCTATGTGTGTTTTGTTCTTGCAGTGTAGTGAAGTTTGTGCGGTTTGTTGTACTGTAGGTTTGTGGTTGTGTTTGGTTTAGAGTTTGAGAGGTGTATGCAGAGGGGGAAATTGTTAGTGGATTGGTTAGTTGGCATTTCTGTCTCGAAGTGAGGTTCTGGGTTTGCGTAATCTCCCCATATGGGGTGTGGGAGCATTTCTGCGCCTCTGTCCTGATCTGGGCTTGTCCGGTACTCACAGTCCCTTTCACACTTGGCCTCTACTTCCATCAACTTCCTTTATAACCTTACCTGCCTTCCTTCGCCACTCACACGGCCAGTGCACATGCTAATGTCCACAACTTAGCTCGAGTCTGGTGATTGCTAACATTCAGACAACTCTATAACATTGTGGTACCTCGTAGCAATTATGGGCCGACTGAGGAAGTTGGTGGGGATTGGCTGTGGGTGTTGATTCTGTCCTAATGGGTGTTGTTTGTGTTCTATTTGACTTGGCGTTACGTGTCTAGTTGTGGTGGGACTTTCTTGGTCGGTTCTGGGTGTTGTCAGTGTCCTTTTAAGTTTAGTCATCCTTTTTCCTTTCTGTTGTTACACATGTCCTGTAATAAGTGGTACCCACCACTACAAACCGATTTCTCACCCATCTCCACTTAAGCCCAGGCTGGAGTCAAATCACACCACTAAAATCTCACTCTTGCCCAAATAAATGTGACAATTTGTATGGAGGATAGCACAGGGGCAACACGCTGGTCTTGGAAGCAAGACCACAGAGAGCAACAGGGGTTCACATCCTGGATCCGTGCTTAGACACCAAACTCAGGTACGGTATTAGGCGGGTTATAAAAAAAAATATTAAATAAAAAAATAAAAATAGGAAGCTGAGTAGAATTAAAATGTAACAGATTCAAATCCTGTCCTAGCTCATGAATTGTGGTTCTATTTCCTTGTTCAATGGCAATTTGCTTTTGATTGGTGCATTGCAGGTTCAAGTCAGTGGAATGGCACCATGCAAATAATTAGATTCATTTGGGCTAGGATTACTATTTGTTTCGGCTCAGCTGAATGCATTGCCCTGTTCTAGAGGCTGTATACTAAAGCCGCACTTGTCCTAAGAAAATGTTAATATCGGAAAACCGGTGAAATATTAAATTGTCTCACCCTTGGATCTTGTGTATCCATTGTACTTAGTGAAACTACTTTAGTTTAAGTTAAGATCATATCCATAGGGTAGATCCATGCATGGAGAGTTGTCCCATATGCATGGTAACAATGATCCATTAAAGACTCATCAGAATTAAAAGTGGAGCCCTGGCAATTACTCCATCTAGCTTTGGTTACACGTAACACCAGCTGTGGAATGCAAACTATTATCACCACGTGTGACCATATCTCTTGTTGATAGTTGTCAAAAAGAGGCCATGGGCCATTATGGTAATAATGTGCTTTATTTATGTAGTTCCTTAATCCAAAGCGCTTTACAGAGCTCATATTTACATACACGCAACTGAAATTGGTACTCATTTATTGACCTTGGAAGGATGAAAGGCTGAGTTGGCCTTGCTGGGATTCGAACCTGTGACCTGCAGATTACAGCAGTGAGCTATTTTACTGACACTTTATTGGTGTCTGAGAAGCCCAAGTACTGATGAAGACCACCTCATGTTTCACACCAGCCAGAAAGTGTTGATGGATGCTAAAGCTGACTAAGGGGACGGTATCTGCCATTTCAAACTATAGTCAATATTCACGATAGGTCATCACTCGTGGAGTTGACATTTTTTCAATGCATATGATTTGAACTTTAAATTCTATAGTACCCTTGATTAAAAAAAACATTGCTTTAGTCTATTTTCAAAATGTACTTTAAATAACAAAAAACATTGAATATTTTTGGCAAACACAATGGGCCTCATATAATGTTGGCAGTGACAGTATGAACGGTTCTGTTAAGGCACCGGCACCGTTCATACCGTCCCGCTGAATTACGAGTTATGCGCGCGGGTGCCAGAGCATAACTCGTAATTGCGCCGGCACCGTTATCAACTTTGCCGGCGCATACGTGCTCCCCACCCCCATTCTGCCCTACGGGACAGAATGGGGATCGGGAGCCCAGCAATACCACCACCCGCGAATGGGCAATTACGGGCCCATTCAACTCGTAATGGCCCGGTTATTGCCCTACCGGTGGCGGTGCCGGTAGCGAGCATGGCGGTAGCCCAACAATACATTGGGCCTCGTAATGAGGACCAATGTATTGTTGAGTATAGTTTAAATCCAAATCTACAATTAAATATGTTTATTTAGGTGGAGTAAAAAAAAGATAAAAACAGTTTCCCTAATCAAACTAATGATACTGGATATTGACTCATTGTTTCCATTAAATCCCCTTTTGAACTGAAATCTAATGAATTAATACATTCTCATTGCATGCCTTGGTTTCATCAAGGAATACATCTTATTATTTCCAGTCTTAATTTAAAACCTGCCAATTTCGTGGACAAGGGACGATGAAGACCACTCATTAAATTCAATCTTCTGTGTATCCTCATGTTGCAAGATAGAGAAAGTTTAGTCGTTGCAGAAACTTTGAAACAGAGCAAGTGAAATGTTGTATCAGTACCACAACAAAAAATTGCCCTGGTGCAAAAAGAAATCCCTATTGCCTTTTTGCACTACGTAAATCTGTGCCCTGATGCCTATGCAATTCCATGTTCAAACATTGACTGAAAGATATGCCCAGTGCTAATATCATGCAAAATTGCTCGAATGAGGCCCGTGTTCTGTCTTTCTCTTTACACTTCAGAGAGGCCTTCAACTGATGAACAGGTCTGTATAACCTTAACCAAATAGACAAAGGGACCGATTCATGGATTTCTTTGCACGGTGCGAAGTGACTTTGCACTGCTGAAAAGTGACTTTGCACTGCCGACACAAACCCTGATTCATGGAGCTATGCAAAGTGTGTTTTTGCAGTGCAAAGTCAGTGCAAAGTCATTTTGTACTTCAAAAATGACTTTGCACAGACTTTGCACTGCTTAAATACACTTTGCACAGTTCCATGAATCAGGGTTTGTGTCGGTTGTGCAAAGTCACTTTTCAGCAGTGTAAAGTCACTTTGAACTGTTAAAAAGATTCCACGAATCGGGCCTTGTGTCTATAATGATGATTTTTGAATTTGCAGCATTAATGATGTAGGAGGAGGTTTGAGGAGAATAAACAGTAAAAATACAAAGTGTAAAGAGTGGCCAAAAAGTACATGCATGCACCCAGGAGCAGGAGGGTATTCCAAAAGTCTGTGGGCCTCAACACGAGTTGTGCGGTATCCCCATTGGAATACCGCCCAACTGTATTTACGTTACCGCCCACCCATCCGGCAGTATTCCCGCCGGATCACGAGTTGAGCGCTAATCGTAATTCCCCATTGTATGGGCATTTCGGGCGCAATTACCTCTGGCGGTATTACTGCGTGATAATTGCACCAAAAATCTGTATTGTTCCAGAGCATTTACTGCCAGCTTAGAGCAGGGGGGGGGTGCTGCCAGACTCATGTTTGGGTGGACCCTTAAATGTGGCAGTAATAGCGTTACCGCCGCATTTAAGGGCTACTACCCAGCTTGTGATCAGGCCCTGTATCTGCCTTACATCAAAATAGAACTGAGATCAGAGTGACCAGTTTCACCTGTTGCCATATGGCAAGGGGAAGAGGATGTCGACTTCCGTGCACACTGACCACAAGGAGCATGCCTAGGTTTGGGTCATACATTAGGTGTCACTTTGTTGACACTTGGAGGAGAAAAGACTATTGTCATGGATACTGGTCAAATGTGTATGAATACACCACTGCCTTAGAGATGTCATTATTCCCACCTTGTGTCTGTTTCTGGCATTGTGATTTGCTGAACGGTGACCGATTACTGTGTGCCTTAGTTAACATTGGTTTTCTCGTCTGTCAGTTTAATGGGACACATCCCAGGAGTCCCGAGCTTAACAGGACAGTGTTAATTTTACTCAACTTTTTTTATCTCATGTTTTAGTTAAAGGGATGGTCTAGTAAACATTTTTATTTAAAAAATAGATAGGCCACATAAAAAAAATACTAGCATCCTCCGTTTTAAAACTTCCTATGTACAATTTTGAGCTATTCAAGCTCAAAATTCGAAAAAGCAAGCACAGGGGCGCAGCCATTTTGTGAAATGGAGGCCCTCCTGTGCTGGCTTTTGCGGCACTAATGAAGGAAAAGCCAGCCAGCTGTAGTAAACAAAGTCTATAAATAGCACTTACCGAGATTCAGCTGCAGCTTTCCTGCTCTGGTCTCCGGTCCGTGTCCTCCGAGTCCCGGCACTAATGAAGGGAAAGCCACCCAGCGGTAGACTTTGTTTACTACAGCTGGCTGGCTTTTCCTTCATTAGTGCCGCAAAAGCCAGCACAGGAGGGCCTCCATTTCACAAAATGGCTGCGCCCCTGTGCTTGCTTTTTCGAATTTTGAGCTTGAATAGCTCAAAATTTTACATAGGAAGTTTTAAAACGGAGGATGCTAGTATTTTATTTTTATGTGGCCTATCTATTTTTTAAATACAAATTTTTACTAGACCATCCCTTTAAGTAATTTAATGATTATCAGTTGTAATGGTGTGAACCTTCTCACTGTATTTTAGTCATGACATGAGGCTTGGGTCATGTGATGCTGCACTTGACATTTAACAGCTAAAACCTATTTACTATTCCATTGTATGTTTACAGAGTTGCGGGAGTGGCAGTCTAAGCAGCAAACCCTGGCCTAAGGTCTCTTTTCACTTGCTGCTACATTGAGGAGGCAGAGTTTTGTTAAAAAAACCTTTGCAACGCAGAGCTGTGCGGTGTGGCAGGAGTGGCAGTCTCGGCAGTCAGAGCGGCGTAGTGGCATGTGGATCAAGCCAACCCAGAAGAACATTCTCTGGTCAATTACAAGTAAGCAATTGCTAAAGCAAGCTGGGACGGTGTTGTCATCACACACGTAGCAACGGCTGGGCATGGTGGTGACGGTGTGATGTATTGGCGAGTGGCCGGTCTTTAAATCCTTGAAGGTCCTTCAGGTGTCCTCCTTGCGAGTTAGAACTCACTAGTACCGGCCGTTGGCCTGCGCGCAGAAATCCATTAAGCCTTGGGCACGCCCCTAGACTGAGACGAAGACCAAGCGCCAACACTTTTTCGTCCCTGTGTCTATTCTGCCTGCACCACCTGACTGCCAGCCCTGCTCGGGCACCTCCGTTTTAAGTACTCTGATCTCTTTTATCTGAGCTCCTCAAACTTTATATATACTCTAAATGAAAACTACAAAATCCCAATATGTTACTCTTCCCAGCGTCCTTCACCAATCTGACAAACGCCGCCGCAGCCCACAGGGGAAAAGACCAGATTTTAATTCTTCCCCTTGCTCCAAAAGAGACAAACGGGAACGTGAGCGTACAGTAGATGTAACCAAGGAAAAGATAGAGTCTTTCTTTGGGAGCCGAATGTCCTCGACATCTTCAGCACAGACTAAAATGATGCAAGTGTCGCTAAAGGAGCAAAATTCCCTTGAGGCAGAGACCTCAGCTGAGGCGGACACCTCGATAGATAACAATGGCTTCCTGCGGAAGTTGTGCAAGGTAATTCGAAGAAACTCTATAGGCCCGTGGATTTTGCATATGATATTAATTTGGCCTAAAATTTGTTTCAGACGCCAGACTCGGAGAAACATTTGAGTACCCATGATTCTGAAACTAGTGATAGCGATGTTGAAGATGAATCGCTATCAGATGTAGCTACTCCTAGTGAGGTCTTACTCGAAAAACAAGTGCCAACAACGGTGACCCTTGGATCGCGTGAAGCAAACATTGAAGCACTACTGCTGCAATGCTCGAAAATTGCAGAGGACCAGCTAAGTCTCAAAGAAGAAGTAGTGAGAGCCTTGGATGTCACATCTTGTGCAGGCCACAAACGGATATTGGCTGGCGACACTAGTCAGAAGCAGATGGAGCGCTTCCTGTTGAATACCGATCCTCTGATACCCAACAAGCAACTGACAAGAGCAGAGAAACAGAGGAGCCACAGCACCTGAAGGGAGTGGATAATCACCAGGTGATGCCATCTCCACAACGTAAGGAGTCACTATCAGGAATCGGCTATGCGGTAGCCGAATCTGAGAGTTGTGATTTGGGGTCCCTTTTGGTGGAAAATTCCTTTTTAAGTTCCCCCTCGTTCCCCTAAGAGCACTCAGCAAAAATGCCATCCCCCAGCACGTAAGAGCTCCCAGGTTAAGCTCCAGATAATATCTACCTCAGCCACTCTAAAACAAAGGTGTGAACATGCACAAAAGAAACTAACAGGCAAGAGAACTGTCACCAAGAATATAGGCGATGGTACCATTCATAGGGTCCAGCTTCAGGGCCCGATAGATAAATGGGGGGTCCCCTCCAAGCAGAGGCGTAGCTAGAGGGGGGCTAAGGGGGCTATAGCCCCTGGTCTTTTGGTTGTAGCCCCGGATAGAATCTCAGGAGCTACAGCCAAAATGCTAGCTAGCCCCGAGTCCCGACAGTTACGACATCAGCGTAGCCCCGGGTCTTTTCCAGACCTAGCAACACCCCTGCCTCCAAGAGCGGTTGTAAGCCAGAGGATCTGGATAGATGTACTCAGCTGCAGAATATTGCTACTATAAATGTGGAAGAGATGGATGAAAACCAACACAGCAGGCCTCACAAGAGGACGAAAGTCCTTGAGTCCAAAAAACCTGCTCCTGCTCTCGCGGATTGTCGCAGAGGAAACAGACCTCACATTTAAAGGCTCAAATGGAGACAGAGCCGAGGGGGAAAACAACAACAGCTCTGGTAAAGGATAGAACACAATGGGGAAGACGCAGAGATTGGTTGAACAGAGTTGAGGAACTATGCCCTGTAGCACAGTGCATGATGGCAACGCAAGCGAAAGAGGTCGATCCTTCAGATCTCAATTATATTAAACATATTGAGTCTAACTGGACAGTGAATAGCCCTTTCCTTAACCACTCCTGGTTGGTGGAATTGCTGCACTTTATACCACAGTTGAAAGTGATTACAACTAAAGATTTTGACAGGCTGGAACTTCCATTTTACGACAGCTTGACTAATTGGGTAGTGGTACATTTCGCATCATCCTTTGTTGTGGAAAGAGTGTGTAAAGGTGCTGAATGATTGAGGGAACTATGTTTTGAAAATATTGTGTTCTATCCCTTGGTATGTAAGGTTGCTGGAGCCGCATGCCCTTCCTACACACAGAGTCTGATACTACTCACTGCTTGCAGGAGGGAAAATGGTGAAGACAGGCAGAACGGACACTGGTCCCCGGTTAAACAGAAGTCACAATGACCACGGATGGGGAGGGAAAGAACTTTGCTACAGATCCTCTGATGAAACTCACAAGGCCATCAATCCTTTCTAAATCACCAACTAGCCTTGCAGGTGTTAATGAAGTCACAGATATTTTGCTTGCAAGAAACATGGTTAACAACACACTTTGATTTGGGTGGCTTCTCCACCCTTTTCACACCATCTATGTGCCCAGATAAGGGCAGCCCTAAGGGCGGATCATGTATGAGTGCAAAGGCATCTTTGAATCTCGCCAAATTCCCACTCGCCAGATTCCGCCATGATCTACTGTTTGGTTATATCACCAAATTAGATCCAATAATAAGGGACATATTGGTGGTTACTATGTATGATCCCGGGGTGGAGACCGATCTGAGGAAAATCCTCATAGACACCATAAGGATTTGGACAAACAATTTTCCGAAAAGCGGTATCGTTCTGACTGGAGACTTTAATGTGGATTGTGCCTACAGTAAACAGCGTACTGCCCAAAAGGGGAAAAAGAGTGGGGTGGGCAATAGGGCCAAGGGTTGGTGTGATGCTTTGGATGAGTTTGATCTCTCCCCATTGAAGGTTAAGGAAGGCGAGACTCAAACCACATGGTAGAATGGAATCTCAATTGTTGTATCCATTTTATTTTTGTGAATCCACTGATTTCGACCTTTTGCCCAGAACTTGGAATGATCACGTGGCTTGGTATGGTATTGTTTATTTATAAAGCACCTATACACAGGCAAGTGTTTCAAAGCACTCGAGGAGGGTGGGAACAGGGAAAAAACAACAGTTGCTCAGAGCCCTTGACATTCTGAGACGATAATAGTCTGCACAGGCAGAGTAAGTGTATAAAATACATTTAACAGTTGGAGATACAGCAAATAGGCATGATGGCTTTACCAGTGCAATCAAGGGGTCAAGACAAGGGAGAAGAGACAGACGATCTACAGGCATGGTGCGTATGGATTGCGCAAGTGCATACGGTCACAGGGAGGAGGAGGTCCAAGTGCACCTGGTCGGTGGAGACTGGAGTAAGTGCAGAGAGAGCCACTCTCATGGGTTAATTCTCAAGTGCAGTAAGTGTGGGTGGGGTGTAGGTCCCTGAGTCAAGTGGGAAAGAGGACAGGCAGGGGTGCCAGAGTCCTGTGAGACTCTGAGGTACACCAGGCGGCCAGTCAGCAATCTGTAAGGAAGAGGCTCGAGAAGGGAAAGAGCAGAGAGCTAGGTTAGCGGGGTAGATGGAAAGAGTAGGAAGAGGAGAAGAGAAAGGTCTTGTGGAGTTTCTGGAACTTAAAAAGATCAGGCTCAAGACGGAGGGAGGCAGGGAGGCTAGTGCAGAGGGAGGCACCTGCTGAGGACAGGGATCTCCCTCAAAATCTCTGCTTGGAGAACCGGCTCACTCGCAGAAGGTTGGAGGTAGATGAGCAGAGGTCTTTTGCAGGACAGTATTTCGGTAGGTAGAGTTGCGGGTAGGTACATCGCAGGCCCCAGAAAGCCTTGTGTATAATGGAGAGGGTCTTGAACTTGATCCTAGCAGCCACAGGGCTTAATAGCGACCATGTAATGCTTAGCATGCAATGTGGGATACAATCTAATAGGCCAGATGCAATTGGGCTGGGTAACCCCTCGGTTAATTTACAAGGTAACAGAACGCGCTGGACGAACCACATGATTGAAAGCTTTGGGTCGGCTATAAAGGAGCAGGGTGGGGGAGGAGTTGAAATTCTGAGGCAGTGTGACTGCGAGCTGGAGATGCTGGTTGCACCTGTTCTCCCCGTTTAACCCTAGATTCCGAATCATGGTTAAAGGACAGGGTAGAACGGGTTCAAGGTTCGCTCTGGGTATTAATATGAAAAGAGCTAACTTAATGCCTTGATTCGTATAACAAAACGGTCTATAGCTATTTCAGGAGAGAACAAGGAAAAATATCATGGGAATAGCGAGGAACAGATATAAATCCTGGCTCTGAAATGATAGATATGGATCAAACTCGGCAGCTTGGAAATACATTAATCAGCTATTCAGGACAAATAATTCCCAGAAATTCTGGCACCTGATTCGCTGCAACGGGCTGCGTAGTGCGGCCTTGAAAGTTTGCAGTATAACAGATGCACAATGGGGTGTATTCATCCAAGACATGTTCTGGTTGGACTCTGAAGTTCGAGAGAAGGGAGGGATCCCCCGATGAGGCATACATTAGTCTCCGAGTACATTAGGGAAGTAGACACGGAGGGCTTGATAAGTAAAATGAAGCCATTGGCCCTGACGGACTATGTAATGAGGTCATAAGGAGTGATCCTATCTATTGGGGCTCCTTATTGCGATACCTTTTCCTTCATGTCTGTGCAGGGGGAAGCACTCCTCGTACTTGGAAAAGATCAATATTAATAGCAGTACACAAGAAGGGATCACATAGCCAGCCCTCACATGTTAGACGTCTGGCGATGTTAGAATGTAGTCCTAAGCTATTTGCTTCTATCCTGCTCTCACTTCTGTCTGAATGGGAAAAGAGGGAAGGTCTGCTGCCCTTGCACCAGATGAGTTTTAGGTAGGGGAGTAGCACCACCCATTCCATTTGGGCATTATTGACCCTCATTTCAGAAACTCATTCTTACTTGGGATCCGTTCTGTACATCGCCTTTGTTGACTACTCCGCAGCCTTTGATAGTGTTATCAGATCAAGGCTGTGGGAGAAGCTAGAAAGGTGGGGTCTACACCCCTCTCTATTGTATTCTATGAAACGTCTCCACTCAGACAACGAGGTGAGGGTGTGAACATCGCAGGAAGGTTCTCGCACAGGGCCATTTGCCTCTAATGGAGGTCTTAAACAGGGCTGCCCTTTGTTGTACAATCTATATACAGCAGAGCTATCGCTCGCGCTTAGGGATGCACATAACTTCCCCCCTTGCTACGGAAATGAAACCCTGAATTGCCTGGCATATGCAGACGATACGGTCATGCTGGACCGTACGCCCACAGGCATGCAACGTGCCCCGGATGCCTTATATGTAACGGAGCACGGTCTGAGCCCAAACCTGACTAAATCCAAGGTGATGAGTGTGGGTAGAGGGGCATGTGATGCACCTTCTTTTAGGTGGCATCTTGGTGTGCGTTGCATTAGAACAAATCGAAGAATACAAATAGTTGGAAGTGGGAATCAGACCCAAAATGACCTCGGCCAACTTAGCAGAGGGTATCAGCAGGAAAGCGTGGAGAAAGTGGCTGGCAATTAATAAGACCATATACATTCACAGTGGCCGCTCCATAGAAGCGAAGGTCAGAGCCTACCGACTTTCAATTATACCTTGTATTCTCTATGCTTTGGATGTCTATCCACTAAGGATGCTCAACTGGTTACCTAAGCAAAAGGCAAAAATGTTGCGCTCACTGCTGGGTCTACCAGCTATGGTGCCAGATGAGGCCATGCATCTGGAACTTGGCCTCATGTCGCTTACCTCACTGTGGAAGGTAGCGACATGTACATTATGGGTCAAGTTTCAATATAGTGGGCTTTCGGAAGTGACTCTGGTGAATAGGACAGTACCGCATGCTACATGATTTTCTAAAAGTGTCTGGTATCAAGAGCTGGCACTGGTGGTGACTTTACATTTCAAGGAAATAGTAGTTGACATTCTGCCTAGTACATGTCAGGACTTCCATCTCCTAAAAAAGTGAACAAAAGTCAAGAAGTCTGGATCTATCACAAACTGTTAACCATCTTTCCAAGCTGCTGCAATTTGCAGCATTTTCCCATCAGGAAACCCCCAGGAGCTATTTGACAAAACATAGCACTCATTTGCTGACCAGGTTCATCCTCGCTCTACGCCTTATAGTCTTCTGGTGCTTGAAAAGACGGGATCTTGGAGGGGTATTCCACGGGGAAGCAGTCTTTGCAGACTGTGCTCCAACCTCGTGGACACACAGAGGTACATTCTCACCAACTGTGGGGCCCTCAGTAAAGAACACGAGAAGGATTACGCGAAGTTCAGGCTATTCTCATCGGAACCAGGCTGGAGTATGATTTTTAGTGTTGAATCCTTGGTAATAGCATCTGCTGCCCATCATGTTTGGCAACAGGCGTTGAGAAAGATAAATAAACCCCCGGGCCTTGCCTATCCATAATGCAACAGCTACTTAATAGAGGCAATAACTTACAAAAGTAACTTTTGGTATACAGGTGAGGGAAGTTTTAAAGCTTTTATAATATATTCAGTTTTAAGGCATTGAAGCTTATAGGGCGAAGAAATTAATTGTTGGGACTGATTTTTTTAGAATTTTGTAATGTATTGTAAGGAATGTAATATTTTAAAAATGTTAAAATGTAGAATGTATTGTATGTATTGTATTGTATTGTAAATTGGAATGGGTAAATTGGAACTGTGTAAAAGGTTGACAATGTTCTCCAAGATGCACTTAAATAAAAAAAGAAAAACAAAAGGTTGTTTACTTTTTCCTTGAGGGTCACTTGATAGATCTAAATTGCAGAATTGGACATACATCATATTAATAATGATATAACATTTTTAAGCAATATAGTTTTAGTAGAATGTATTTTGCGACACATTTTGGAAAAACATAAAAATAAACTTTACATAAGATCTGATTTGAAGATCGAAAATACAGCTATTCAAAAAGGCTGAACACTTGGGGCTCATTATAACCATGGTGGTATCCTGGTGGTAAATCCGCCAGGATACCAACAAATGGAATTACAGTTACCAGCACTCAGCCCTGCAGTATTACCACTGCATTACGAGTGCCTTTAAGGGACGTTAGTACTCCATGGGGGACTTTTCTGGTATTACAGGCGCTGGTATTACCGGTGCCTGTAATACTGGCGATTTTTGCCAGTAGGGTGGCAGGATTCTGCCACCCCACCAGCCAACCTGTAGTTGGCCGGTGTGGAAACGTGCCGCTTTACGTTAATACCAGCACCTTAATTCCGCACTGGCCAACTTCTAATGAGACCCCTTGGTGACTTGCTTCGGTGTCATGTAAACATTACCTCTGTCCACTAGATGGCAGCATTCATTCAATCAGCGTCGTCCTCTTACCTATTTCTGGAACGCATTCCTGAGGGTTGCATGTTTCTGTTTCTTCTGGTTTCATTTGCGGTTCACAGTGATCACTGGGAGTCAGGTCGTCGGACAAGCACCTCACTTCCCGAACTCGGAAGCCACTTTCGCAGGTTTTGGAGCACTGTAACACATGGAACGTTACTCACAAGGAATGCAAAAAACTGCAAACAACCTAGAACGCACCATGACAATGGCTAGCTTAATACACAGGGCGTTATTATACAAATGTTGCACTGGTGCAAAAGTGTGATTAGCACTAGGAAACAAATTGCCCTAGTGCAAAAAAACATATTTTCCAATGGGTTGTTGTGTCTGGGTAATGTTTGCCCTAACTTTGTCCTTTGCCCTGTGCAAAAATGCATTGAAAGAATGTTTATTCAACTGGGCCAATTTTTGCCCTAGTATTTATTTTTATACATTTTTGATTTATTTCTTTATTTTTCTTATTTTTTATTTTTATCTATTTGTATTTATTTTATTGTTTGCTTGTTAGGTGCTTATACAATAAGAAAATACTGTTTCAAAGCGCCCAGCGCTGTTTGCACTTGCACCATTGCAAAGTGTCTGTAATACCACTCACTGTGTTTCCTTTTATCACATGTGAATGACATTACGTTGCCCTCAGCACATATTCCCTGGTAGTGTCCTGACTTCTGTTTTACCACCAATCATCTCAACTTTGATCATTTAGATGCATAATCCAACAGTACAGATTTCAAGCATTTCATGCACCATTTGAACCACACACACCAAACGCAGCATCGTCACACTCACAGGCACTAGTAAGAGATAGTTCGCCATGCTCTGGCAAATTATGTCAATCCGCATGCACTGTAACGTTAATGTCCAATTTCAAAGAATACATTTGCCAAATGTTTACCATTCTGCAATTTCTAGCGCAGTGCATATGAAATGCCACGCCAGAAAATTGTTTGCATTGTTTTGATTTGTAATTATTTTCAAAATGGTGGTTCAACATGAAACCCTTCACATAGTTACATACAGTAGGTGGGGGGGGGTTCCAACAAGCAGGTTCTTTACGCTATGGTGTGTACCTGCAGGAGAACAGGGAGGTGAACATAATGGGAGAAGCCAATTGAAGGTAGCAGAGAAGGTTTTCAAGGAAGAAGGGGTGGGTTGCACAGAATGGGGTCTTTTCAAGGAGAAGGTGATGGACCTTAAGGGCCAACTAGAAGTCTGGGATATTGGTGACGCTTTCGATTTCAAGTAGTAAGAAGCTCCGGCGATGGAGGTGGAAATATGAAGCAGGCATTTGAAGTGGCACAGGGTGGTTGAAGGATTAAGAAGGGTGCTGGAATCAAGGATGCAAGTGGGTAAGTTGCAGGAGCTAGAAGCAGCTAGGAAGGAAGGCGGTACCCCATGAACAGATTTGAAGACAGCAGTAAAATAGATGGACCGGGCATTCATAGACAGCCAACTGCCCTGAATGCATTTGGGTAGGTGAGTGAAGCACATGGGAGCTTACAAAGAAGGGAAGCTGCCAAGTTCATTTCCTCTGCTTAGTCTTTAAATCTCTCCATGGTCTTGCTCCCCCTCATCTCTCCTCCCTCCTCTCTTTCTACACTCCCTCCCGCTCCCTTCGTTCTGCTGCCCACTTCCTTCTCACTGTTCCTACATCCCCTTGTGCCCCCTCCCGTTTCTGCTCCTTCCAGCTCCTAGCCCCCCTGCACTGGAACACCTTACCTCTCTCAATCCGCTCTATACTTACCTTCTCCTCCTTCCGCACCTCCCTTAAATCTCTCCTTCTCCATCCCCCGCCATGAAACCCTCCCCCCTTCTTGCTCCCCCTCCTTCCTTTGTCTTCTCCCCATGATCATCTCCCTCCCCTCACCCCCACCCTCCCCTTTCACACCTTTATACCCTCCTTCTGTTTCCCTCCTCCGTCTCCTCTTCACCCCTCCCTCTTCCCCTCAGTTCTACTGCACTACTCTCCCTCTTCCCATTCAGTTTAATTGCTCTACTTACTGTTTTGTTGGTCTGATTCATAATTGTAAATTGCTTCTACTGTTTTAATGTTATATGTATCCAGTTGTTAAAATGTACAGCGTTTTGGAGTAAAGCACTATATAAACATAATAAATACAAAATACAAATACAAGTTAAGGATTATTTTGAGAGTGGGCAAAACAGTAGAATGGGAAGCCCATGCAGTAGTGAAGTTAGCTAAATACCAGAGTGGAGACGTGTGGCAGAATGCCACCTGTTTAGGTCAGGATAGCCTGAACATTTTTATTTTTAGTAATAATATGATGCAGATAATTCTGTTTCTGAAAGGGAGGCCAGCTAACGAGACCTCCCTTTAATAATGATCCATGGCAAAATAATAGGGCACTTATGTGCCTTTGCTGGGACCATCTCCTGTTATCCACAGCAACTGTCCTGCAGTGGAAGCAGGGCAGGATCAAAAGACACTTGTGCATTCCCGACAGCTGCTGGAACACAAAGTTCCAACAGCTAGAGGTGGACTTTTAATAACCCGATACAAAACATAATATTTGTGTTCCTAATTCAGCCTTGTAACACTGGCATCACACAATTATACAGCTACATCATTTGGATAGTATATTAGTGTCAGCTTGATGAGCAGTGGTCTAGTCCCAACAGCTGTCTGACCCGGTGTCTCCACAATGAACATGTGGGTTCATGCCCTAGGATGCTGCCCTTTTGATCCCATAACAAAGGGTATAGGAATGTTCCCCTGGAGGTCTCCAGGGAAAGAGTGCTATAAGGACAGCCCTGACATAACAACACTCTCTCATACCAGGTTGCTGATTACTGGAGTCATTTTGCATGGGGTGGAGTATAAGTAGATAGAGGAGAGGTTTAGGTGAAGAGGCGGTTCCACCATCTTGAAGTCTTGCCTTAGTTGATTCAAGTTTGGACTTCAAGACAACCAGAATTCACCTAATATTCTGTTGGGGAGACAGTCTATTCCAAAGTCCTTTCCATAGAGGTGAAGCTACAAGGCTCCAAGGAAGAGGAAAGCCTTTCTGCCTACCCACCTAAGCGGCACATTTGGGGAAATACTACCGTGGACCCGCTAGCTGTGCACTGGAACCAGGACCCTGCACACTGGAGGAGAGGCCCCCCTGGAGGTTCCTGCAGTGCTGCTTTTTGGCACTCTATGAACTTACCTGCTTTTTCGAGCTGTCTCAACACCAACTTGACCCATTGAAGTGCATCACCGCTATGACTCAACCACCAGCCTGCCACTGTATAAGCACCTGACTCTCCACATCCTGAGCGCTGACTTGATCCAACAGAAGAATCATCTTGACGCAACTAAAAAACCTCCTCAGACCACTGGAAGCCATCGACTTTCCTTTCACAAATTCTGAATTGACCCAATGGACGCATCATTTTGATTTGAATCGACTGCTAACTAAAATTGTTGGGACTCCTCTATCCGATTCTGTAAAGCACCTGAGACAATACAAAGAGGTATTCGCAGTGACCTTGGACTGCCTTAAAGGGTCCTAGTGACTCACACAACCCAATTATTTGCCTTTTAAAGACACTTTTAAGCACTTTTGACTTTAATTTAATTGTTTTTTTATGACGCACCTAATACTGTACCTGAGTTTGGTTTCTAAGCGTGGATCTGGGATTTGAACCGCTGTTGCTCTGTGTGGTATTGCTTCCAAGACCAGCGCGTTGCCCCTGGGCTATCCGTTCACAATAAAGGGCCTGCACCTCTCTCTTCACCCCAAATGCCTGCGTTGCTCCCAAAGTCTGCATTGTCTGTGTTTCCCTTACAGGGTTTGCTGTCCAGTTTTTTTGATTAGCTTGTGAATTGTTTGTTTTTATTAAATACATAGGATTATAGAACCTTAATTGGTCCTTCTTTTATTTTGGTACCACTTTACTATTGTTTGTGTGGCACCTTAGATCACGCTCCTTCTGAGGAGTATAACCTGCCCTCATCCCAGGCTACCAAAAGAGTCGAGGGAGGTATACCCGTCAGGCTGTACCTGTTTTACCTTTAAGATTGGTATCACTACTGGTTTAGTGATAGTGCAAGATTGAGTACACGTTTTAGTCACTACCCGTCCCAGTATTCCTGCAGAGCAGCAGTCCTTGCAATTGGTTTTAAAGGAACGTTAGGTTTGCACTATCAGTTGGGTGTGTAGATGTGACGAACTACTGGAGCTTCTGGTCACTGTCAGATGACTGCAAGTGTGTGTGCAGGTGGGCAAAGGAGGGGAGAGGTCAGCTGGCATTATCTCCCAAATAATATAGTGGTGGGAGAAGAATACAGGAATCGATGAAATCGAAAAGGTAGTGGAAAATCCGGGGAATTACAATGTCCTGAAAATCGAGGTTGGAAAGGGCCAGAAGGAAAGAGGAGTGATACACATTGTCAAAGGCTGCAGACAGAGCAAAGAGGAGGAGAAGAGGTACAGGTGACGAGCAGTGGTGAAAAAGGTGGAAACAATTTAGGCTATTTCAGTTGTATGTTGGTTGTAGAACCCTAGTTAAAATGGTTTCCAGAATCCATTTGTTTCCAGTTGGTTGGTGATCCTGTTGAAAGCCCTATGCCCCACAATTAGAGTTTTGTGGGCAAAGTGAGAGGGGCCAATAGCTGGCAGGATTTATTCGGGATTCAGTGTCCGGGTATGTGCGCGTCTAGCACCTTGAGGCAGTTCCTTTGCAGGAGTGGCCCTTAAAAATTCAGTTACACAAAAGAGTAGGGCCCTCATTACGACCCTGGCGGAATCCGCGGTGCTAAATGCACCGCGGAGCATGGCGGAAAGCCGCCGATAGCGCCATGGGGGTTGGCGGATTTACCACCCCATGCCGACCTTGGCGGAGCGGTAAATCCCCAATCCCCATTTTACCCTTCCCCATTCCCATTCTTGCCCCATAGGGTATAATGGGAGTGGGGAAGGAGTTAATTACGCCGCCGTAAAGTACGGCGGCGTAATTAACAACGAGGTCCCTTAGCGCCATGGTTTTCTCCGCCCGGTAAAACCAGGCGGAGAAAACCTCCATGGCGCTAAGGGAACTCGTAGTACGGCGGACGGGTCCGCCGCGATTAGCGCTGGCGGAAACCCACTCCGCCAGGGTCCTAATGAGGGCCTAGGCCTTAATTAACCTTGTCCACAGCATATTTTAATTTTATTTTTACAATGTACCCAAATCAGGGGATGTAAATGTCAGTTTGGCTTCAAGTACGTCAGGGGGTGTCTTTAAAGCATGCCATTATTTTTAGAAGCTTTTTTCATTCATTAATTTGCTTTATTTCGACAGTTGACATAAAAACCTGCACATATAAACAACAAATCAAAATGGATGGTTGCGTTCTCAGTACAAACACTATTTTACAAATAAAACAAACAGCAGTTAAAATACGCGATTGATCAAGAGCAGGAACCATAAAATCGTATTATCAAAAAGTAGTTCCTATTGCATGTTCTTGCACTGTTCTAAAAAAGGAGCTGGCAAAATATTGCTCATGAATAGTGGATCATACAGAGCCTTCTCACAAACTCCCAATTCTTAAATTCATGTCATCCTTCTCACTTACACTACAGACCAAACGGAAATGCTAAAGACCAAAAAAAAGGCATACAATTATTCTAATCAAGAACCAGCACCATAGTTGATTGATAAATAGAATTACAATTTCACCAATCTTATACTATGTAGCACATGTTGTTAACAAATATTTCATTCATAGTGTCATGTCTTCATTAAAAAGGTTGATACAATATTCAAAGTGTCCTGAGACTCACCAGGCTTAAAAGAACGCAAGTGCATTTCCCAATTCTCTCGTTTTAAGTTTCTTTAATAGAAGTAGTAACCATTGCCTTCTATAATAAATAGCACATATCTCCATTCCACTGAGCACAAAAGGAGCCCTTGGGATAGGTTGCCTGATCACATTGGCTAGTAAATGTATACATTTACTAGCCAATTTATGAAGATTTATTTGAAGCTTTCTTACAGGTTAGTCAATGTTCTTTTCGGTCATGGTCTAGGCTTTAGTAGCAAATATCGTTTAGCTTAATTCTGCTCCTGATAGCAATCTGTTTTTTAGTCTTTCGTTGTTGAACACAGACACCACACAAGCTTTGTAATGTTTCTCATATTTACAGGGCTCATCCAATAAGCTCAGGAGGCCAAGGGACGCTGACATTTCTTTGACCTCTCTGAACCATGACAGTAGTTACGTACTGCTAATGTGCCAGTAGTACATGCAATTTCAATCTTCCCTTTTGTTGTTACTAACCACACAATTTACAGAATTGTTAGTCTTTTGACTCTGTGCAAGTCTATTGGTCCAGACCTTGTGACCTTTAATCTGAAACTTTATGAATACATTTTGTTTTATCTGTTCAATTTCCTTTGTTCAGTTATGTGATCTATAGGTTAGTTTATAATTTTACCTAACCTTCTGTAGTTTACTTGCACCTCCTGTGCGTGTTAGAGAGGGGTAGCCTTTGACTCTGTTCCTTGACTTCCTGTTTGAACCATGGACATCAAGGTCACTCAAAATATCGCAAAGTACTGCTAAGTAAGTAAAACATTCAGGTGTGTTCCAGGATCGCAGCCAGTGCAAGAATGGCCTTGATTTGGCTGTATATGCAATCCCTATTATTCCAAATTCATAACTCAGAGGGACTTGCGGTGTGGTAAACGGTAGTTCCAAAAGACGTTTTAAATTTGTATTTGCGCTTCTTTGTATTGGAACAAGAATATGATGGCCCCATATTTCTGGCCCATGAATTGCTGCTGGGGCTGCCTGTGCTTTATAGCCATCACTTGCGCGGGATAAGGTCTATCAACCGAAACGGACGCAACATTTTTGAAGTCCTTGGCTACCATCATGGATATGTTTGCTTTTGGCCACAGTCAACAATCACTGCAAGAACTGACCACATTGTCTTCAGGTGTTTCACGATTGCGCACTTGCAGTGAAGAAAAGGCCCTGCGCCCCTTTTGAAAATTGAGCCCAGCTTCCTCAACATTTCTTGCTAATCTCTTTTATATGTACGACAAATGAGAACTTTGAATGCATCAACAGCCCCTCAACTGTGTCACTTGGCCAAGAATTGTCCAAAAGCTAATTAGGCTTATTTTGGAAGCCTACTAGCCACACATGTCTTTCACTTTACAATCATCACCTACTTAGTGAAAACGAGCGAAGAACGAGCACATTGCGCCTCGTGGAGTGGACCCTTCAACAGTGCGGGAGAGTTAGTAATCACTTGAGGTTTTAGTCACTTAGATGCTTTCATCGTGCATTCTCTGCTTCAGTGGATGTCTCTTATTTTTAGTTTTTACTAAACTGGGCCTGCAATGTTGAACAATGCAGCATTATGCTGCCACTCTGCTGGAATTGCTTAACTAGGGCTTGGGGAAATCTTTTAATAGACTGTTAGACATGTTGGAAAGTAGCTGTAGGGTTCACTGAAAGGAGCAGTGATCTAATCCAAAACACACTGCTCCATAGTTATATGGTTCACAGTAGAAATGTACCATTTCCATTAATGTATATTCCAGAAATAAGGAAAACTACTAGGTTACACACTATGGGGGTTTGTTGGGGTACTTTGCTAAATTTGATTGCAACCTTTTGTAATAATTATTTGTTAAACACATTAAATGATGGTATCAGGATGGAGTTGTCGCTGCTCAGGGGCTATTAGAATGGCTCACTCTCATGTCGTCTCCTTTCCTTCTATCAGTGACTGCTGGTGATTTATTTTTACTGTTGGGATGTAAATATATTGCCCAAATGTGTTTAACTAAACATGGCCACCCCGGTTGCACCAATATATGTCATTATTCCCATGTAACAAACAGCGGCTCCTGGTGAATTTGTACATTGGAGAGGCATTCATATATTTCCAACAAATGTGAACAGGCAAACAAACCCAAACAACCCAAGTGGGGCTCTCAGGAGGGCAGGGTATGCCACAGAGAAATGTTTGCAAATATTGGATTTTACAGTACACATTTTTTTAAACAAAATGGGTACGCATCCATATAATTTGCAAGTCGTTTTGTAGATTAACACAGGAAGCAATCCAGCAGTTGCCATGTCACCAACAGTACACAGCAGAACATGTTTTTATAACAAAATGTTTTTGGACAAATGCCTTCTTGCAGAAAGTCGTGCAGGCACAATACTAAAAGTGCAGAAGGCCTGGGGAATGCTCTCATTTGCTCAGGATAGGTGGGAGCATTCTGTGCATCACAATGAGTGTTACAGGAAAAGCTGAATGCCCCATTTGTAAAAGTAGCAAGTGGCATTTAGAAGTCATCTGGGCAAAACCACTAGAAAACAAATTTGAGCCAGTATAGCAACAAACCCATTGGCCCTCGTTACAAGTTTGCCGTCCCGGAAAAAAGTGCAGCTAGCAACTGTTACCAGCACCTTTTCTAGACTGGCAAACTACAAGTCTGCCAGAAGGGGCTGTGAACTACTGGCAGGCCTGACCTGCCGGTAGCGCTGACCCCTACCGGCAGAGTTTTCACTGTGCTTCAGTGTTTGCATTCCCATGGAGTCCTAAGGGACTGGGAACTTACCGTTGCTCTGCCGCTCGTAATGTCCTGGTATTACCGGGATATCAGGTGGCGGAAACTGTAAGGCGAGTATGCTGGTAACCCGCCGGTGGCAGACTCGTAATGAGGGCCATTGTGTAATCTGCCTCTGGCTGAACCTAGAGCCTGCAAGCATTAGTCTATGGCCCATGTTTTCATTATGCCTCCCTCTGGGCTCACGTGGCCCCTCTGTCTCTCAAGGACGTATGTTTTAAATTAGGGTTTACAAAAAATAACTTGTTGATAGTTGTAAGAATGTTACTCAGGGCTTCATGTTCTGACGGACACTTTATTTTTGTACTTGATGTTTAGATAACGAGTTACACACCACATTTTAGTAACCCTAGATTAAATCAAAGGGGGAGGTGAAACACGCAGGAGGCCCGGTGACCGGTCATTCCTCAGGATGGCTGCGATGCTGGAATGTGCCGCCTGCAGACCGAGGAGGCTTCCACGTCCTTAAGTCAGCCTTGCGATGAGTTTGAACATTTATGGGGACGTCTTATATTAAAAAAAGAAGGTCATATCTATTCCTCCATTTATCAATCAGCCCTTCCAATTATGAAAACAAAGCATCACTAGTTCTATTGTAACTAGGTCAGTAGGTGGCGGATGCACTAACTAGGTCAGTAGGAGGCGGAAGCACTAACTAGGTCAGTAGGTGGCGGATGCACTAACTAGGTCAGTAGGAGGCGGAAGCACTAACTAGGTCAGTAGGTGGCGGATGCACTAACTAGGTCAGTAGGTGGCGGATGCACTAACTAGGTCAGTAGGAGGCGGAAGCACTAACTAGGTCAGTAGGTGGCGGATGCACTAACTAAGTCAGTAGGTGGCGGAAGCACTAACTAGGTCAGTAGGTGGCGGATGCACTAACTAGGTCAGTATGTGGCGGAAGCACTAACTAGGTCAGTAGGTGGCGGATGCACTAATTAGGTCAGTAGGTGGCGGATGCACTAACTAGGTCAGTAGGTGGCAGATGCACTAACTAGGTCAGTAGGAGGCGGAAGCACTAACTAGGTCAGTAGGTGGCGGAAGCACTAACTAGGTCAGTAGGAGGCGGATGCACTAACTAGGTCAGTAGGAGGCGGAAGCACTAACTAGGTCAGTAGGTGGCGGATGCACTAACTAGGTCAATAGGTGGCGGAAGCACTAACTAGGTCAGTAGGTGGCGGATGCACTAACTAGGTCAGTAGGTGGCGGAAGCACTAACTAGGTCAGTAGGTAGCGGATGCACTAACTAGGTCAGTAGGTGGCAGATGCACTAACTAGGTCAGTAGGTGGCGGATGCACTAACTAGGTCAGTAGGAGGCGGAAGCACTAACTAGGTCAGTAGGTGGCGGAAGCACTAACTAGGTCAGTAGGAGGCGGATGCACTAACTAGGTCAGTAGGTGGCGGATGCACTAACTAGGTCAGTAGGAGGCGGAAGCACTAACTAGGTCAGTAGGTGGCGGATGCACTAACTAGGTCAGTAGGAGGCGGAAGCACTAACCAGGTCAGTAGGTGGCGGATGCACTAACTAGGTCAGTAGGTGGTGGATGCACTAACTAGGTCAGTAGGAGGCGGAAGAACTAACTAGGTCAGTAGGTGGCGGATGCACTAACTAGGTCAGTAGGAGGCGGAAGCACTAACTAGGTCAGTAGGTGGCGGATGCACTAACTAGGTCAGTAGGAGGCGGAAGCACTAACTATGTCAGTAGGAGGCGGAAGCACTAACTAGGTCAGTAGGTGGCGGATGCACTAACTAGGTCAGTAGGTGGCGGATGCACTAACTAGATCAGTAGGAGGCGGAAGCACTAACTAGGTCAGTAGGAGGTGGAAGCACTAACTAGGTCAGTAGGTGGCGGATGCACTAACTAGGTCAGTAGGTGGCGGATGCACTAACTAGGTCAGTAGGAGGCGGAAGCACTAACTAGGTCAGTAGGAGGCGGAAGCACTAACTAGGTCAGTAGGTGGCGGATGCACTAACTAGGTCAGTAGGAGGCGGAAGCACTAACTAGGTCAGTAGGTGGCGGATGCACTAACTAGGTCAGTAGGTGCACTTCAGCCCGATTTATAGCAAATTTCATCTCCTTGCATCAGCCATGGTGGTACATCTATTTTCTGATCAGGGAATATTTACAAGGAAAGACCAAGTGTTGGCAAGATCCAGAGAGTTGAATGCCCAATTCCCATATGGCTGGCTTCTTCCTAAATCAAAGCACAGGATGGCAGGCACATTCCCGATGCCTTACACTGGCACCTTCCAGCCTGGCCAGAAAGTGGATCACCACCTTTGGATATGTATGGTGCTCTTTCACAGTGTTTTTCTGGCAATCATCGGTTCTTTACATATCTGCCCCAAACAGGTGCTGCTTTACACCGATAGTCGGCTTCGTGCAAAGGTTTTGGCTTGCCAGTGTGGTAAGAGTGAACATGGAGAAGGAGAGATAAGGAGGGAAGAGAGATATGCAAAGGCTGGAGGGAATGCGTTAAACCTTCTTCCCGTAAATGATCAGGGTGTGGAAGCAACGCGGTGGGTGGGGCTGCTAAAAGAGCCTCACTCTCTGCTTACTCTTCTTCAGTGTTATGGTGCCTCGGCTAAATCACATCTGGACAAGACCTTCAATGACTGTTCAGGTGCATGGTGGTGTCTAGACTTCCCCATTCTATATAGTTTGTCTGTGGACTGATCTTAGCCCTGCAAAGAGGACCAACTATTATTTTCACCCAAAGCATCACTGGGCTAATTTTACTTGTTCAACAAAGCACAGCCACCTTTGATCACCAAACACAGGTGGGCCTTTAAATAACCTGTAGTTCTCAGCTTGTTCGAGGGAGCAAAAGCAGCAAATGCACTCCTGAGGGGACCAAAAAACAACCCCAGAGCGACAATGAGAAGGACTTACTGTACTCCATTCTGTATGGAACCACTTGGCACCGCAAGGCTTGAGGTAGCAGGGTTGCTGCCCGGCCGGCCTTTCCAGGTAGGAGCATTCGAATGGGTTTGCCACTGTGAAGCTGTCAGCAGTTTTCCGGATGCAAATGACTTCTCGCTGTTGAGTCCCACTGCCACACTCAACGGAACACTGGATGGAGATGGGCAAAGGAGAAAAGATCAGAACACAAGCTGGCGAACCAGCCACACCACGACTGGATAAACACCTCAAAACCTCCAGAACACAATTGAGGGCACTATTAATGAGGTGGACCGCTACAAAAATGGCCCCACTTTTTGTGGCAGGGTCTGACTTCCAGCAACAAACTTGCAGTTTTCGTTTTGTGAATTGGCACATATGCAACATATGTTATGAATGGATGTATTTTTTTATTGTATGAATTGGGCCCATACGTTTTTATAAATCTGAATTGAAAAGAACACCTGCTGAAATTAGATGGCGCCTTCATTTTAGAAAAAGCAATATATATTCTTTGTCCATATTGTATTCAGCTAGAATCGTGACCTATAAGAATGATCTTTTGCTTACATAGGTGATTTTAATTATAATCCCATTTTCCCAGCAACATAAACTTAAAATCATAATGCAATTCCAAATGTAACAGCTACTCTCGTTTTCTAAAGCCAATCAGTTTTACTGAACGTTACTGCCAAGGGAGAACTGCTCCATAGTGCATTCCAGAGTACATAGGATAAATGCACACATGAAACAATACCCATCATTGCCATTATGGATGTGTTTATAAGGCGCTAACAATACACCCAGTTGACTGACCTTATTGGATATCTCAATAGAAAGCCAATTTCTGCTTCTGTCGTATTAATGTAGCTACTAAAGAAAACTGTAAATGTACATATGGATTAAACCTAAAAGAGCATCAATAGCAAATCTCATGAAGCAATGCACACACTCAATGCACCATTCTCCCAGACAACAGCGGCACCTGACCACGCCACTCCATCCAGGGGTCCTTAGAGAATATGATGAGAATGTTCTAGTGAATGTTCAGGGCTGCCCGACCTGGTGGATTCTGGACTTAGAGGAAGCACATATCGAGGATGCCCAGGTCACCTTAACTGGCTTACGGCACTAAGGCAGGGGCCAGTCACATGCGTGCTCACATAGCCACATATCCGAATAACAACAATGATGTGAGGACAGAGATGCACAACTTAAGGGCACCCTTTATCATAGTGCTGATGCTCCCAGAGAGCCATGCAAGCTCACTAGTCAAACCCAAACACCCAGTGTAGGAATTCATGTCATTTCCCTTTAAGGAAACAAAGTTACAACATTCTGAATTCACAGTCATGAGAGGAAATGCATCTGTTGCTAAAGGAAACTAAGCATGCATCAAACTCACAGATCACAGCAGTCACATGGACACAACGTTGCACTTCACACAGAAGGAAATGCAGGCAACACACGTGTTGTTATATGTGTGAGGGACAAAACAACACCTGCTACAATCAAAGGGATTATAGACGTGTAGTTTTCCTGTGCAGGAAGAGCTACATTAATAATGGACAGTGTATCTTTCTTACCACAGAGCTTTCCAACTTCTGATTTATATGCTGGGAAAATAGAGAGACACAGTTCCAAGCAAGAAATGACAGGAGAGCTACAAAGGGAAATAGATAGGACTTACACATGTCCAGGGCAGGCATAGAATCCAAGATGGCAGCAGGCCCTAATGTATGCTCAGGACAACCCCCTTTCAGCCCACATGACCCACACACATGCCGCAATCACAGACCAGGCCAGCCTACCCCCCACAGGATTAAGCCATGTCCCCCGGCATCGCCCAATGGGAGGAAAACCCGAGTATAAAAGCCAGCTTGCACAGAGTGTGGGGTTTCAAGAAGAAGCTGAAGTTAAGTGTTTGAAGTAGATTGCTGGCATAGAGGTTTGTTGTGAAGAGAACTTGAAGGAGAGTGTTGGAGGTTTGGAGGAGGAGGAGGTTACATTGTTGGAAGAGTGGTATCATCTGGAGGGAGTCATTGTGGTTGTGAGAGGGAGAGCATTGAACAGGACTGAAAGGAGGAAGCTACATTGAAGGAGAACAGGTGCCATCTGAACTGAAAGTCCTTCAAGGGATTCAGGGGGAAGCTTTGTTGGTTGGAGGAGGAGGAGGAGGAGGGACCCACTACCACCTGGGGAGGAGTTCTGAGGAAAGTTAGGTGGGGCGATAGATTTACAAGACCCAAGGAGGTGGGAGAAGAGCAGGCAAGTCTACTGGCGTAGGAGGCCAGGGAGGTCTGGCAGATGAGACTGTTCCAGGGAGGAGTTATGTGATGACTCAAGCTCACCAAGATAGGCGCGCCAGGAGTCGCCAGGAGCGGAGTGTCCAAGGGACCAGGGCCCTAGAAGAGGGAGGGTGGCCAGGGGACAGCAAACACCTCACATACGATGTTACCCGGATTGTTTGTTTACAATTGTTTGAATAACAGGGGTCTGAATTGACCTTCTGCACAATTGACCGTATGGTCATTTTTAAATGCATAATGAGTTGGGTTGGGGTAATAATAATATAAGGGGATTGGGTGGGGGGTTGGGGTGTGGGTTGGATTGGATGAGGGGCTGCGGGGGGTTAAATTCGGTCAATTGTGCAGGAGGTCAATTGTCATTCATACAATTCATATAAAACTCCCACTTACATCTCGGGAGAGTCGACCACTGGTGAGGGAGATCCACCTCTACCCCAATCTGCTGGAATTGAGCATAGAACTGTACCAAGGGTTTGGTGTGTTGACCCCAAAGGGCCTTCACCGTAAACTCACCAGAAGGAGAGCTGGAAACCCCAAAACCTCACAACCCAAAGACAAATGCAAGAGTGTTCTACTTGACATTGAAACAGGTGCAGGATGAGCCCAAACCTGAACTTTGTAAGAGTTTCATGGTTTGATACTGGAGCAGAACATTCAACAAGCATCGGTGGGCGATGGACAGGATCTTGAACGTGATTCGGTCCTTAACCGGGAGCCAGTGGGCAGATTTCCTGGCTTCTGAGATGTGGTCGAATTTGCCCATGCTGAGCGCAGCCCAGAGGGCGTTGTTCTGTATTACTTGTCATTTATACAACTTGCACTGTTGATCTAGTGTAGAACAAGAACTGGTAGGGATGCAATGTACTACGTGCCCGTTTTCTGCAAGAGCAGTCCTAGTCAAGCAATTCTGAAGTGTTAATGCATGCAATGGCCTTCCAGGGCTTTTGGATGCCCGGAAGAGAATCATCCTGGAGCCTGGCTCTGCCTACTCTTGCAGGATCTGCCATTACAGTCATCTCATTGACGTCAGGCCTGCCATTCTCTGAATGCCTATAAAAATGGGCAATAGGTCTTTGCCTAAAGACGAAAAGTGTCTGACCGTGCGCTAGCTCTCCAGGGTCTAGGTCATCAGATTAAGAGAGGGGGCTTTGGCTAGGAGTGGGGGCTCTGCGACTCCTATGTACCACCCTGATAACACACAGCTTTTGCACGTACACCGAGGTAGGCTGTATTTCATAGAGTGCAGAGAACCTCCATGCCTTGGGGTATGGACAGACATCGGACTTTAACACACAGTGCTACTGAATTTGCTCCAAACCATCTGACTTTGTCTCATTCCTGTGGAGATCAAAGTTCAGCCTCTTTTTCTTCTGATCACTCTGAATACAATCAGAGGACAACCGAGCCTAACTATGATCACAGGTGTTAGTGTTCATAGTTCCCACTCAGAAGTGTGCCTCACTCTTGTTTTTAACATTTTCAACAATTCTTCTGCACTTATATTAAGGCAATTATTTTAGTTCTGAAAACTAAACTTTCAAAATGTAAAAGCGCTATAGAGTGTGCCGTATAGTAAGCATTGGACATTGGCCAACTTCTAAGCTTTAGTCTTTCTGGTATTTTGTCTGCTGATGTCCCCATATGCACGCTTTTGGAAATGAAATTACATTTTAATCATCAATTTTGTATTGGCAGTCTCTGGGAATGGAAAATGACATTTCCATCTGGGTATTGGTACTATTGCAAGCATTCCTGTGGCACGCGGGGTTTATGGTGCGAGAGTAAGAGCTCTGCCGAAGCTTCAATATCAGCCTTCGACATTAAACGCTATGGAATGCCTCGATGTTTTCCTTTCCGCAGAATGCTTCAGCAATATTTCATTGTGATGGTTCACAGGGGAAATCCAGGAAGAGCAAGGCAGAACTCGAGCTTTGTGAAACTGACATTTGCAATTTGCTCTCTGTTAAGGGGCTAGAGGGGATTAACAGAGAGACTCCTCTGTTTATTTTTACAGAGGGAGCCAATACAGATTAAAATAAATATGCGCAAACATAAGGGATTGAATTAAAAACCATAAAGTACAATGCAGAGGCTTCCCTCTCTCTCTACCACACAGGCACACACACCCTACCACACAGACACATACACCCTACCACACAGACACATACACTCTTTTGCTTGCTCCTACACCAGGGTGTTGTGTTAATTAGTTGGGGCTATTCCTATTGTACGCCAAAACTATTGCATGGAAGTACAGCTGGGGAGAGATGACATGTGAAGAGAGACACACAGTTTGTGCGTATTATTTCTTTATTTACCCATCCATTGACTGCCCATGGCTATGCTAACCTCTATGATCATTCCTGCCCACAACCTACCCCGCCCACCTTGATCCCCCGCCGCACAAAACACATCCCCTGGGATCTCTTTCAGCTAAATATCAACCAATAACATCAAACCTTTGCCTACCACTGTTATTTCTAATCCGTCTGTTGAGAGTTGTTTGAGTAATTGCAGCTGTAAGTGTGCAACTGGTGTAGTAACATTGGGCCTCATTACGAGTTTGGAGGTAGCCATGCCTTTTTTAACGGCATGGCTACCCCCAAACTCTGTTCCGGGTCCCAAAAATGGGAATTACTGGGCCCTTCCGGCCTTTGCAGGCCCAGTAATTCCCATTCGCGGGACCCGGACCCAGTACGTCCCCATTCCCATTGAGCCCGCATAGGGCTCAATGGGAATGGGGAGGATGCTAACAAGGGACCCGTTAATGACGGGCCCATTCTGCTAGCAGGTGCCGCTCTGCACGTCTGGTCTGGCCAGGTGTAGACAGCGGGACCCGCTGCAGAACTCGTATGTGGCGGCCCAGTATGAATGGTGCCGGTCCCTTACCGGTATCGTTCATACCATGGCCACCACAGTCGTAATGAGGCCCATTGTCTTTTCCCAAGGTGTCTTCAGCCACTTGATTTATATCTCTTCCTTGCATTGAGGTCCTGTTAAAAAACACATTGACAAAGCCAACAGTTTTGGCTTGTGCAAAGGTATTAGAGAGGCATTTCCAGACACTGTTTCAAGTGCCCAAGTAATCAGACTGTTATCAGGCTTTTGTTATCTATACCCAGGTAGTGCCCTTATGGCAGTGCCTGTCAAATGCCGATCTCGTGCCTACACAAAAGTGAAAACTGTTGGCTTTGCACATGCATGTTGTTTGTTGTAAAGATACAAACTAGTCCGATATCTCAGTTATGCATTAATGCTGGTAGAAGAATTTGCCATGTGGGGCCCTTTGCTTAACAGCACAAACAAACAATATGTAGTCACAACATAAACAATGGCCCCAGTTCACTGAAATAATGTCCATTGGGCTTGCAGGTGCCGCCGCAGTGCTTGCAGTTAATTTGGCTCAGTAACGTGGCGGGTACCTGAGCATGTAAAGTCACCATGAAGGTACACATTGCATAAAGTAAGTCCTAAAAGACAAGCAATAGCAGGCCTCTATAACAAAAGCAGGCATGCGGTGGTGGGAAACTCCATTGCAGGGCTGCTGAGAGCTCTGGGCAATAGTGCCGCACTCCACAAAAACACTCGCAGGCAGCATTCGTTCATCTTGTGTTGATTTATTTACTCTTTGATTGGTTGAGATTTTATTTGATTTTATCCTAGATCAGTCCATGTGATGTGATAGAATTTCATGGGAGAACCTTTGTGTTCCTAATTCCATATGCTTGCCTGGAATGGCAGGTGGAGGGGACAGGTATCTAATTTAAGCAAAAGTCAACCTATATATGGAGCACCACAGGATTTATTTTATTTATTTATTTTATTTGTTACACGCCCAGACCCTCGGGTGTCACGACGTGGTTATAAGACAGCTTAGAGATTAGTAAAATTCAACATTACATTCGTTGCATTACATGATATAAATTACAAAATAATAATAACAATATACATGGACTAAATATTCACAACAGTATACGATGGATGGGATCCTATCTTTGGGTGCTAGTATTGGTTGAATAACCAGGTTTTCAACTGTTTCTTAAAGACCGTGAAGGAGGATGCTTTTTTGATATTAACGGGTAGTGTGTTCCAGTGTTTGGGGGCTAAAGTGGTGAAGCTGCTGCCCCCTGCTCTTGTGGTTTTGAATCAGGGGGGGGGTCCAGGAGGAATTTGTCATTGGATCTAAGTAATCTCATGTCAGTTTTAGGATGCAGGGTATTGTTGAGGTAGATAGGTCCTTTTTTGGTAAGGCATTTGTGGGTGATGCATAATGTTTTAAAGATAAATCGGGCTTTGATGGGGAGCCAGTGGGCATCTTTCCTAGTCTTGGATATATGGTTTGATTTTTTTTTGCCTAGAGCTGCCCTCAGGACTTTATTTTGCAAGAGTTGCATTTTGGCTAGATTGGTGTTGGAGGTGCCCAGTAGTAATACATTACAGTAGTCCAATTTCGATAGGACCAGTGCTCTAGCTAGGGTGAGGCAATTTACTGGGGTCAGATATTGTCGGCTGAGCGCAATTAATTTAGAGGTGTAGGCCGTGGAGGAGGCAAGTAGATTGATCTGTTTGGTCATGGTCAGGCTGGCATCGATGTACACGCCCAGTGTTTTTACTTGCTTCGACACTGGAATATTGGTACCGTCGATATTGATGGTAGAGTATTCTGGCTGAAGGGTTGCTATTTTGGCTGGAGATCCTACGATGAGGACTTCTGTCTTCTCATCGTTAAGACATAGGCTGTTTAGTGCCATCCAGTTTTGTATGATGACGTAAATGTTATTGATTGTTAGTGTGTCCTGGTCATAGTTGCCTGTAAGAGGTATAAGGATCTGGGTGTCATCCGCAAAATGTTTGTATATGACACCCATGTCGTCAAGTGCTGAGAACAGGAGCTTGGTATATGCGTTATACAGCGTGGGAGAGAGGCAAGAGTCTTGGGGCACTCCTATGGGGACTGGGATGGGGTTGGCTGCTTCTTTGCTTATGGACACTCTGGAGGTGCGGTCGGTTAAGAAGGATTTCACCCAAGCAGTGGCTGCCTTAGAGAAATTAAACTCGCGGGCAAGTGAGTTGCAAAGTTTGTCGTGGTCCACCAGGTCAAACGCGGCTGAGTGGTCCAACAGCAGGAGAATGCAGAGTTTCCCTGAATCTCTGATGGCATCCATCTGGATTTTGAGGTCCAGGAGAGCTGTTTCAGTGCTGTGGTTGGGCCTGAAACCTGATTGTCTGGTACCAAGGAGCTGGTTAGATTCTAAGTGGGTTTGAATTTGGTTGTAGGCTAGTTTGTCGATGATTTTGAGTAAAAAAGGGACCGTGGTTATGGGGCGATAATTAGTTGGAATGGTGGGGTCTAGATTTGGGTTTATTAGAAGCGGGGTAACCCAGGCTTCTTTAATGCAGGTCGGAACTGTATTGGAGTTGAATGAGGCATTGACAAATTTAGAGATGAGGGGGGTCAGAGTGGGTGCGCAGGCTTTGACTAATTTGGCTGGGACAGTGTCTCCTTTGCAGTTGGATGCTTTTAGTTTGGAGAGTGTGTCCAATACGCGACTGTGGGTGACTGGTGTGAATTTGAAGGGGGGGTTGGAGTTGTCACTGGAAGGGGTACAGGGATTAGGGGTGGGGGAGTTTTTGGTTGCTAGGAGTAGTTTTTTGGAATTGATTTTATTTTGCAGCATAGTGATTTTGGAGGCAGGAGCATCTTGTATGGTGGTACACCATTCTTTGCTTGCGTTTGTGGGTGTGTCGGTTGGAAGTGGATTTTCAAGTTCTCTAAGGATAGAGAAGAGCTCTTTGGAGTCTGATGCTGCATTGCTAATGCGAGCATTGTAGCCGTTTGCTTTATGGGTGATGATAGCTGTTTTGTAGAGGGTATTTGCGTCTTTGAATGATTTGGCTGAGTCCGGGGAGGGATGTTTATTATGGGCATGCTCGAGAGAGCTTTCTTCCTTCTAAGGGCGATTAGTTCCTCGTTGAACCAGAAGTTGGATTTTTTATTGAGGCGTCTTAGTTTGGAGGTGACAGGTGCTATCGTGTCAATCGCTGTGGAAAGGCATTTGTGGTAGTACTCAGCGATAGTAGTAGGGTCATTGCTGAAGATTGAGTGGGTATCTAGCAATTTGTTCAGGGTGGGGTCAAAGTTCTCAGCTGTGAGCTTTTGGGGTTTCTACTTTCAATGGTGTCCATAGTTATGTTCTTGGGTGTACAGGGGTTGTCACTAGTGATAGTAAATTCTATGCAGTAGTGGTCTGTCCAACTAAGTGGGGTAATCGGGCCTATAGTGATGTTGGTGTTGAGGGTGAGGATCCAATCAAGGGTTCTGCCCTTGGTATGGGTGGGGACATTGACGTGTTAGCAGAAATTGATGTCATTTAGTGCCAGGAGAAGGGCGGTTGCTTTGGTATCTTGGTTATCATTAAAACCGAGATTCAAGTCACCAATGATGATACATTTCGTTTTGGGTTTAAGGAAGGGCGCCAGTATTAGTTGGATGTCTGTTTCTGGGTGGCTGTTTGTGCTAGGGGATCTATAGATGACCACTATGTTGATTGTGGTGTTTTCATTCAAAGTGAGTTTGGCGAGCAGTAGTTTGTACCCTGCGATTGTTTCAATGGAACTTGATCTTAATTTGATTGTGTTTTTTGTAATGATGGCAACACCGCCTCCTGGAGTGGTGGTTCTATCAGATCTGAGAATGGTGTAATCTGGTGAGATGGCCAACGCTAGCAGAGGACCTGAAGCTTGGTGTAGCCAGGTTTCTGTGATTACTAACAGATCTAGGTCAAGTTCGATGATGAGGTCATGAATTTCAATGGCCTGGGCTCCAAGGGAGCGGGCGTTGATGAGTGCGTTTTTGAGACTAATGGGAGGGTTGGGATCCTTAGTGGGAATATTTTTGGTTAGTGGGCAACTTAGTGGAGTGGTTTTGGTTGCTGTATGCTGGGTGTGTTTATTATTTGTTGTGTGGGCCGTGGGTTTGGGTGATCCGGGTGGCTGGGTCCTGGTGGTTGGGTTATGGTGTGGTAATCTCATGCGTGCTCTTAAATGGGATGTTCTCTCATATCCTAGGACAGGGTGTGTTTTACCATTACTTGAGGGGTTGGGGAGTACATGTGGATCACTAATGAAGGCTGGGATAGGCTGGTGTTCCTTACTGGTTGCGTAGGGGTCCTTGGGACTGGGAGTGAGAATGGAGGAGGATGGGAAGGGAGGTGTGGTAGGGAGGAAGGGGGAGGACAGGGAATGGGATGGTGTCTTGGGCAAGCTAGTTTGGTGAGCCCATTACTGAGGGTGAGAAAGTGGTTGTCAGTGCACGGGGTGTCAGCTCGGACAAGGCAGTAGGGGAACATGATGCACAATATCCAACTTATCATAGCTAAGGATATGGGGGTGGGGTGAGGTTAGGCTAGGCTAACTTTGTCTACACCAATTAAGCTAGATACAGTAGTCAATAGTAAGCTACTAGTAGGCTAGTATTAATAAACCTAGGAGGGGCGCAGTTTAGGCTAGATAACATTGTCATACATGCAAAAACATTAGGCTAACAACAATATTCCTAAGAGGGACACGAGCTAGGCTAAATATCGTTAGAGCACATGGGACAACATTAGGCTAAATGCGGTGATCCTAGGTAAGACACAAACTAGGCTAAATACCATTGGTGCACATGGGACAACATTAGGCTAAATGCGGTCATCCTAGGTGAGACACAAACTAGGCTAAATACCATTGATGCACATGGGACAACATTAGGCTAAATGCGGTCATCCTAGGTAAGACACAAACTAGGCTAAATACCATTGGTGCACATGGGACACCATTACGCTAAATGCGGTCATCCTAGGTAAGACACAAACTAGGCTAAATACCATTGGTGCACATGGGACAACATTAGGCTGAAAGCTGGGCTATGAGCTACAGTATTAAAGTAAAGTGTAAACAAGGGATCAGTGTGGCAATTGGTCAAAGGCGGCACAGGCGAGTACAGGCTGTAAATCGAGGGTACAATGCTGCAGTGATATGAGCAGAGCAATCAGCTATATGGTCTCTGGTAGAACACAGGTAGTGCAATGGGCACAGAGAGGGATTATCTATGAAAGGACGTACGGTGCTAGCAGGAAGTCAGCAAATTATGCAGGCACAGATGATACGTATACAATAGTCATTGATCAGCAAGTGCATGTAGCATGGCTGGAGGGGGGCCCGTGAGCAGTTGGATGTTGGCGCCGTGCGCTAATGAAAATTCATGTCCTCAATGGGTAGCGTGGACGGTAGGACTAATCGTCGGTCGGGGATGGCAGGATCAGGTGTTCATAGTGGAGCTCACGTGGGTGGTGCTAGGCAAGCTGAGGTGGGCGTGAGGGGTTCAAATGAAGGAGGTTAAGAGGGAAGCTGGGTAGATAGCGACCAGGTGGGGCTCTCACCTTTTGCAGAGTAGTAGCTGGGCGAGCGGGCACACAAGCACGGCCGAGCTCGGTCAGGCTCAGTCAGGATTCTGCCTTTTTCGGTGGCCTTCTTCAGGGCCGACTCTCGCCTACCGGTGCGCCCTGATAGGCTAAGAAGCTGCAGGCCACCAATCAGAGACAGGCAGGCAGGCTTCTGGTCTTGAAGATCAGTGAAAACAAAGGAGAGAAGCGGGGGCGGCCATCTTTGAATGGCGAAAACCTCGTGTTAAGCCAATTCGTTTTTGGGAGAAATCTGCTTCGTTTTCATTTCCGGCAGGCCCAGGTGTCTGCAGTGGAATGAAGGGCAGTGCTAAGGCAATGCTTTAAATAGGGGGTGAAATGAGCGATTTCTGGGGTGATGTTTAGGGCAGGTGCCTAAAAAACAAAGGTGTAGCCTCCAGGCTTACCTTTGTCTGGCCACAGACTGTGGCTGCCTCGGGCTGCTCCAGCAGCTGGGGTGAGAGGGAGCTCCTGCTCCAACCTCTGTGAGCCGAGGGATGATCAGGATCAATCAGGATTCTGCCTTTTTCGGTGGCCTTCTTCGGGGCCGGCTCTCGCCTGCCGGTGCGCCCTGATAGGCTAAGTAGCTGCAGGCCACCAATCAGAGATAGGCAGGAAGGCTTCTGGTCTTGAAGATCAGTGAAAACAAAGGAGAGAAGCGGCGGTGGCCATCTTTGAATGGCGAGAACCTTGTGTTAAGCCAATTCGTTTTTGGGAGAAATCTGCTTCGTTTTCATTTCCGGCAGGCGCAGGTGTCTGCAGTGGAATGAAGGGCAGTGCTAAGGCAATGCTTCAAATAGGGGGAGAAATGAGCGATTTCTGGGGTGATGTTTAGGGCAGGTGGGTGCCTAAAAAACAAAGGTGTAGCCTCCAGGCTTACCTTTGTCTGGCCACAGACTGTGGCTGCCTGGAGCTGCTCCAGCAACTGGGGTAGAGGGAGCTCCTGCTCCAACCTCTGTGATTGGTACTGCATGGTGGTGGGACTGCCAAGTCAGACATCACTATTGCAACAATCAGTCTCCTCCATGCATTACTTATCCTTTCATCAACAGCTGATGTGAGCAAAGACTTGACTACTCTCGGTACTTAGATTTATGATTTGTTTCACTACTTTTCTTTTTCCTGTTAAATTCACTCACCAAACATGTTTTGAAAAAGAGGATAATACTGAGTTTCTCAAAAGCATCAATATTATACAGAATGCATCCGTACTTAAATTGCACCCATGTTGTGTCTAACTACAACACACATATTATACATATATATGTATAAGATATAATAACATCCACATTTCTCCTAAAAAGTGCAGGACATACAATTGCTTGTGTCTAAGCTTACTGAAAGCTTCTATCTATAACATTAGATTTGCCCAACATGTTTCAGTCCCTGACATTGATTACTGGACCTTCTTCAGAGTAATTGATATTTGTATATGGAATATTTATACTAACCAATGATTTTGGATGCAGTGTATGATGCAAACTGAAATCTAATATGTATACTTTTATCATCTGTAGATAGGCAGTCGTCCTTGTGTCTGTATTGAAATAAAGAAGCCTTCACAAATTATTATTGTTCAATGTAATAACTGCCAATTTTCACAGCGTTGTATTTAGGTTAGTCTCTATGGTGCAAATTATATCCCTTGCTTGTAACAAGGAATTATTCCTTATTTGTATGGGTATACCTGAGGTTTATTTTGTAATGTCTCTTGTGGTTAAGGACTGTTTACTAACTGGATCCTCATTTCGTGTGTACACATGTCCAATCTGTCTTGTAATTTCCCATGAACAATAATATGAATACACCAGACACCCACTCAACCACTACATGGAAGCCATTTTGTAATTCAAGGGTCATGTCCAAAGTAGCTTTTTTTCTGGAGCAGGCCTCTGTACTCTGTGACCTTTGATTGATCGCAAGTGATTGACAATGGCCTTTAACGATCACTCGCCCATATAGTGAGTTGGACTGAAAGGACTGCCAGAATATGCTGGCTGTATTTCAAACAGGTGCCAATTTAAGAGAAATAGTTAACTACAAGTTTATGATGTATACTGTTCCCATCCTGATTTGGGCTGCTTTCTGTGGCAAGTAACGAGTAACAAAGGGTTGCATTCATGCACTGGGATATTGCAATCTCAGAGCCAAGATTTAGAAACTCAATACAGAAATATTCCTGAAAGTGCATTAAAATAGAACCCGGCTTCCAACGCCTCGCACCTTAACAGCAGAAAGGGAGACGGCAAGGCACACTGAGGGGAGTATTAGTTCTATTAAGAAAGGCACAGCTCCTCTTACAGTGCTTCCTTTCCGGCTCTATGTGATGTAGTCCAAGAATTGCTCAGTACTGGTTTGCATTGTCTGGTGTCCCTAAAAACATTCTGCAAAAATACGAATAATTGAAAAAGAGAGTCGACAAGTTAAATTGGAGGGTGACCCCATTTCGCTTCAACAGCCTCTTTCTCTCAGGACCCTCCTTACTACGCGCCTCATGTTAGTGTGCCATGTTGTGCACGGCTTGAAGAGTAAGTGGGTGAAGCCTTAAAAGTGAGAGGCAGAGAGGGCAATGTCATATGATATGATATGATAGGTTATTTATAACGTGCTTAATACCCAGAGGTTTCTAAGTGCAGACCCGGGGATCGAACCTGTGTTGCTCCATGTCGGCTTGCTTCCATTGCAAGCACGTTGCCCTGAGCTATCCTCCCAAGAGCACAGGAGAAATAGGTGAGCAGGTGGTGAGCATGGGGTTTGCAGGGTTTCCCAACTCGCATATTTGGACATTTGGATGGGTGAGAGAAGGGGGGGCTGTGGTGCTCTCCCTCACATAGAAGGGCACGGGGAACCTAGAGCAGCATATAGGAAAGAGGTCAGCGAGAAAGAGGCATGCAGGAAGGAGTTGTGGGAAAAGTGGCCTCCGCTGTCTCCCCCATGATCCCTCACCATTGACTATGCTGGCTAGGGCTGATGGGAGTTGTAGTACAAACCATCTGGACGAGCAAACACCTGCCCTCAAAGGACTTAGAACTACATTTGAGAAACGTTCTGGAAAGAAAATTTGAAGCTAAAAATACTGCGCTTGGTAAAGATGAAAGAAAGATGGGGTATGACTTCTGCCAATAAATAATCAAACATTGATGATTCTTGGTGTATTCTGTGTCATGATCTGGGCGATATGTTGTCCTTTTACATTTTGGAGCAATTCGCAAGTAGCTCGTTACCTACCCATGAAAATTCCAATGTGTTCTGAGGTGCATAAGGGAAAAAAGGAGCTATGAACTCCGGAGGCGTTGTGTGCACAGAGGGCCAGTTCTCTGCTCGACTGAGCAGATAATATGCAAGTGCGTCAGAGTGCCAGAATTCATTTTACAATAGCCATGCATTTTAGCCTTGAATTTACGGGCCCGGTAGTACCATACGGGTCAAGCAGAATGTGTGATGGAGGAAGTACGCTGTTTACATTATGGAAGCTGAGAAGGTTATTTAAATAACTGACTCTAGCATCCTACGCCACGATTGCACTGCAATGCTGTTCAAGGTGGTCTTTTTATTCTGGTGTCCTGATAATGCTAAAACCTGCATATGTGGTTTGGCTAAGCTAAAATATTTATCAAATCTGGTCACCATATGGGAGTCTGGAGGCCATGTATGCGCTCTGCAGATTGCTCAAGCGGAAAAAGAGTTTTTGCTCAGTGGTTCAGTAGGTGGCGACAAAAATGTGTATGTTCTGGAACATTCTGTCAGCGAGAGGTAGTTGTGTATTCTGAAATGATTGCGTGTGGACACCGAACGACAAAAAAGAGAACAGTCTACGAATTAACTGAAAGCGTATGCCAAAAAAAAACATACACTCAACGTTAACACAAGCTGAGCACCTATTAAGGAATAAGATTGCAAAAACTAGAAAGTTAAATTAATGCTAGAGCGCTTTCTGCAGTCTTTTCACGCGTAGATACACCAATCTATTGCATTTCACGATATATAAAGAATGTCCAAGGATACACTCACAAACTTGTAAAGTGCGAATTCATACAAGCTATAACCGAAACATGTGATGGCGAAGATTATGAATTAATCTTTTTATTCACATACTTATAACATTTACAACAAAACCGAGAGTTAAACCCCTCCCCCCCGCCCCAAGCCAAAAACACAGAGTTAGCATAGATCTAAAAACCTGTACCAAATATTCTCAAACAATTTCATTTTCTTCTGACGATTATAGATCACTCGTTCCTATCCACCAGTTTAAACATCTCATCAAGCAAAGCACTCTATTTTCAGGAAATCCTTGACTTCCAAAGTCTCACAATTAATTTCTTAGCCATCAACGAACATCTAATCAGCCATTTTTTCTGTGCAATAGTCAAGCCCCCCACAAGTTCATCGTCACCCAAAATCAACGTCACAAAATCATAATCAAGGGAAAACCCAACCACTCTGTTAAAAACTGCACATACATTCTCCCAAACGTTTGTCACCTTAACACATTCCCACAGCATGTGTTCCAGAGTCCCTGCTCTATGCATGCACCCCAATATTCATCCGTATCAGTCATGCCTCATTTATGCATGTGCTCCAGTGTCCAATAGACCCTATTCAGTGTTTTAACTTGCCTGGATCGCTCCCCCAAGTTGATAGATGAAAGAGCCACATTCTGACAGACATTCGCCCAACGCTCCTCTGTTATTTCACTGGGCAACCTCGCTGACCACTCCTGCAGTGAAGCTGTATTACAATTGATACAATTACTTTGTAATACTTACTTGCCAAATGACCTTCTGTCTCTGCTTGAGCATTCAAATGTGCAAAATCAACCCCTCCCATCTCTGAGACATCACCAATAGACTTTTTCAGTGTACAAAACTCCGGAATTGTACAGTTTGGAATTTGCTGTGTAGTTTTCAATTTATCAAATGAAAGCCAATTTCCTCCTGCTCTGAGGTCAGCTATCCACTGAACAGCCCCCCCCCCCGAGAACCATTCTAGCCAAAACAGCATTTTTTCCGTCTCTCATGGCTGGGTTGTACCAGACTGAGGAATCAAGGCGTTTCAAAGCATTTCCTTCCAGAAGTGCCAGGAGCTTCTTCTATAAAGCCCTTAAAAATTCAGTGGCTGGCGCTGGAAACGCAGATTGCGCCTATTTCATTGTCAAAATAGAATTTTGTGTCAACGACCCAATCAAACTCACCTCAGCTTTCACCCAATCATCTAACTCTGATTTCAGTAGCGGTACCAGTTTTCTGGCCATAAAAGCCAGATGGAAGGACTAAAAATGTAGGACTCATAGGCCACCCTGTCCACCGATAATTGAAGCTTCCAGAGCTTCATGCGGGGAGGTTTACCATCCCATCAGAGGTTCTGCAGCAAAATATCAAAACCCAACCACACTTTTCTCCCAACAGGTAAAGGAAGCATGCCAAGCACATAGGTAATTGTGGGAGTGGAATTCATCTTTAGTGCATTAACCTTCCCCCACAAGGAGAGATGTAAAAGCTTCCACCTCTATAGATCCATTTTTAGGCAGAATAGTAGTCCCCTCATATTCTCTGATGCAATCCTGTGTAGCCTATTGGTCAGCCAGATACCCAAATATTTAATCGTACCTGGACACCACTTAAAGCCTAAATTCACAATCCTGTCTTTTTCAAAATAAATGGAAAGAGGCATTGATTTTGATTTTGACCAATTCATGTTATAACTGGGCCATGCATTAAACTCGACTATTAATTCTATCGGTTTCAGCAGTGAGCTTTCCAGTTCCCTTAGCAGCACAAGCCAATCATCTGCCTATAACCATAGCTTTTGGGTGACCCCGACATAACTAACCCCTTTAATTTTCTCCTCTTGTCTGATTGGCAGGACCAGTGGCTCTATCGCGTTCACAAACAATAAAGGTGATAAAGGACAACCCTGCAGAGTCCCCCATTCCAGTCCAAATGATTCTGATCGAACTCCATTAGTAGACATGCCAGCAGTCGGGTTCACGAGTAAGGTGTTAACCCAACTCATAAAAGACCTCCTGAAGCCCATCTTTTCCATCACAGCAAACAAAAAAAACAGTTTACCTGATCAAATGCCTTCTCTGCATTAATGAAAACATTGCCAAGTCATCCTCCGTTTTTATTCACCTGTGTGATCGTCTGAAGTAGTCTCTGCATATTGGTCATGGCATGCCTTCCTTTGACAAATCCAGTTTGGTTTGAGCGTATCAGTCTAGGTAATATTACCTCTAGTCTTTTCGCCAACCACTTTGCCAAGATCCTATTGTCCTTGTCCTTTTTTATCAGACAAATTGGTTGATACTTCGAAGGAGAAGTCTAATCCTTTTCATTTTTCAAAATTAACAAAATTGAAGCCTGACGAGTTGACGCTGGTAAGATCCCAATAGTCTTAGAGGCCTTATGCATGTCTCTTAGCAGTTCAAAAACTGAGTTAGGCATTATCCTATGCAGTTCCATGGGCAGGCCATCTGGCCCAGGGCATCTACCCGAGTTTAGGCTTGTTATCAATTTCCTCAGCACCTCCACTGAAAAATCCTCATCCAAAATTGCTCTATCAACAGCAGAGAGCCCTGAAAGTACCATGTTCTGTCCAAACCTTTGCAGGCCTCCTACAACACCAACATCCTCGGAATAGAGCTCCTTATAGAAATTATGGAACACCCTCAAAGTATGAGCACTTCATTCAAAAAAGCATATATTCAGCTCTTTCAGACATCCTTTTATTATACTCACATTTAATCCATCGTAACTCATTCTTCTTCCCATCATCTGGATTTTGCATCGCTCTTTTTCCAAAATCTTAATCTTAATTGCATTGTGTCTATTCTTCTTCCATCTGCTGGACAAACCAATCAGGAGGCTTCTCATAGAGCATTTGAAAGCCTCCCAAACCGTGCCTGGGTCCATGTCTCTGGTATAATTCTCTTCTATCAAATAATTTGCCTCTGAAAATGGTCTCTACAATTTCCTCCTCCTCCTGAATTTAAGTCTTTTACTTCCATAGTGAGAACCTGTGAGTAGTAAACTGGAGGGCGATAGTCAGCTGCACCGGCGCATGATCAGATACGTGGATGTTTTTAATTGCACCTCCCGTGTAGCTAGTAGTAGCCAAACCCTCTGTCAGGAACAGGTCGATGCACGGGTAGGTATTATGGACACTTGAAAAGGAGCTGTAATCCCTATCAGACGGGTGTTCGAATCACCAAGCATCAATCAGATTATGCTCTAAAATCAAATCCTGTAAGGCAACCGCTTGATTACTTTTCGACCTCAATATATTATTGTTATTTCTGTCCATTAAGGATCCATCAATTTATTGAAATCACCCCCCAGTACTATATTACCACAATCCTGGTCCTGCAATGCTTGTGCAACCATCCTGAAAAAGGAACCATAATCCACGGTTGTGGTGCAAATGTTACAAAATGTAAATTTTTCTCCCTGAAAGCACATTGAAAGCGATATCAATCTACCTTCCTTGACCTTCTGCTCTGAGAGCATCTGATCCACCAGATGTTTACAAATCAGTATTGTTGCACCCCTTGAGGGTGGGTTGAACAAGGAGCTGAATACCTGACCTACCCATCCTCTCTGTAATTTAGCAGTCTCATCAACTGAGGGACGAGTCTCCTGCAAGAAGGTCACATCAGCTTTTAGGCCCTTCAAGTGATTAAGAACTTGATTCTTCTTTAGTGGGCTATTGACCCCTTTCACGTTCCAGGTGAGAATACGCTTCTCACTACGAGAAGCAGACAGTGTTCCTGTTCCCGAGCAGGTCAAACTCTCAATAGGTACTATGTGAGAAAAGCACACAAAACAAAAAAAGAAAAGCTCCTCTCCCTGTTAGGATAACGTTGGACAATGGAAACAGCAACATCACAAAAAATAAACCTTTGCCCAGCCCCCTCCCTATTTAATGAACACTAGGATATATAAATAACCAACACCAAGCTCAACCCCATAAGACCGCAGTCAGCACCACGGGACCGATCAAACTACACCCCTCATTAACCAACTTTTACCCGATACAAACTCCCTCTTTTAAGCAGATCTCAGACATTTACTAAAAGCCATCAGTCCCCTGTTTGTGCATTTCTAGTGAGGGTCGACCGACTAAGCTCCTTAGCCTAGGAGCCAGACAAGAGGCAATATCAAGACACACAATAACATATACTGTCATAAACCTTTTAAGTATACTATGTTAACATTGAAGCTCCATGCCGCTCACATCATCCGATAATAGTGTAATCCTGCAAACAGCCGCATGTCTTCTCACCTCACTTCTCAGACATTCCAAGTAGGCGTTCAGTACATTGGTATACAGTCTTTATAATGAACATTTTATATAGAATGACTATATAACGAAAATGATATAAGGAAAAACATAACGAATATGTATCTGGGGGTGAGGTAAAGAGTTAAATCTTGTGGGGAAACGATTGGGTGGGTTTTTAGGGTTGGGAAGCAGGGTTTGAGGGGGACCTCCCAAAAAAGAAAAAAAAAAGTTCATTATGTGTTGTCGTTATATAATATTTGATATATGTGCATTCGTCATAAAATGATTTGTTATAAAGACATTCTCCTTTCAGACTGAATTATTTACAAAATTAGCGTTGCATCCTCAACCTTCTATCAAGCAATACTATCAACTGATAGCTAAAGGGAATAGCTACGCATCGTCTCGTCTAGCTCACCCCATCGTACCGAGACGTGGCGCTACGCACAGGACTTGCAAAGCTATCATACAGTTGCATATAATCTGATGCAAGCTCCCTCATACAATGGTTCCAATTCAGCAAATATAGTCAGATATTCAGTACTTCCCCCTTTCAGACTGCATTTTTATTAATTAATCTTGAACCGTGGTGTTGCTCTGGACAAGATTACGCATCATCGTTTTGAAGTCTTTCTGTGCCATTGCAGAAGGGAACCAGCCATATGTAAAGCAGACTTGGTCCTGCCATCAATGGGAGCAGAACAGCCCGAACTGCTAGGCCACGCCCCTACTGCACGGAAATGCAAGTGACCCCAGACATGTGTTGGCCTTCTGTAAAGGCAGACCAGCCTGGAAAACAACGAGAGTCATTGCCAGTGGTGAAGTTTGATTCATAACCTTCCAGTCATCAACCTTTCGTTTTGTATTTTTTCATCCCGAGTGGCACCGCTATGCCTAGACGTGGGTTCCAAGCCTGCTCTGCCTATTGCCCCAGCTACACCTCACTGATGATGCCAAACAAGGCCAAAATGTGTCTGGGTTGTTTGTGGTCTCGTGCAGCTTGAGTTGGACTGCCCCTCTTGCGGTGGAACCCATCTACATTTGTATATAGTTGTTCGCCTTTAGCAATACCGTGGCAGGCTGAAAGGACAATGGTCTGAAAGGTTGACCAGAGCAATTGCCAGTGGTTGCGTTTGATTCCCAGCCTTCGAAGTCCCTGACCTTCCCCTGACATTCCCCTGAGCTGAATTCTCTATCCAAACAGAAGCCTCACACTAACCTCATGATAATAATAACAACATGGTTCTCAATTTGCAACATCATACGGATGAAGTCGTGAGCTCTTATCAGACATGTGCACGCTACGTAAATCCAAGTTCATTTAAGTAATCATTTTAAAGACACACATGAAAGCATTGCAATACTTTGAGGTTATTTTTGCAGCATACTTTGTATTTTATTTGCATGTATTTGCAGCGCACATAACCCGTAGATATCTAGGCGCTAGTTTCATTGAATTGTGGAAGTGCAGCTCATTTCTAACGCACGCGGAAGCAGGATTCGAACCTGTGTTTGCTCAGCCTAGTCTAGTTTCCAAGACCCGCGCGTTGCCACGGGACTATCCTCCCGGCGCAGCGAGCGTGACTATGATGAACATATTCGTCACGCTTTCACAACACGAAGGACATTAGATAACAAATATATTTATAAAACGCGATGCTGTGTTTGATGGGCTGACATCTCACTGCGCCCAAAATGGAGGAAAACAATAAAAGGATCTATTCAAGCTGAGCACACGTCCTGCTCTCTGGATTGGCAGCTGGAGTGCAAATCGTCTGCCTACTGTATGGATTTATATCGAGAAAGATTTAGGTAATGAGGACATTAAAAAGGAATACGTATTAAACAAGCCTGCATGTGAAAGAATGAGGCATGCAGTGCATGTAACATGGGTGGGTGCTGAGGGGGTTATCATCGTTTCCAGATGCGGCTGCCAATCAAACTATTATATGAGCATTGGGGACTGTATCGTGGGGGGGCGGGGGCACATCTTAAACTACTCCGCAAGACTACTCGGCTAAGCTGTTCCCCTCTCTGTGCGGAGATGTAATGGGTGACTTTGCATGACTTCCTAGACCTCATGAAATAAATGCATGCGAAAGCCTGTATATATTAACATGTATGTTAACCCCAGGGGAGAAGGGAATTGGCCAAGATGGAAACACGTGACACTGACGGCTGTGTGCCCTCGGGGAGGTATTATAGAATGCCCATATGTTTGAATCAGTCATTTCTATAGCTGGGAAAGGAAGATAATGATTATAAGAGGGTTAAATATGAGATCCCGAAAAAGAGGGTGTGGTTTGCTCTGTTAGGCTCTTTTTTACACCATAAGGCTCCAAGAAAAGGTTGGTACCCTTAAGGATAGTTCAATGGTTTAAGCACCTGCGCAAGTACAGAAGTTTGAATCTGGGCAGAGTCGACCCCATCATTGGTCCAGGTGGATATAGAGTGAAGGCCCATAGAACACACCAAGTCACTCCTGTATATTTTGTTGTATATTATTCTTGTTGATCTATTTTTGCTATTTTTGCCATGTGATCTTGTAACAAAGTTTTGAGCTGTCGTATAAAATGCGCCGGTTACCCTTGGGTCTGGTGCGCAATATAAGTAATAAAACAAACAAACAAACAAAACAAACACAGCCGGTGCAAGGGTTATTATTGATCTCTTAGGCAGGGCGCTAGGGTCGTCCATCACTCTCTCGTCTAGCTTAGCATGTCTGATCCTAACCCAGGTATTCCTAGCATCCGGGTTAGTAGACTGACTATTGGCCCCTAGTGTCTAGTCTCTATCTTGCTGTGAAGGGGAACCAAAAAGTAACTGGTGTCTCTGTCTAATAACTAGCCATACGCAATCAATGAGAATATGCGTTCCAGACACTGTACCAGACTCAGTCGCCTTCCGCTCATCTCTGGAAGTTTCTCTCCCTGTCTCTGAATGCTATGCTCTGTTTTATCGCCTCTCCTACATCCAACGCCACCCTTCTTCCCCCTACGTCTTCCTCTTATGTCACTCCGATGTCTCTCACTCCTCCGACTACTACTTGCCTCTATCCTTCGATGTTCTCCCTCCCTCCGTCGACACTGCTGCTCCCTCCCCCACAAAACGTCTCCCTACTCCACACTACTACTCCCTCCTCTAAACAACTATTCTCTCCTCTAAACAAATAGTCCACCCCACCTTCTACTCAGTCACCCTCCTTTCACTCACACAATCATTTTCTGCTCTAACACTCACCCTCACCACACAGTACCACTAGTTCTCACGAACCAAACCTCACCTTTTCTTCAATTCACCTAACCACTCCCATGCACCATCCTTCCTACTGCTGGACTCTTGATCTGCCACCCCCTCCTCATCTGACCTCACCTGATGAAAGCCACCATTGCTGTTTCCTGTGTCCTTGTTTATCCTTCCCCTCCTTCTCCCATTGGATCACTGGCCCTGACCAATCTGGTCCTGCTTTCTCCACTCGGGAGGGGTTCCAAACACTGAGAAGTGAATACATAGAATATTACATCCATGCATTTTTTAAAAACATATTTTTTAAAAATCGGATTTTGTTTTATTGACAATATTGTGGTCCATGTAACAGTGATCCTCTTAAATATTTCTGCCTCTAGGCTGTTCATTAATTTGTATACTTGCATATTCCATAAACTCATAGGGCCTCATTAGGACTCAGGCGGTACGGGGTTTACGCCGGCGTAAACAGCGCCGACCCTTACCGCCTGAGTACGAGGTCCCTTAGCGCCATGGCGGATTTAACACCTGCTTTTAGCAGGTGTTAAAATCCATGGCGCTAAGGGACCATGGAGTTAATTACGACACCGTAATTTACGGTGGCGTAATTAACACCTTCCCCACTCCCTCTATGCCCTATGGGGCAAAAATGGGAATGGGGAAGGGTAAATGGGGATTGGGGATTTACCGCCCCGCCAAGGTCGGAATGGGGCGGTAAATCCGCCAACCACCATGGCGTAAACGTAGTTTACGCCATGGTGGTAAAGTCACGGCCCAGGCGGTAACTTACCGCCTGGGTCGTAATGAGGCCCATAGAGTATTCACACCCTGACATGTGTAACCTAATCCTACACTGCTGCTATTCCTGAAGACTGCCCCACCCCCACTAGTACGGAAACAGATAAGAAACAGAATGAACTCTGCAACCTACCGATTTCATGCTCCTCTTACAGGCACATTTTCTTCTAAAGATGGCTTTCCTGCTGATTTTTTGTCTTTTGAGACCTCCCTTGTTTTTCCATTTTTTGTGTGCTGGTTCTGTTAGTTTATTTAACTATCCTACGTGACTCCCTGTTACATCACAGCCCCTACGTCTCAGGAGGATAGCTCAGTGGCAACGAGCTGGTCTTGGAATCAAGACGACACAGAGCACCACATGTTCGATCCCCGGGTCTGAGCTTAGAAACCTCTGGGTATTAAGCGTGTTATAAATATCCTATTATATCATATCATACACGGCAACCCTAAACTGCCAATGATGGACTCTTTTAATTTGGACCTATTGCTTGCAGTCCCAGAAATGATAATCATGCCCTTTCCTTGGGAATTTCCGGGAAAGAATCCTGTTTACGTGAGCAAGAGACCCTTCCTCAATCCCTAACAGCGCTACACTGCCTATGCACATAGTGTTACTTGTCAATGCACAGTAAGGATGCAGACCACAGTACCTGGGTACCTCCGAAGTGCATGCGCCAGCACACCAGCAACGCCATCTTGCATTTTCCCTTCCTCCCCACTAACCTCACCCAGCCACTCCACTTCATTCACATCCGCAACAATGCAAATGGCAGCGGTGCGTGCTATAAATCCCAGTAACATAGCATAACGATAAGTGCAGTCTACAAGCAACGGGACGATCTATAAAGAAACTATGAGCACCGAGCGGTCTGACTAGCATGAAATTATTGAAATGGCATTGGACAAAAAAACTGCTCAGAAAGTGGATTGGGAACCCGAGGCCTGCACCCTGTCACTGCAATACAACTATATTGTCCTTCGGACACTCATACAGATAACTAAAGGGGATATTGGGTGGACGTTATCTAGAAGTGAGATAATTGTTCAGCTCCCCACGTTACAGAATCAGGGCATATACTGCAGTCAACTGAACCTGCCTTGAACCACACTGCAGGCATTGATCCAAGCATATCATGTTAATGTTTATTATAGATTCAGCTAAAGAGCCCTTCCCTTGCATTCTGCACATAGTCCAGGGATCTCCAGATATTTTGGACTACAACTCCCAATGGCCATTGCCTGGATTGTCAATGGTAGGGGTCACTGGAGTCAGATTTTAGAACAACAGCAGAGCCGTAGATTGCAGACTCCGGGTACATGGCCCGTTAAACATAAAACTTGGTATCACCTCTGAAGGGTGAAAGTCTGTCTTGGTATTGCCACTCCCAAGTCCTATTGCATAACCATGTGGGTTATCCATCTGGCTTTTCGATTATGTGCGTTTCCAGGGTTGAAATGATTCTGCGCTGGAGATTTAGAATGTGTCTTGTAGTTTGTGAGATACGCGCAGATTAAATGAGCGAAGAGTGCCAGGGATGATTTGTCTCAAACCTAACTGCAAATACTTTCTGCGCCAAGTTAAAGCGGAACTGGTTGGCCTGGATCCAGGCGTCTACATCCACGAAGCAGCCAAGAAGGATTTAATGATAGAATACATCGAAGAACGAGGGCCGAAAGATAAATCCTGGGGCAGTGTTTCCGTACATTTATCAGCTATTTAGCAATGGAATCCACAGCACTTCGAATATTTCAAGCTATTGATGAGCTAACTCAGACAATTCTAAAATATAATTGATAAGACTTCAGTTTTTGGTTGGATGGAGACTAATCGCCTAGGGAAGCGGATATATTTCAGAAGCAAATCAGATTTGATAGATCCTCTTTGGGAATGCAAGACGTGTTTGTGCAAGTCTCACTGCTTCCGATCTTCTGTCTTCATATTTGTACTGTACACGGTGCACATTGTGGATGGAGCAATCCGATTTGGTCATGCTTTGCAAAAGATCAGTGCACATTGATTGTTACATAAGTCATGGTGTGAAGAGGAGAGAGCGATGAGCAGTAGAAATGCACAGTTGAATGTTAGCTGTGCCACACTTAGATGGAATTCTTAACTTTAGCTTCTGTCGCGTCTAGATAGAAATGTGAATGTTAGAATGTGCCACACTTAGATGGAATTCTTAACTTTAGCTTCTGTCGCATCTAGATAGAAATGTGAATGTTAGAATGTGCCACACTTAGATGGAATTCTTAACTTTAGCTTCTGTCGCGTCTAGATAGAAATGTGAATGTTAGAATGTGCCACACTTAGATGGAATTCTTAACTTTAGCTTCTGTCGAGTCTAGATAGAAATGTGAATGTTAGAATGTGCCAAACTTAGATGGAATTCTTAACTTTAGCTTCTGTCGCGTCTAGATAGAAATGTGAATGTTAGAATGTGCCACACTTAGATGGAATTCTTAACTTTAGCTTCTGTCGCATCTAGATAGAAATGTGAATGTTAGAATGTGCCACACTTAGATGGAATTCTTAACTTTAGCTTCTGTCGCATCTAGATAGAAATGTGAATGTTAGAATGTGCCACACTTAGATGGAATTCTTAACTTTAGCTTCTGTCGCATCTAGATAGAAATGTGAATGTTAGAATGTGCCACACTTAGATGGAATTCTTAACTTTAGCTTCTGTCGCGTCTAGATAGAAATGTGAATGTTAGAATGTGCCACACTTAGATGGAATTCTTAACTTTAGCTTCTGTCGAGTCTAGATAGAAATGTGAATGTTAGAATGTGCCAAACTTAGATGGAATTCTTAACTTTAGCTTCTGTCGCGTCTAGATAGAAATGTGAATGTTAGAATGTGCCACACTTAGATGGAATTCTTAACTTTAGCTTCTGTCGCATCTAGATAGAAATGTGAATGTTAGAATGTGCCACACTTAGATGGAATTCTTAACTTTAGCTTCTGTCGCATCTAGATAGAAATGTGAATGTTAGAATGCGCCACACTTAGATGGAATTCTTAACTTTAGCTTACGTCACATCTAGACAGGATAATGAATGTTAGCATGCGCCACACTTGAATGAAACTGTGAATGATGACAAGTGCCACACTTGGATAGAATCGTGATCACTGGCCTGCCTCACATCTAGACAGAATATTGAAGATTAGCAAGGGCCACACACGGATGGAATAGTGAATGATAGCAGGCATCACACCTAGACACAATTGCAAGGACAGCAATGCCAACTAACCAATCCACTAACAATTTCATCCCTCAGCATACACCTCTCAAACTCTAACCAAACAGAACCACGAACGTAAAACACAGCAATCCGCACAAACTTCACTACACTGCAACAACAAAACAAACCACACATAGACTTGCACAACAGCACACAATGACTACCGACCATAAAACACCCCACGCCCAGCCAACGGAGCCACCGGGCTGAGGTTGCCAACAGCACATTTATTTATTTATTTATTTATTTATTTATTTATTTATTTATTTATTTATTTGTATAGCGCTAAAGCCTGAGGGCATCAGAGCGCTTCCGAAAAGACAGGACAACAGAAAATTAAGACGCAACAAGATATGGAGTGGCCAAAGTTACCTCATACTCGGTTAGTTCAACTACCAGGATTCATTTAAAAAGTAATGTTTTCAATTTTTTCCTGAAGAGGATGTAATTGGATTCGAGCTTCAATGAGGTGGGAAGCTTGTTCAATTTTTTGATACTTAAGGTCGGGAAGGCGTTGCCAAGGCCATGCTGCTTTTTCGTTTTTGGTGGTTTGCAATTGACCTGTGTTGGAGGATCTGAGCCGCCTATGTGGCTCGTACCACTTGAATTGTTTTTTGAGGTAGACCGGGGCTTTGCCATATAGGCAGCGATGAACCATGGTGAGAGACTTGAAGGAAAATCTCTCTTTCGTAGCCAACCAATGGAGAGCCTTCCTTTCTCCATCGTTCTGATGGCATTATTTTGGATTATTTGGCATTTTTTCACACATTTGCTGTTAGGTCCTAAGAGTAGGGAATTTCCATAATCTAATTTAGATAATATGGTAGCACTAGCGATGATCGTGCTGTTTTTTTTTATCTAACAGTGGTCTGATTTTTTTCAGAAGTATTTGCTGGTACTGGCAGTTTTTCTTTAGGTAGTCTGTGTGTGCTTCAGCGCCTAATGAAGCTTGAAGATACACTCCTAGGGTCTTCACTTTTTTCTGATGTTGGAATTTGGGTATTTTTGATAAAGAATGAAGAGTAAGATGGGCTCAATTTCTTTCTGGCCTGTGAGGAGCCGAATATCATAAACTCGGTCTTGGAGCCATTTAAGCACATCCAGTTTTCTTTCATCCAACACTCTATGGTGTTGTATAGGGATGAGAGTTTGTTACTGTCCATTTTGTAATCCCCACTGAGTTCAAACACTAGTTGGGTATCATCGGCAAAGTTGGTAAAACATATACCACTGCTCTCTTGCACTCTTCCAGCTTATTCCCACTAACTCACCCCCCCACCCCTTCACTCCTTTTCAGAGCCGCCAGAGCACCAGGGGGCCACTGCGGTGGTTAAAGTGCGTGGTACAAATATGCTTTAACATTAACAGTTCCGAACAACCACAAAGTCCAACGTTCACGGCATGGTGCGTCCACCGTTCATAGCATGGCACGTTCACTATTCACAGCATGGCGCCTCCACCATTCACAGCATGGCGCATCCACCGTTCACAGCATGGCACGTCCACCGTTCACAGCATGGCGCGTTAGAGAGGTATGATGATGCCAATTCTTGTTAATTAGTTAAGTTCAAACTGTCCAAGAGGACAATGTCTGATCATGTTTGGGACTCAGTTCAACATTGCGCAAGATGAGGCAAGTGGGTTTCATTTAGTAAGTGTCTACAAAAGTTGAATGCTTGAGGCTATATCTTAAATACCCTGAATGATGTGTCTTTTTGTTACTCTTGTGCAGAGGTCTGGTGTGTTTTAAGCATTGATATTTTATTAGATGGGATGTATTTGTATTTACTATGCATGTAATGAGTTGTATTTTTATGTAGCCAGTAAGATAACTCTTCAGGTTGAGCGCTCGCGTGTTATCTGCAGGTTACAAGTTTGAATCCCTGCAAGGTCAACTCAGCCTGTCATGCTTCTGTGGTCGATAAACGAGTACCAACTATGCTTGGGTGATATTGTATGGAAATATGTGAAGCGCTTTGGCGAAACATCTATATGAATGACACTGTGTTATCATTACGTATGTATTCATCTTCTTTGCTGTACATAAATTTCTGAATAAAGTTTGATAATGATGATGAGAGAAGACTATTCCTGAGGGTAGTCTGGTTATAACGTAGTCTGGTTATAGCATACATTCTTGAGAGAAGGGATTTGCATTGTTGAGGAGCAAGGATTCTGAAGAGATCTGATCCACCCAATAACATGCCAAGAATGGGTATTACAGGGTTACCGGTCCAATATGACAAACGTTAACTGGTCTCTACAGATACATGATCACCGTACGCCAAAAAGGGGTCCACTATACATTAATGTAGTGGACCCCTTTTTGGCGTACAGTGATTTAACCCTTACACAAACCAATGCATTTTCTTAATGTGTATGATTTTCAAGTTAAATATTGACAGATGAATTCAATTAATCAGACTGAGCAAGGGTTCAAGTTTCTATGTGCTGCCGTTTTCATTGGCGACAAGTACTTACATTGGTTGTTCGATATATGTACATGCCGGCATTAGTTGGAAAACCCCTACATTTTAAGACGGGACACAGGTTTTACCTGGATCTCCAGAACACAAGTGTGGCGCAAAAACGCTACTTTCATCTCAGAGTAATAAAGTGACTAACCTACCCACAAGCTTTCCCGTAGAGTCCCCAACTGGTGTTGCCCTTGTTGGTTCCAGAAACACCTAAGCTAACAATGTTTGGTCATTTATTTATTTCTCACTCTGCCTAGTTCAAGAGAATTTTTCACAGATCCAATAAAGCACAAATACATTTCAAATACAATAACATCAATGTCATTCCTTGTAAAACCATAATTAACATTTTAAATGCCTAAAATGAATAAGAGAAAATGTAGCTCTTATTGAAATACCTAAATTCAACATCTAAAACCTTTACGTCATAATCAATTCAACAATCTAAAAACCTGTGTTTTGGCCTCAAAGCAGTGAGGCCCGAGTTTAATCCATAGGACCAAAATTCCTCACTCTTGATTAAATAATGGACAAAAGAACCCAAATTGCACAAATATAGACTGCCTAACGTACCGACATTCGGTCATCGCGTGCGTAAATGTTTCAAGCACATGTGTTAGTTTACATATGATACAGTATGCTTTTTCTAGCGGGATCTTCAACTTAGCACCGATTACAGTCAGGACTGCTAGCTGGTCAATTTATTATGAACCACCTGCATCACAGGATGACAAGACCTCAACCTTGAGTGATTGGCATAATTCAGATGTCAAGCCAAGATGTCTACTTATTATTCCTCAAAGCTGTTTAAATTGGTAATCATCTCCACTCACACAACCAGTATTATCAACTTAGGGCCAACCAATGTGTTCCAATAACCATGCATTTAGTTTCACATAATGTCTGGTTCCATAGGGCATAGTGGTCGATTTGGTACAAAAAGGTTCACCAATCTTGTCCAGCACAGCAGATTTATTCAAATGCATTGCTTTCAAATAAAGGTCCCCTCTTCTTTTCAAAGCCCGGGAGCATAAAGATATAAGCCCAAATTCCACCCAAATTAATTCCACAGGGACTGATTTAGGGAGCTTTGATATATTCTTCGAGAATGTTCTCTCTAGAATGTTCAACCATCTCAAGTCCCTCAAGGCCAAGGCTTCTAGACCATACAGGACTGAGGGGCAAAAACTTTGTTGGTATAACATTAACTATACTTTGAGACTGTAACCAGCAGTTTGTTTCGTGAAATAGTTAAATAGGACGCCACTTTTCTATGTTTAGTCTAGATCATTTCAGTATATGCCAAAGTATTGCCAGTCTCAATGTCCAAATAGCTATAACTGTCAGCATACTCTACTATTCAAAATTCCTGACGCATTTAGGGTTTTGTTACCAGCCCGCTAGCAAACGACAGGACCCTCGCCTTGTCAAGGTTAAGCTGAAGGTCATTTTCAGTCGCATACTCACTCAGTTCTCTAAAACATCTTGACATGTCCATAAACGTGTGATCAAACAGTGGCAAGTCATCTGCACATGACGCACACACTATATGATCACGACCTGATCTGGGAGGGCAGTTGGCCACCACATGTAGTCTAGCATAGAGATCATCAAGATATATGTTAATTCTGCATTATACCTGTAAACTTTGTACGTATACATGTAAACTTTGTAATTATTGTTCTATTCTGTCCTGCTTATGTTGTAACTAAGTGATGCGCCCGGTTGCCCCTGGGGCTGGTGCGCTAAACAAATAAAATAAATACAAATACATACAAATACAAATACAAATGTGAAACAAGAGCGAGGCAAGCAGGCAACCCTGCTTTACCTCACTGTTTGCTGGGCACATCCAGTGAAATGGCCCTCACTACTTGCCCTTACTTGGACCTCATTATTAGTGTGTAACAATATCACGATCTGAAGTAGGTCTAGCGGACAACCCAACTTCTTCATCTTGTCACACCATATTCTACGATTGACTTTGTCAAAGGCAGCCCGGAAATCTACAAACATAACATTTAGCACCGGGCTGCCCTTGCCTTTTGCCTTAGTAATCAATCTGTCAATCAATCTTAAATTATGGCAGGTGGCCGAGCCAGATCTAAAACCTGTCTGAGACATAGCAAGTATTTGTTTTAACTCAACCCAGCGCTGTAGTTCTTCTATCACAAAGGAAGTTAAAAAGTTTCCTGTCACATCCAACACTGAAAGTAACATGTAATCCACAGGTAATGTGCAGGGGTCGTTTTGTAAACAGGATCCAATAAAGCTCGACAAAATGAAACCAGAAAAGTTTGTTCCTGAAAGACCTTGGTGAATAGTATAGCCAACAGCCTGGCCACAACATCCAGGTTGCTTTTCAGAGCAACGCTAGCTAGACTGTCCGGGCCAGGTGCCTGTGACTTTTTTAGGTTTACCAATTGCAGCCTGGATGCTTCTTTATACCCAAGGACCAGTACCCTTACCCGCAATAGGCACACTTTGTTCCTTTGAACCCAAATTTCCAAGAATTAACTTCTCCCAAGCATCTTTAATAATGGGATTGGTAACCAAATTCTCTTTCTTCCACTTTGCTGCCCCCAAGGTCTGTGTCTTAGAATCCCAAACGTGTGCTGCCACTGGGCATTCACACTTTGGTGTTTCCACCATTCTACCCATTCGCGGTATCTATTTTTGAATCTTTTAATTTGCACCGCCAGCCTGGTCTTCTCGAGATTTACTTTTTTAATGTCCCTGATCTCCTTTCTCATTAACACTTATCAACCCTTATTTTCCTATCATATAATTTTCCCTGTGCTTTCGACGATGAAACTAAGTGTCCAGAACAAATCCCAAATTTAGCAGTCCATTTTGGAAACCAATTTTCAATTTCATCCACTGTGCAATGTTCCAGTTAATCTGGATGCATAATTAATTAATATGTGCAACAAAACCGGCAATCTTTCTAAACATTTCCTAGTGACCATCTCACACGTCTACCTGCATTGTTCACTTCTACCTCACCCACTTTTGCATTCAACCAGCTGACTTTGTTGTAAGTGTCAATCTAGCATGCCTGCTATGTTGTTTAGTTCTTATCTCCAAACCCTTGACATATTGAATCAGCTCACCACCTGCATACAAATAGTCTAAAATAGCCTTGGCCTTCCCATTTCTCTAGGTAAATCAGGCTGGCTGCCCCCCCCTGTGTACGACTACTTAACATGAGCAGCTATCTGCGGTTTTATGGGGGGGGGGTAGGCTTTTTCTGAGACATTACAACACTGCTGATAAACACCACTGTATTTACATCTTGCATTTAAATCTCCTCCAGTAACCAATATTAGCAAGGTTTTCACATATGACATCCAAGTCGTAAACCATTTTTGAAAATGTTCTCCGATGGGTGCAAGTAAGGATTGTTGTGTTCGATGAATAGCAATGGAAACGAGATGACCTCCTGCAACGTGGCTCAAGAGGTTCAACAAATTCGAAGTTCCGAGAGTTCAAAACGTGTAACTGTTGAAGCAGTTGCAAAATATCTGAACAGTGCATTCTCTTATTCTCATATTCGGGAAGTATAGATGTGATAGTTAAAACCTTTTCATCCAATTCAGGATTCTTCTTTCTATTTAAGACCTCTTTAGTTCTTATAGGAAGTCCCTGGGAATACACCTCATGGCTCGAAGCTGTTGGAGTAAGCTTTCCCTCAGTCGCCATAACACAGCTGCCCTTCTCTGCAAGTGAATGATCCTCAAGGATACACTTCCTGATTTCCTGGGACTTCTTTGTCTTTAACCAAAACGCTTGTCAGGGTGCCTGCACCCTTGCTCAGTCTTTTTTTGCCTCTGGTTTTCTTTTTTACTCAATTTCTTGGACACTTTTGTTGACACAGAAATAATAGTTGAGTCCATCACATCAGTTGTTCTAACCAGCTTTGAATAATTGGATTTGTCTTCTCGCTCTCTCTGACGCTTTAGGCAGCATCACTGCTTGCGACACTGATATATTTCCGAGGAGTCCTTTGACTCACCGGCTTCCTTGCACACACCAGAAGCTCCTGGAGCAAGCACTGCAGGGTCGCCACTGCCTACCAGAGGCAGAGGAGGCACCTGCTCTCAAAATGAGCTATTATTAATGGCACCTGGGCCCTCAATCTTTTGAATTACAAATTCCTCAAGCCGCAGTACAGCGTCACTTTGTCATTTCAAATCTTCATAGATTCTGCCACAAAGTTTAAGTACGATTTTAAATGCGAACTGGAGCATTGCTAAGCTGGTGGTACCCAAAGTTTCCTCACTAATTGATCTAACACTTTCCGCATCAGCCGATCAAGGACAAGTGTGGTGTAGTAGATAAACATTGGGTGTTAGTCTGACACGCTTCCTTTTTGTGCGCCACTTCAGACATGGAACCCATTACAGGGACAACCAGGGTTGGATTTGTGGTTTTGATTGTGATGCCTTTATTGGAGGGAATAACATAGATCCAAGAGTGAATTATTGTCTATCTCTGACAAATTACTGCTGTTGGAGAATTCTAAAATAACCTCACCCACCAGATTTTCATGCTAGTGTCCTCTCTACCACAGTGTTGCCAACTCCAGGCAGAAAAAAGGCTATTTTTCCTCTGGGCACTTTACTTATTATTTATTTATTTTGCATTTTTAAAGCGCTCACACAGCCCGCAGGCATCGAGGCGGTGTTACAGGAATTGTTTGTTTTTTAGTTCATAATTGTTTTGTTTTTTTTGTCTTAGTTGCGTATTTATAACGCGCTTAAACACCCAGAGGCTTCTAAGCGCGGACCCGGGAGATCTAACCTGTGTTGCTCCGTGTCGTCTTGTTTCCAAAGCCCGCACGTTGCCGCTGAGCTATCCTCCCGGAAAAAATATCAGTAATCGGCTGGTTTAACTCCCCCTCCTTTCCAATGAGAGGGATTGCCTCTTGCCCTTCCATAATATTTTTCTGGGGGTTACTGCTGTTCCCATGATATGTGTTTTTCCTGAGATTGTATGACTTGCCTTTCCCTGTGGTTTTATGCAGCAAGATGGATTCTGGAGATATGCTTGATCTACTAGTCCACCGGCCCTCACACAGCAGTCCATCAATCTTACCTTATTGACCACTGTGGACTCGAGCTCATTCATGCTTTGCAGCGGAACTGCAAACTGTGAGACTGTGGCCACACTTCACAACGCACTTTACCGGCGTGCACGCTGATGTGCTGTATCAGCCGATTAAACTTCCCAGAAAGTAGCGTTGAGGCAGCCAGGAACAAACAATCTACGCACCATCACACCCCAGATCACGGAGCACACTTCACTTTGTAAAGGTTTATGTGCCAGAGAAAATAATGTCCAAGCGTAACTGTGCGACTGTGCCCACACTTGGCAACGCACGTTACCAACAGTGTCTATAGGGAGCTGCCCAAGCATAGTATGAGGAAAACTGCAGCGAATTCAGAACAAGCGTGCCCATGCTTAGACTAAAACCTCTTGAAAAGATCACACTTCGCCTGTACTTTTTAATATGCACCGGCACAGTGTAGACTAGAAAAATATATTCAAATATACATGTGCCAGTCATGAAGCATTCTATGTAATGTTACTTCATATTTGTAAAGTGCCTTAATGACACTGTTATGGCTTTGAAGCTCTGTAGGGCGAATAGCTCTTTGGCAGACCATATTCTGAACAGACATGAAATGAAAACTCATTACCCTGCAAGCAAATAGTATTTATAATTTAAAGTGACTGTTCAATTATTGGAAGAGAAGACTAGCCTGGGTACATTATAACAGCCGCAGTATGAAAAGTGTTCAGGTGCAGCATTGATTGGTAGGTCAGGGACTATATGACAGCTGGACCAACATTTGTGTGGGACTCACCAATCTTCTATGGGGTGCAGTGCTGAAGGTGGATCACATGCACATTTGCCAGATAATCAGGGGTAAACATATCAGGTTGCCAACCACTGGCTAGGCACAAAAAGTTACTCCTCACCACAATTCACTGCATGCACACACACACACCACCATTTCTTACTTTGTATGCAAGCTGCGGGTTTCTTAAGGAAACCCCCTCATCCCATATAAATGAACAGCACATGTGCGTTACCCAGCTCACTTAACAAGTGAATACCATACCTTTAAGCAATTTAGGAGCAGGGAAGTAGGGGTAGATGTGGTGAGAAATCTACCCGCAGCTGTTCCCTTTCACCCACTGTTGTTTAGAAAACCATCTGAACGTTCGTAAATGCAGTCTAGATCCAGCACACTCTTCCACTAAATGCCGTTACAGTCAATAGCGCTAAGAGGCCACCGAATGGCATACAGGCACATTATAAATTACCAATAAGATGACAACACAGCAGAGCTGCCTCAATGTGACACATCACAAGCACTGCCACCCGAGAAAGGTCACAGCTATAGACAGGAGGGGGGTACGTTTGACTTTTAAACTGTATCTTATGTTATTTGATATTTGTATAGCGGCTACTGCCATTATTATGGCTTCTAAACGTTGTGGTGGATGGAGGCCCTTTGGAAGACCATAGTCTGCAAACATGAAAATGCAAAGAGCTTTGAATGTGAATAGTAATTAGAAATTAGTGACTATTCTATTATATTTTGTTTGCATTCTGGTTCTTGTAATCCAAGTTTTATAAAGGGAAAAGTGGAACTACAAGCCCCAGAATGCAATGGAAAAAAACAGGACTGCATAAGCACCTACAGATTGGAATGGGTCATGTTGGCAATTATGCTGCGCTTAATAAATGGTATAATAGAGTATAATGAATGGTGAGCCTCGGGCACTGAACTCTACACTCGACTCTTTGTCTGATTGTAAGTGGAACTGCTGGGCTCAAAGTTTAAACCACACTTCTTACACTATCTGGCTTATTCACCTTGCCACTACATAATTTGATAAGTTAATGTTGGATGAATGTTTTTATAGCAGCCTTTATTCATACCATAGTTTCAGGTTTGCAAATAAAAAAGAAATAGTTAACCTTTTTAACATTTCTAATGTTAATATATTGTTATTACTGAAGTTGCAGTTAAATAAAACTACACGTTACTTCACAGACTAAATACAAAACAGACTGAGAGTGAAGCTGCGAGGCACCTGGATGAAGGTAACTGCACTTACTAATATATTTGTCATCATAGATTAATACATGGAAAGACGGTCTCAAGTCCAAGATGTTTCCCTAGTCAAATCAGCAGAATTGTAGGTGTGGTTTATAGAGCTATTACACACTAATCCCACACAAACACTTCCGTCAAACAGCTGGCTGACAGAGCATTACGTAATTCTGATTGGGCCACTGCATCTCAGAGTTGTTCCACGATTGGTGCAAGGCTATTGTACATTACATCCATCCTTTAGCAAAGGCAGGGCCTCCATTGAGGGAGATCAAGGGCAACAGGGTGAGTTTTATTACATGTATCTACTCTTTATGGGCATAGGCCCAATGTTGTGATGGGCGTGCAAACAAGCAGAAATTGTGCCGGGTGTACCCAAGGATCTAACCTGGGCTGGCCTGCAAGGGTAGTCTGGGAGATTGCCTTCCAGCCTGCAGGAGAGTGGTCTATCTGAATGGACCACCGTTTTGTGTGTGTGTCCTGTCAAGCTACGCAGCCGGCTTACCCCACCTGCACGGAAATGCAAGAGGTATGACAAGGTATCAGTGGCGGCTAGTGTAAATGTATGCTCCTAATATGCAGGAGTGACTGAGCGCAGCGTGGGAACCTGATCCAAACAAGAGGGGCTTGGGGGTTCTCCCCAATAATGGGTTTAAATAGTGCATTTTACAGGACGTTCTGTGACAAATTGGGTTAAAAGCCACACAGTTTACAATCAGTTTTGTATGGAAGCACCAACGGAGCACATGACCATTTTGCAACACAATTTCATGATGCCTTTGTGACGACATAAGCCCTTATATAAAACATGTTAATTTCGGCACTGAATGGTCATGCATATTGCACCAATATATGACTAATATATGCCATAATACAAATCTTACCAGCAGTAAAAAAATAGCTATGCCACAGAAAGAAATTATATCCAAACTGGCTATACCATGATAGGCCTGTGTACCACACAATCACACTTATGTTTGCTTTAACCATAGATGCAAAGTACAAAAAAGCCATGACACATAAAAAATACATGGCTGGACTGCAGAGACCAAGGTAAGCCCTGCTAGCCATGTAATAACATTCATCATGTTTGCTGCTTTACTTTTGATGGCAAGTAAAAAATGCCATGCCACATACGTAGACTGCCATTATTTGTGCTAGTCTGCATATACTTGCTTAATGCGACATGGCATATTTTAATTGGCATCAAGGCTAAAGAATATATTCAATGGAAGCCAGTCTAGCCAGGTTCTAACACTTATGATTGCTTTATCAAGGGTAAAACAAAGATAAGCAACTCAGCATCTGGCCAGACGAGCCAGGTAATAACACTTATTATACTTTTGCTTTAACCTTGATACACAGTACCGTGCATCAAGAGTGAAGCAAATTATAAGTTAAGTGTTATCATGCAGCTAGATTGGCCTACATTTACTTGGCATCAAGGGCGAAGCAAAAAACAATGCCATGCCCCCAAAAACACCCAGCACTAAATGTATGGGTCTCGCTATGCAGGATGCTAAATTTAGGGACGGGAGCTAACACACACATGCAAACACAAACAGCACTTTCATACATGCATTTACACATCATTCATACAACTGCTTGCATGCACACATTCGTAACAACAAAAATAACAACATAAATACGCAAACACACACATTACAAAAAAAACACACACGTACCTGCATGCACACTGAATATGCGACCACGCAGCCAAGGGGAGGACTGGATGGCCCTCACTTCCTCTCTGGAACGTAGTTCACGTTGCTAGCACAATAATGGGAGCTTGGGGTGGGGGCGGGGCAGACTTATGATGCCCCACCCACTCCCATTATTCTGTGAAGCATTAGTCGCACATCCAAATGGGAACAAAATGTGCAGCCAGGGACGCACCTCTGCTAAGAGGCAGACAGTAGAGTCCCCCATGCAAATAAAGCACACAGTGACTGTGCAGCCTGACACTCAGGCGGGGTGGTGGCCTGCCGCTCTGGTGGGGGGCTATGCCCCTCACCTATAGTGGCAGGCTGCCACTGAAGATTTTAACAGTTTCCCTTTAAGATGGATCTGTATGAGTAGTTGCGATGGCTTTCGATTTTGCCACAGAGCACTCTGACATCATCTGTGCACTTCCATTTTGTGTGTGTGTGTGTGTGTGCAGGGATGTTATAAGTATGAGACTCTTAGACCCATTCAAAAGTGTGAGTGGTGGTGGGAAAACAAAATCGCCAACCATATTATTATATACCCTTGGTTGCTGCTTCCCTGCCCTCGTTTTAATGGTGCCGTATTGTGACCCTGTCAGGGTGTATTGTGAGGAATTGGTTTGTGTGTAGGCAGTGTGTATGTTTCCTTACTCTGAAGCTACTGTGTATCACACCGTTTCTCACTGATGAGGGTAGGGGCAATGACTTGGTGGGGTAACTTCAGAACCTACCGCATAAAACCTGTATGTGGCCCCAGGCCCTGGTATTTATTATTTTTTTTTTTTACATTTGTAGAGCACACTGCAGCCCATAGACATCAAGGCGCTATTACATGAAGGTGTATGCAAGCAAGATTGTGTATACATAGAGAGCATAGCTACTTAGTTACAGAGATAGAAAACGGGCTAGTTACATATGATGATCGTCTACCTGACGAGATCATGGCAGGAGGGTTTAGACAAACAGCCTCGTTTTTAAGGCTTTGCGGAAGGCTAAGTGAGAGTCAATCCCCCTGAGGTGTGTGGGTAGGGCGTTCCAGTGTGAAGCTGCTAGAGCTGGGCAGCTCGAACCACCAGCACGTACTCTGCAGGTTTTGGGTGTAGAAATCTGGTTGGTGTAGGCAGATCGAGAGGTGCTGGCAGAGGTGGGTTGTGAAATCCTCTGGGCACGGTAGGGGGGAGCAAGGTCGTGGAGGCATTTATGGGTGAGGGAGGTATGCCAGCTTTGTGAGGCTGCAAAATCCCCTCCATGCCATTGTATGGAATAAGATATCTGAGTTTGCCAAGCCTCAAAAGTATTCTTAAACATGTTGATGATAATTGTGTGTTCCTTCACCATCTTCTCACCTCCCAAACTCCATTCCCTGTGTCCAGATTAGGACTTTTACAAATCAGGTTTCTACTTCCTCTTGAATGAAATTCTAAGAGAGGGCAGTAGAATTTGTACCAATCTTCTTACCCTAAACCTAATATAGTTTATTTTGTCACTGAAGTCATTTAATCCTGAAACTTTAACTATGGAGGCATTTTAACTTATGAAAAGAGAAATGTACTTTACAATATTATGCATGGACTTTTGACTTTGAAAGGATATCAGAAATTCCTTCTCTATATGGTTGATCTGCATAAATTCCCTCTAAGCACAATACATAGAATTCGCCATTTTCCTAAAATGACACACTAAGTGGTGAACAGATTAAAACACGCAACGCATGTTCCCCTTGATATTTCAGTGCCAGCGAAACAAACCAAGACTTCTCTTTTAGATTTCCAAATGTGCTTCCTACAAAATCTTCAATGAACACCAGCAAATAGGAAAAATTGAGAGCAGGAAAGTTGTGACTATGTTTCGAACGCAATGACATCAATATTTAACATTCTGGATGCAAAAGGCAATTGTCTACAAAGGCTTTTTTATTAATTAAACTATAATCTGAAATGCCGAATTGTAGGTAGACAATATTGCTAATTGCCATTGAAGCACAATTCCTTTATACTTAATTTCATCGATTCCTTATGTGAATAAATGCCCACCCTTTTTGTTGTGGGTTTATACAGCAGCCAAACATATCAGAGCTGAAATAATTGGACTTGGTAGGATGTAAATGCAATGTTACTAAACATGTATCTCAGTAGTCGGACACATTCAGCCATACAGATGTTTGGGACTATGACTTCCATGATCCCTTACCATTGACTTTGCTGGCTAGGAATGAAGGGAGTTGTAGGCCAAAACATCTGGAGGGCTGCAGATTGCTCTCCACTAATTTATCCAGTTTTTTTTGTGCAGCGCTTTGTATACAATTCAAACTCTTTACCTGATTCCAGCTCCCGGCAAACCATTCCACTTTGCCTTGACATGGTCCATTGTCGCACGCCATTGTTCCTGATGGCCTGTTGGTGCCACAACCATCCAGTGGCAAACTGCTTATATGATTGGTCATGCAGACAACGGTGCGTGTTCGAACTCCTTCGCCACATTCTGCGGAACACTGCAATAGACACAGGCAAAACATGAGCTTTCTGAAATTCTGTACATGGAAATTAACGTCAAACAAACTGTTTTCCAAATGTTTCTGTTGTTGTATGAGTAAACGTGGGTGTCAGTGCTAGAAAACATCACTTTTCTCATCTGGTGCCTCCCCACAATCAAGATTGCGCCACCATGGGGAGGGCCTTTGGTGGCTGGAAAATGAGGACGGTACACAGTATGTTATCGTCTGCATTTCCTGCCACCTGATTGGCAGTGCAGCCTTCCCTCAGTGTGAATTACCCTAGCGATGGCAGGGATTTGCACTCATGTAAACAGTGAGTGGGTCAAGGTGTACTGAATCTATTTTGAGCAGAACCACCCAGATTCCAGTGCCCACCAGACATCAATATGGAGATGCTTCAGAAATGGAAGCATGAGTTCACACCAGATGACATGATCTGATAGGTTATTTATAACACGCTTAATACCCAGAGGTTTCTAAGTGCTGACCCAGGGATCAAACCTGTTTTGCTCTGTGTCGTCTTGCTTCCAAGGCGAGCACGTTGCCCTGGATCTATCCTCTCGAGATAATGGCTCACAAGCCATTCTATTTGAAGGTGAAAATTAGGTATTTGCAATGGGTGATTACATTAGCCAATGGTATAGCTGCTGGGATGTGTCTAACTACACTATGCAGGTTTACTTATGTAATCATCTTCAAGTCCCATTTGATAATGCAATGGGATCCTGATTCCAAACCTAGTGTATTGCTCCACCTTATGAGATCAAACGATGTAGGTTCCTCTGTGATGAACGCCAAGGTGTCCTTTCCAAAATGGTGGATTATTTAAAGAAAGTTTACAAAAGCAAAAAAGTTCAGAGCAGCTCATTTCCTTGTGACGAACGATAATCAGCAAAGTAGGGAAGAACAGAGCTCTCTACGTAAATTGGTATTATTGGGGTAAACGGGATATAGTCTCAGGCCATAAAAGGGCTAAGAAAAGGGTGCAGAAACTATCTACCAAGGACTGTGTATTGCAGACTTAAATATTGAAAGTTGTTGTCTAGCAATGCGCCTGCATTTAGTGATGAGTTGGCAAATGCTTCTGGAACTCAGTTGGCTGCGCTCCCAAGCAGAATGTGTAGACAGGGTCCATTAAACTGGATGTGAAGGTCATCCAATCAGCCTTACTTATAGCAGATGTAAGGGAAGTTAGAGAGAACCGAGAATGGGTGGGGCCTATCACAATTCTCTTTCAGTGTCACACTTAGCCTTGAATCTCACCTGTTTATCTTTTGAAGTCTTGGTCTGGGGTTTTTCTTTCTTCCGGACGACTCGGGTCTTGTAAAAACACAAGCGAGTGTCCTCAGTCGCCAGGCCGCAGGTAGGAATCCGGCCGTAGTTAAGTGTGCGTTCAGAACTCCAGGAAGGATCAGGTAAGAAGTCCCGGGAGGAAGGAAGCCAGGAAGGAACCAGAACTTGTACCGATAGCAGGTAGGGAACGAGTAGACAACGGCCCGGTAGGGGACCCTGGAAGGAGGAGCGCGAGGGAATTTCAAGTGGGAGGCGTGGATGGGACTTGTAAACTATCTGGAAGGATAGAATGCGCTAACAAGGCTATAGCACGAAAAAGAGGGAAAGTATATCAACCACTTGCCGATAGTTTGGAAAGGTAGCATTGAGACGCGCAGAGCATCGACGGCGTGTCTATTTTCAAGGAGATGGTGAATCCTTGGAAGCACTAAAGCGGTTGCTCTGCACTGGCGTTGGCCATGTTGGAATTACCCTTGAAGGAACATTGCAATGTTTTATGGACTACATAGTCCAGAAAGGGCTGAAACAACGAATCATGACATTCAGATATGCAGGCAGAAATAATTCTGAGGGCATGTTCCTTATACTTATTTTATGTGAAGGTAAAGAGAAAGGCATAGGTCAAAATGAAGTGTTGTAATTTGCAAGGGGCCAGGGTTCTCACTGTCTCTATGGATTTGGACAGGTCGGCTTCACTAAGAGAAGATGTGCCGGTCTCTCCATTTCTGATGATGTTATCAATAGGTGAATAAAAGCCTACGATTGGACAATTGGCAAGCGTTGATATTTTAATGATAACTAGGAGGCAGCATGGGGGTGGGAAAAGATGTTTTTAGCTCAGGCATAATGGCTAAAGAAGATGCCTTTTAAGCTCTCTATTGGTGGCTAGGGAGCTACATATCATAGGCTCCCATTTGATGGCTAGGGAGCTACATATTATACGCTCCCTAATAGTGGGCAGGGAGCTACATATTTTAAGCTCTGTATTGCTGGCTGGGGAGCTACATATTATAATCTCCCTATTGGTGGCTATTTTAAGCTCCCTATTGCTGGCTAGGGAGCTGCATATTATAAGCTGCCTATTGCTGGCTAGGGAGCTACATGTTATAAGCTCCCTATTGGTGGCTAGGGAGCTACATATTATAAGCTTCCTATTGCTAGCTACATATTATAAACTAGGGAGCTACACATTTTAAGGTCCCTATTGCTGGCTAGGGAGCTACATATTATAAGCTCCCTATTGCTGGCTAGGGAGCTACATATTATAAGATCCCTATTGGTGACTACGGAGCTACATATTAAAAGTTCCCATTTGGTGGCCATGGAGCTACACATTATAAAATCCCTATTGGGGGCTAGTGAGCTACATATTATAACCTTCCTATTGGTGGCCATGGAGCTACTTATTATAAGCTCCCTATTGGTGGCTAGGGAGATACATATTTTAAGCTCCCTATTGCTGGCTAGGGAGCTACATATTATAAGATCCCTATTGCTGGCTAGGGAGCTACATGTTATAAGCTACCTATTAGTGGCTAGGAAGCTACACATTATAAGATCCCTATTGGTGGCTAGTGAGCTACATATTATAAGATCCCTATTGGTGGCTAGGGAGCTACATATTATAAGATCCCTATTGGTGGCTAGGGAGCTACATATTATAAGATCCCTATTAGTGGCTAGTGAGCTACATATTATAACCTCCCTATTGGTGGCCATGGAGCTACATATTATAAGCTCCCTATTGGTGGCTGGGGAGCTACACATTTTAAGCTCCCTATTGCTGGCTAGGGAGCTACATATTATAAGCGCCCTATTGCTGGCTAAGGAGCTACATGTTATAAACTCCATATTAGTGGCTAGGAAGCTACACACTATAAGATCCCTATTGGTGGCTAGGGAGCTACATATTATAAGCTCCCTATTGGTGGCTAGGGAGCTACATATTTTAAGTTCCCTATTGGTTGCTAGGGAGCTACACATTATAAGCTCCCTATTGGTGGGTAGGGAACTACACATTATAAGAACTCCAACAACCAAAAGAACCGGTGATATAGCCCCCTCAGCAGTCCCCCACCCCCAGCAACGCCTCTGTTGACAGCTATGGAGCTACATATTATAAGCTCCCTATTGGTAGCCAGGGGTGTTGCTAGGTCTGGAAAAGGTGGAGGACTACTTATTCTCGGGACTGCCGGGATTTGGGGCTAGCTAGCCTTTTGGTTATAGTCCCGAGCTTCTATCCGGGACTACAACCAAAAGAACTGGTGATATAGCCCCCTCAGCAGTCCCCCACTCCCAGCAACGCCTCTGTTGACAGCTATGGAGCTACATATTATAAGCTCCCTATTGGTGGCCAGGGGTGTTGCTAGGTCTGGAAAAGGTGGAGGACTACTTATTCTCGGGACTGTCGGGACTTGGGGCTAGCTAGCCTTTTGGTTATAGTCCCGAGCTTCTAGCCGGGACTACACCCAAAGGAACTGGGGATATAGCCCCCTCAGCAGTCCCCCAGCCCCAGCAACGCCTCTGTTGACAGCTATGGAGCTACATATTATAAGCTCCCTATTGGTGGCTAGGGAGCTATATAGTCTAAGTTCTCTAATTGGGGCTAAAGAGCCACATACCGTCAATGTTGTGATCCTTGCTGAGGACAGGATACATATTTTGCATTAGCAAACAGGCTATTTTGGGAATAATTGGGAAAACCTATGCAAAGTCCTAAATATGCAGGTCATGAGTCCCCTGGATAGAACACATGGCCTTCTGATTTTGGAGGCCCTTTTACATTGTGATCATCCCAAGATGATCTTCAGGGAGGGTGTGAAGGTTTGCACTTCACTGTAGGAAGTGAGTGGAGAATTAACTGCTTTCTTCCCTGCCGATACAAGGGTATCAGGTAAAATTATCCCCACCAAAAATATTGCCGTATATATGGTAGTCGGGAACGACCATAGGCAATATTTTTAGTGGGGATAATATTAGGGTTGTTTGGGAGCAGGGGTTGTGGGGGTGTCCCCTGCTCCTTTTAAAATATTACTTGGGTTACGGGGGTGCCCCCTGCACGTTCCATGCCTTAATATATTTTTGGATGGCAATAGGTTTGCAGGGATATTAACTTATGGAATCAATACAAGGCCTGGAGCTTTCAGTAAACATACAGGGGATGATTGGGCAGTATATAGGACATGTCCTGCATTTTCGCAAGACAATCTTTCAGGAACTAACATGGGAGTGAGTGCACGGCATGCACCAAATAATGGCCAGCAATAATGTGTGGGGGTGTGGGTTTGTCCCTTGTATTAAATATTTCAGGGGCGTATCCCACATGATAACCTCAAGTTGAGTATGTGTCAGTGAAAACTCCACTTTGTTTCTGTGTGATTTGATAGATTTCAAGTTAGGATGAGAGGAGGAGGGGTTTCTGGGAGAAAAGAGAACATATATCAGTGGACTATGTTAGCAAGAAGAAAGAGAAGTGCTTAGAGGTTCCAGCTCCTGATGGAAATTGAGGTAAACAAATGATCTGGTTAAATAATTAGAAGTAGAGGGGTTATGTACTAAATATTGTCAGGTATGGTCACGGCCCATGGATCAACAGACAACTCGAAATAATCCAAGAGTTCACTATCAGGTTTCATTTGGTTGTGCAAAGCAGGGGTCAGTTATTTACTGGGCTCATGGGTGGGAGTTAAGGTCAGCACGAGGCACCTTCTCAATCTCTATTCCCTCTAAGGACACCTTAGGATGGTGGTTCTCCATCTTTCCCTTTCTCTCCTGTTTCGCGCCTGATTTCTCAGTAGAAAAAAACATTCACTCCTGTAGTCTGGGATTGGTGGTGTACTGAACACTTATATACCAGTTATGTATCTTTCTTGGCTGCAGCCAGAGTCGTTATGGTCATGGGGTGGTTCTTCTCGACTCCCCTACCATTTACCCCCACCTGGTACCCCTAGTTCCTCCGATGGTGTTCGGAGAAACTGAGTGGGTAAGACTCTACCATGCTCACCTAGGCTTAGTTTATTTGTTGTCTATTGAGTTTCTTACTCTGGTCCCTCCTCCAACATTTCAGGAATTCCCTTTTCATCAATATTAACTCTGCTTTCTTTCCAGGTTTCACTTCATCTCTCCCCCTTGATGTTTCCACTTCCCCTTAACCTTGGTCTAATACCTTCTCTGCATCTACCTCTCCTGCACCCTGTTCATTCCACACTCTCTTCTTTCTCTGCTTTCTCCTAGCAGTGCTCTTCCCCGTCCTCCCGTCTGTCTTTTCTCTGGTGTTTCTCCTCCTTTCCCTCTGTCCCCTTTACCTTCTCCCATCCTTTGATATTTCCATGATGGTAATACCTCTCCACCTCCTCTGTATGCCCTCATCTCATCCTCCCCTTTGATACTCTCTCTTCCTCATCAACTGTTTTTGCTTCTCCTTTCCATGCCCTGCTCACCCACTCTTCTTCTCCACTTCCACCCCTCTACTCTCTCTCCTTCTCCTCTCCACCGGGCTCCTCGCCACTCTGCTGCACAACACTCTGTATTCATTCCTACTGCACCATCCCATACCTCCCTGCTCTTATGCTTCCCTTTTATACCCTACCTCCATAACGGCTCGGCTGAGTAACTCATCAGTGTCCGCTGTGTGAGTGCTTGTAGTGGTTGGATGATTGGTCAAAACCCAAGTGAGCTACAATTTTCCCAGGAGGCCTGCGTTACACAATGGACTGCCACACAGCTCCGCTCTCTAATGTTAGAAAGCAGCTGATAAGTTATCTTGAAATTAGTTTTGCAGCTTCCCTGGGTTGGCTCATTCATGTGATTCCCAGCTTTTTCCTGACTCCCATGAGTCCCAAGACCTGGAACGAGCAGGAAGCCCGGAGCATTCTCTGTGAATCATGCCCTGAACTGCTCTCCTGCTAACACACAGCCGAAGGGGTTGATCCGGCAGCTTCAGTGCTTAAAAAACCTAGCAGCCCGTGTGGCAATGGGCACACCCTATAGGGCCCACATTTCCCCAGTGCTCCATTTCCTTCACTGGATCCAGGTTGATGAACACATCAGATTCAAAGCGTTATGCATTGTTCATCGGGCGTTGCATGACCAGGGGGCAGAATTTCTTAGAGCAAAGTTTATTTGTTACTGTTCTGCGCGTTGTTTGCGTTCTGCCTCTGCTGATGGGCTTTGTGTGCCTTCTGTCCGATGTGTGCGGATTGGAGGCGGAGCCTTTTCCATAGCAGCAGCTCTGCCTTGGAATGAGCTCCCGCCAGCTATAAAAAAGCTACCCAACCATCTGGCCTTTAGGAAGGCTGTAAAGACCTACTTGTTTTAGCGGAGCATTCTTTGTTATGGCTATGCCATGCCCTCTAGTGCCCAGATACCTTAGGGTGACCGCGCGCTGTAGAAGTTTCTTTAACATAACATAACACAGGATTCCTTATGGAGTCATCACTGCTTGCGGACTCCCCTGGAGGTGAGTCTATGGGATGCCCACTTGTTGCTCTCCTTTTTACTTTTATTCTCATGCATAGGATTCAAAGGGCATTACATGTTACTCAGCACAGTGGTGGAGGGCTACCAACATGTGAGACTAGGGATGGGATTGAGCATCGGGGAGATCCCTCATATAACACAACAGGGGACGGTACCTCAGAGTGGGTGGCAGGCCCCGGGAACCCAGGGTCAACCCACTCTATCCTTCCGTCTGTGACTTGTGAGTATAGTTGATCACTGTTAGCTGCTTCATTAGCTAGCCAAGAACATGTAGGAGAATATTGGTAAACTGTTTTGCCTGCTTATATGGTCTTCGGACTGACTTTGAATTCAAAGTGTACGCTCAGATAGTGTTGTAATGACCGGATACAGGCAGATATGGGGACAGAACAATTGGATAGCTGGATGGTGTGAGATAGTGTTGCGGCCTGAGCCGCTCTCAATTCAGTTTGAGTGATATCCAGTTAAATGGAGTCAACTTAAACCTCAGTGCAGAGCAGGGGAAATTCTAGCTCCTCTGGTTGCACACAGAGAGTACAACCTGGACAGAAAATACTATCTGGCTTCTCGTTGACACCTTTCTGAAGACATATTTTGCTGGTCAAGATCCTCAAGTCTAAGATCATGGCTATGGGGATGTTTCCCAGTTGTAAGCAGGCAGGCATGCTAGATTTATAATTTAGGTAATTGTTACAGTGCTTATTTTCCAGGGAACCCCCATATTGCTTACTCAAAAATAAGGCTCATCGCGACATGGGAGTAGGCACGGGCCAGGCTTCCTTTCAACAGGAACTTAGAGATGCTGTCCACGAGCCAGGGTTCAAGGCTGCACATGATGCCGAGGTCCATGAGGTCACATATAAACTGTACCGGTGGGACAGAATGCTCTATTATTATTATTATTATTATTAATATTATTATTGTTATTATTGTTGTATTTACTGAGTGCAGACAGCTTCGGGAAGCAGCAGGGCGTTTTACAGAGGTATACAACATTGCAGCTGCATAACGCAGCACTTTTCAGAGGTAACAACAGAACAATTATACAGCGGGGGCAGTATTCAGAGGGGCACAGTGGAGGAGTACAGCTGTACCGGGTGGCAGGGAGGAGGGGGAGGGCGGCGTCTGGGAAGTCAGATGGCACGAGGGGCAACGTGATGGCCTAGGTATTGAGGAGGAGCAACTCCTTCAAAAGGTGGTTCTTGAGTTATTTTCTGAATTGTAAGAGCGTGGGGGCGAGTCTGATGCTGACGAGGAGGAGGTTCCATAGTCTTGGAGAGTAAGGCAGAGACGGCTTGTTTTCTGGTCCTTTCCTTTTTGCATTGGTGGATTTTCAAGTCTACATGTGTCCTGACTTCTGGTGGTGCGCTGTCCACCAGAGATGCAGAGTTTCTCTGCGAGGTAGCTGGGTGACATGAGGGCGACTGCCTTATAGAGGATGCAGCAAGACTTGAAGGTGATTTGTGCATGCATTGGGAGTCAGTGAAGGTGGACAATGGCTGGGGTGAAGTGGTCGAATCTGCATAAACCGTTGATGAGGCGTTACTTCGTAACCTATCAGGAGACTAGCAGCGAACCTCTAATGTGGTGTGGAATGGTATGGGTTATTTGGAATACAATTCTACCTCGGATAGGGATCTGCAACCTTTGACTCTCCAGATATTTTGGATTAATACCTGTATCATCCCTCACCATTGACCTTGCTGACTGGGATGGAAGGGAGTTGTAGGCAGCACATCTGGAAAACCAGAGGTTGCTGGCCTATGATACCTAGGACAATAGACCTCATTACGAGCATGGCGGTAGCTGTGCCTGTATGGCAGGCACGGCTACCGCCATGCTCGCTACCACCTCCCGTGATTGGGCTATAACCGGCCCATTACGAGATGAATGGGCCGGTAATTGCCCATTCGCGGGTGGCAATATGATAGTATCGCCCCATAGGGTAGAATGGGGGTGGGGAGCATGGTTGCATCGGCACCGTTGATAACGGTGCCGGTGCAATCACGAGTTCTGCTCGCGGTGCTTCACAGCCCGCCAGGGTTGTCAGGAACCGGCAAGCAGAACTCGTAATGCAGCGGGACGGTATGAACGGTGCCGGTGCCTTACCGACACCGTTCATACCGCCACTGCCACCCTTATAATGAGCCCCAATGTAATAGTTGAATCTCTGCAAGAGGAAAGGGGAGTCCACTAAGAGCCATAACAGGTCTTGCCACTTTGAGTACATTAATACCGTGTGTTATAAGGCTGTGCTGAAATGACCAGTTATACAGAACATGCCAGAGAAGAGTGGTTTTCAAAGTGCTAGATCACTGTTTACACTTTGCTATGTTATGGTCAAGATGCAAGTAATACCACAGCTATCATTTTTAGCTGAGATCCAGTATTTACGGAGGTGACGGGTGTTAACAAATTCAAAACTTGGCAACTGAATATTGTTCACTTCATATCAATTAATTATGTGACAGCACCAAGATATTCACTGCCCTAAATTGTCCATCTTTATAAGAATAATGTGAGATTCTAAATAATGACATCGTTTTTCAAAGCATTTCTTTTAAAAAAAACTGCTTTGGCAGGAGCTATAGTTTGGGTTTTTCAAATGTTTTATTTCTGGTTGTATTTTACCAAAAGGAGACTTGGTTACAAATATTTAGAATGGATTGTGTGGAAGCATACACTACGTTGTGGAGTACCCAATCACCCTCTCTTGGCTTTGGATGTGTTTAAGAAATGTCAAAATAAATATATATCTAGCTAATTTGGGAAGGACATTGAAAAATGGTTCCATGGCTAAAGCTACATTTTGTTATTTGTCAGGTTCGGAAATGTGTTTATGAGACTTAGGCAATTTAGGAGTAGGGTTATTAAACTTGCCTAAACAGGATAGGAGAGCTGCCATGTGTAAACAGGATAGGAGAGCTGCCATGTGTAAACACTACAGGAGAGCTGCCATCTACATCGTATTTTGACAATCAAACCACTATTTTGATACAAATCCACTTTTTCGACCAAACCGGACATGAAAGAAGCACATTAATATGTATTACAAGAAAAAATCACTGTTTAAGATCTAAAAAATCTCCGTGATCATTGGAAATACAAATTCATAATATTGGCATCAGTGCCATCAAATTAATTCAGGATAGAAAATCTTAATAAAAATTAACAATATAAATTCATAAATTCCAATTCAGCCATGGAGGCTGGGAGCACTGTTGAATCACTAGAAGACATCTACTGGAGAAAGGATACGCAGCACCTCACATGAGTGTATCAACCAAATCCCAGGGCAATTTGGGAGGAAAGAGAGTGGCACTGCTATGATGAACCATGACCTTGAGATTAGTATGCACTGTATTTATTTACAATTTACAACCAATGATTTGCTATTTTCGTAAGCAAGCTAGTGCCTTTCTTCTAATGCAGTCGAATAAGAGTCCCAATGCACCAATATATGACTAGCCCTGGTCAGATGCCTAGCCTCGCTTAAACATGTAACTGACTACGATAGGATGAAGCGAATTAGACTCCAAAGTGGTTTTCTCGGAAATGTACATTATGTCTTGGTAAGGCTTGAAAGTGTATATGATCTGGCTTTGATATAGTTGCCAATCCACGCACATTCCTGCCTTCCTTTGCAAAATGATGTCTAACCAATAAATGAGAGATGAGCAGGTTTCACTGTACTGCCTGCCTTTCCTCAGAGATGGCAACGTACTGGGTCATGCGATTTATCACATTCCAAAAGAGAAGGATCCATGTGTTAAAATCGTGGCAAAAATTGACTTGGTTACAAAATATTGCGGCAAAAATGCTGTGGTTTTGCCACTGCAATCCATGTAAAGGATGCGGGGGATACTCCCGCAACCCCTGGACCCATTATACCATTTAAGGGGAGCGGGGTACACCCCTGCTCCCCTTAAATGGTATAATGGGTTACACCTTTACCGGGTCAAACCACAACATTTTTGCCGCGATTTTTTGTATAGGCGTCATTTTTGCTGCAATGGTATCACTGCATCCCCAAGAGAAAGGGAACGGATGTTAGCGTGTATGCTTGTCTCATGATGCCGACTTGCTAAAAGGTCTGACATGCGGCATTGATGCCATCATTATGCCGCATTGCTTTGTGGTCTGCTGTCTAAGTTCACAGGGGGTGGCGATGCCAATGGCAGAAGCAGCGATGACATTCTAATAAGTGCCGCCGAAAGCGATGGGAATTCACAACATCGGAACACAGTCCTGCCATAGAAGTACTGGTTTCACAACGCAAAGAGGCTATTGCACAGGTGGAAAAGATCAAAAAGCATGTCAAATGTCAACTTGGAATGCAGTTAACAGGGAAGATTTACAGTGGAGTAACTCTGTTGAAAATGATCGGGGGGTCAGGAAGGGGGGGCATGACATCTAAATGAAATGGGCCCCTGACAAATGAGTGGGAAAAGGGGTGCCACAAAAGATGGCGGGGACAAAGACCCTTGGCTACCCTAAAATGACCACAATGTTTACCTGCTGTAGAAAGCTCTTGATATTGCCATTATTTTGCAATACTTGTCTCTACAGGACCCAGAAACAGTGTTTTCATTAATTGTTATCCACTCATGCTATTCGTATAATTGTTAGGGTATTCATTTGGCATGGCCATAGCTCTGGAAAACATTGTGGTGCTTTAAGAGTCATGGGGCAAGTAAGTATATGTAATGAAAGCAGATAGCAAAGGATCAAAACAAGGGACCTGGGAGCTAACAACGGGGGCCACGGGGGAGGAGGCAATTTGGCATCAAGGAGCCCACTATACTAGGGGATGAAATAGAGGGGTGCAGATCACCCAGTCTCAGGCTCGGTGGGGAGTCGTCTGATGTCACTCATCAGTCATAAACCATTGAAGCGAGAGAGGGAGGTGGAATTCGACACTGGTGTTGCCAGAGGGGAAGGAAGCAAAATGCCCAATGCTGTTTCCTAAAGGGAGATAAGCAAACTCGCTGGCACAGGCAAAAAGGAAAGAACCAGAAAACAAGCTGTCTCTGCTGACGCCCCAACACTATGGAACCTCCTCCCCATTGGCATCAGACTCGCCCCCACGCTCCTGCAATTCAGAAAAGAACTCAAGACCCACTTCTTCAAGGAGTCTCTCCTCCTCAACACCTACGCCATCACGGTGCCCCCTCGCCCCACCTGTCGTGCTCGGTGCCTCCCGCCCCTCTCCTCCCCCCACCCAGTATAGTTGTACCTCTCCTCTGTGCCCTTCTGTATCCTATCCCCCACTGTATATCTGTTCTGCTGTTAGCACTGAAAAAAACCTCCGTTATGCATCTGTAATGTCGTATACCTCTGTACAGTGCTCCGTTACGTATCTGTTTTGGGGTATGTCTCTGTGAAGTGCTCCACTGCTCCTTGAAGCTCAGTCCACGCTCAATAAATACCATTAGAATAACCAAAATTAAAGTACAAAACAATAATAAAAAAATTCAAAAATGAAAGCAAGGGATGGCCGAGTGGCACGTTGAGAAAGGGACCCTCAGGATAGTGAGTGCCCAGAGGGAAACAGTATGCTGGCAGAAAGGAGAGATAGCCACAAGCTTAGTATTGTTCATGGTAAGATCCCACAGTCAGGATTCTGCATGACAAAGAAAAAACTCGATGATCATTTTTTCCATCTTGCATTGTATTATTTTCTACTTCACTTTAACTTTTCTTTCCACTCTTTTGCTGACTCAAAGATGTTGTTCCCAGTCTGCCCCACACTCTCGTTTGATCTTTATGCTTTTACTGGTTTGCCTAATCAATGGTGCCACCAGTAGATGTGTATTGACACGACAGAGCAGTGCACATCATCCACACACATTGCTAGTGCGCTACCCACTATTTGTACAGCAGGCATTATTTTCTACACTAAAATCTGAGCACTTTCTCAGTGTTATTATATATTGACAGGATGCCCTTCTAACCAAGTATTTTAATTTACTATATAAACAGAGCACTTCATAAATATGTATGGGTAGTTGGTTGTCATTTCTGGTAAATGATCATTCTGTGTGGCAAATAGAGAGTCTCAGATTTTGTGAGTTTATTGTCCCAAGTCAGGGATCTCGCACCTCTAACTCCCATCATCCCTCACCATCCATTCTGCTGGCTAGGGCTGATGGGAGCAGTAGTCAAAAAAATTTGGAAAGCCAAAGCTGGCAGACCAAAGTTCTAAATAATTGTATCACACAAACTCTTCCTGATGCAAATAACAATGGAAGGCAAAATCTTGTATATATTATATTTTCAAGATGTGTTCTAAAGATAATGGTAGTATAAGAAGCAAATATCGAAACAAATTGTTGAGTCATTTTTACATTCCTACCGTATCACTCCACTCCGTCAGGAACCAGCTCTTTGCACAAGTACCCATGTCACAGTTTTCAATATCCTCAGGGCGCAACTTCATGTTGCACTCTTCGTCGTCGACGATGTCGCCGATGTTACTAATGCATTTTACGTCGCGCGTCTTCTGTCCCACTCCGCAGGGCACGGAACACTGGAACAAGAAGTTCACATTGAGCACACCTGCTGTGGTGGTGATACCACGATTCAATGACTATGCTTTGGTATGATCAAAGAACACAAATGTTGATGACATAGAAGATGTGTGAGAATGTAATGATTTAAGAATAATAGCATACCATTTTTTATTATTATGATTAAAATCACAACAGCAAGCAAGGTGGTCCTGTTTTACGTTACAAGTGGTATCCGTAGTACTGATGACTTCATTTGTAGTACGTATATGTGTTACCTATTTGTTACAAGCAAAAAGAAGCAACAAAAACAGTACCATGCAGTAGCAGTCTTTGATTTGCATTGACTTGGGTGGCCATCCATCCAAATCTTCACAGGGCACACAAAGTAGCATGTGCTCATTGATATTATGAAATAAGACATTAAGCTCTTCCTGTAATACCAATTGAACATCATTATTAGTGATCTGCTTTCTTCAAAAGAGGGGGGTTCCCTAATTTGCATTGGTGCATTTCCAACAAAACCAGAGAGCACTGTCATCACTGGTACATATTCCATAAATTGGCATATGCTGGTGGAAGCGTCCCTTCCCCTGATAGCCATTATCATAGGCCACCTATGTTGTGTTGTAGATTGTGAACTCCCCAAGGACTATCTATATTATGGGGCCAGGAGATCCTTATGGAGCCTCCAGGTACCATCCGACGGGGTGAAGTCAGACACCGCCCCCTTCCGGTGGCTACTAAGGATGTCCTAACACATTGAAAAAGGGGAGCCACCTGGTCCACTGCTCTGTCTGTTGTTTGTACGACCAAATAGCAGTGACTTACTCTTCCCAGCATTGAATTGAATTGTAATGTGATGTCAACCAAATTGTCTCTTACATGTGAGAATCATCTGAATTGAGTGGCCAGCTAGAGTGTGGATGTGTTGATGTTGATGTATCTAAAGTGCTCATTCACTTTATTTGCTCTTTCTTTGACATGGCACTTGTGCATGCATGGTAGTCTGCACATTTTCAGCAAGTTCATATTCTAGTTCACTAAGTATTTGTGTGCAAATGTTCAAGCTACAGACACATTTGGGTCATCGATATGCATCAGTTTGAATTTAATGCCTACGAAATGTGATGTAGTACCATCCCAGGGGTGCTCGAAGTGCACAAGTAGCTTCACTGCGGTTACTTACCGGCGTCCACTCTGTCCTGATTTGCCATTCACTGCAGATCTTCAGTTGGCACGTGCTTGTGGTCTCTGGCTTTTCCAGGCTCTGGCAGCGGTATGGCTGCACTGTGAGGGTGCGGTTGGCGTAGATGTGTCGGCATAGGACTTGGCGGTGCTGCATGCCAAGGCCACAGGTTTTGCTGCACTCTGACCACTCCCCTATGTCCCAGCTGGTGCAGGTCAAAAAAAGAAAAGGACAGTGTGCAGTTATTCTCATTTTTTTTTACCCAATGTATTTAGAGTTAATTGTAGTTAGTGGAATGTTTGCACCTTAAACATAGATTAATTAATTTCTGTTATATGTGCTTTGCATCTAATTATGAGGGACATATACTTCCTTCTGTCCATGGCGGCAACTTTGTTTGTTTATTTTCTTTTCATTCATTTTAATGGCTGCCATGGAAAGGGAAAAGGGACAACAATGAATGAGTTCCCTTCTCCCCGATCCATGGCGTCCAATTTCTTTTCTTTTTTTTTCTCGAGTTGAGAATCGGTTTCAACGTTGTTTCCCAGCTTGAGAATTAAATGCTATTGGTATCCCAGTATGATGTGCCGGGGTACTAATAGCAATAGAACACTCGCAGGGGGGCATTACCAGTCTGGTTATGCACCCGCAGCTATGTTGAAGCCATCAATTTGCTCTGGCTTGTAACTATCGCCCAAGGGCCATTGCCAGATCGGTATTGTCCCCCTCCTCGGGTTCTGGTGCTTCAGTAAGCCATGCCTGATTCTGTAATGTTGTTCACAGTGAAAGAAAGGTGCTTGTCAGAATACATTGAGGGAAAAGAATAAAAGAATAATCATCTGGTTCGATAGATTTATAGGTATATCGAGCTGTCCCTGAAGTAAACATGTAATGCCCTAAAGGTATACAAGTTGTAGTGAGATTGTGTCATTATGAAAGCCATTCAAGTTTTAGTGTCTGGTAAGAAGTATTTCTTTGCAGCCATCAATCCCAAATGTAATTTTAATTATACTAATTAGTTAATAACACAAACCTTATGCTCTCAATAGACTCAACTTGACTTTTGCCTGCGATGGAAACAAACCTTTTGTTCAGACCTTCTTCTCAAAGGTCCCCATTTGTTGTGGACACTCTGATAACCATATGAGGAGAGTGGTGAGTCATCATATTTGCTTAATTTCAGGAGTTACTCTGGCTTCCCATTCGTTAGTCCTCCGTAGTGAGTTTTGAAATGGTAATTACCGATTGCCCTCACCACCGGGAGCCAATTTGCTACGCTCTATGCACTATTGATATTCTTCTTATGTATGATAAACATTGAATGGCATGCATTTTTGATACACGATTGTCTTGCAATACTTTGCCATATAGAATTTTGAATTGGTAACAACCAATTGGACTTTCACAATTAAACATAGGACCGATTTATTAATTTATTCTGAAAATTGAGTCTTACAAAATCATTAGGTACGAAACAGCTGGATACGAGCTGTGCAGATGCTGAGGATATTAGCAAGCTCACTGGAATTTTCTAAAAAATTCAAATTGCATCTATACTTTAAAATGGATCAAAATGATGCTTCGAAATCAGTGCTGGAAATTGACAACAATTACTGGGGGAACGCCTCCCCCTCCCTTTCGCGGGTGAGGGAGTGGAGAGATGGGGCGATTGTCAGTGGTGTGGACAGGACTGAGGCCGGATTGTCGATGGTGTGGGGTGGAGCTATGTTACGAATGATGTACGTGTCCTGAATATAGGATACTGGCTGCTTTACATAAACACAAAGTGCATTTTGGGAACATAAGAATGACCACCAATTTCTGTGCTAGTAATTCAGACGTTAATTTCTTCGGAGCATGCAATGCACACTTGGTATGGTGCTCATTTCCTCTGTCAGAATAGTCACCCTGACAGTAAAATGTGTGCAAATAATAAGACGTTTACAACTTTGGACTCTTTCATTTGTTGAGCTTGGGCTGTTGAACAAAGAATGACTTTCAGATGCAGTCTGTGAAGTTGTTGCATATCTCAGCTCAGCTGTACGCATAGAAACACTGTGTCTGGCACTGTGTCTCTATGCGTGCAGCTGATCACCAGAAACCCCCAACCCCAAGATGAGGAAGCCCTCTGCCCCAGGCAGTTTCCTGAACGCTGTGTGTTAAACACAGCATTCAAGAGACTCAAGGCAGTTACGGGCAGAGATCGTCCTCAACTTGGGCTCCAGCAAGATAGTTTTTGCAGGAACACAGTCTTGTTCGAGCCCAATTCCTCCCCTGTAGACAATAAAAAGTGGGTGTTTCTTACAAGGCTGGGCACGGGAAAACGTTGCAGGGTTCTTCCTCGAGGCTGGGTTTGCTGCTGGAGTCACAGAAGCTGTCCGCTGCCTCTTCTTGGGTATTTCTATTAACGCAACGGAACACTGGGAACCGCGAACCTGTCGACGTAAGGAATGTATATATATAAATTCCAATTATGATTTTAAGTAAAATAAATGCAGATTATGAATACACCATGAAATCACATAGTCAGCAAGCCAAGGAACATCCATTGACAGCAATAAAGTATAGTGTCTGGTGAGTATGTCAGCACTTGCAGAAACATAATGTGTAAATAGGGTTCAACAAGTGTAATTTTTTGGGGACCTGGTGGGAGCCGCATTAACCAAACAAGAACACATAGGAAAAACCTCACACCAATTTGATCCCTACCCACACTAAATACATCAGAAACAATATGCTTTTAGGAAATTACACGTCGAGCCTCATTATGAATTTGGCGGTATTCTGGCAGATTTACTGCTGGATACCACAAAACTATATTACAGTTACCTCCACTTGGCCCGGTGGAATTACTGCTGTATTACAAGTGCCAGTGTGGCAGTGTTAGTCTCCATTTATGGAGTCCATAGGAGTGCACGGTATTTCAGCAGAATTAACACAGGCGATAAATCCACCAGCGGTAATCCCTGCTGGCGGTAATTCCGACAAAATGGCTGCATTTTTGTCGTAAAGTGGCAGATTTACCTCCAGCATTTAGCTGGAGGTTTTTCATCCACCACACCTCCAAAACTATAGTTGGGCTGTGCAGTAATGCATTGGTAATGGGGCAGTAACTCGGCGAACACTGCATTAGTGCAGATTTTAGCCGCTCCGCCCAACTCTTAATAAGGCTGTTAATGTCTTTAAAGCACGATGTTATTGCCTTCTCTAGTCTTTCAAGAGTCAGCTGCCTAATCGACCTCCTGGACGCCAACCGGAAATAGGTTCGGCCTAATTGCATGACCTTGGCAGGATAAAGATGCACTGTTCATCGTTCATGAAGTCGAGCTTTTCTCTTGTGCTGCATTTATTTCTTTTGTCACATTGCAAAATGGTTTTGGATTCAGTTGAATTCTTACATGCAACAACCCATGACCAATTAATGCTCTGTGCCACATGTGCTCGGCTTGCTTCTTTTGTTCGCGAATCCTGTTGAGGGAGGCCAAGCAAAGCTCCTGGTGCTTCATGCAGTAATGGGGCTTTCTGTATTTTGGAAGCACAGCCAAAAAAAGGTCTGTCAGTGCTTAAAGTGAAGTTTAACAGGCAGGCCATTCGGAGCAAATTGTTTGCCCCGCTGCTATTTTGCTCGTAGGTGTCCATACAAAGCTTTTCCTCTGGAGCAATTTCACTGTTGACTTTCTACTTACTGCTGCGCAAGCTCATAGATCTTCCCCAAATATGATTGTGGGCCAGTCACTGCACGCTGACTGCTGCTAGGCACGGCCAATTCGTTGGTGCCTCAGGATTTCATCTCACAGTTATCCGGCCAGACATGAACTAGTACCATGGCCATCCTGGGTGGATTCTCCAAATGACCCCCTTTGGGACAGGAAAGTGAGCCTACTAAGCTTAACACCCCCTAAAGGTCATGGCAAGCCAAATACCACTCAAGTGACCCCCCTACCTTTGAGGACAGGGAATCCCTAGAAAGGCATTTACATGGTTTTCCATATTCCCAACCCTCTGATAACTTTGTTCGGCTACATCAGGGTTAAACGGTGTGATGAATTGAAAATGGTGGAAGGAAAAACTGGTGTGGTTTCTGGCATTCAATACGCACAGTTTTCATTGGGAATGAAAGAGCAGTGGGAGGTCCCCCTTCTTTGTAGAAGGAAGGATAAAGCACCATTCAGGATTGAAGAGAGAGAGAGCTGCCAACCACAGGGCCGGAGAGTTGAGAAATCCTCCTCCGGAGAGGTGTGGCAAGAGACGCAAAGCATGCACCAGAAATTGCAAGCTCGTCCGTGGCCGAGCCGTTAAACATTGAGAGCCCTACGGAACTAGGAGCCGGGAAGGCTCGACCATGAGGAAACACATGAAACTGAAACCACTGAACAAGCAGTTTCTCGAGATGCTAGCACCGAGGTTACGCTGACAACTCACCGTGCCAAAGCAGAGAAGCAAGAACATGTCACAGAAACAGAAAAGCAGAGGCCTGACTTCCCAATTCACCTGAGGATCACCGTCAAGAAAGCAGAGGTACATGGTCAGTAGAATGGGTAGTGGGGAGGTGGGACCCAAACCTGCCCCCAAAATGGGATGAGATAAACCAGACTGCAGCGAGGGGTGAGAGAAGAACAAATCCAAGATGGGTTGAAAGAGATAAGACTCCAAGGAGGGGTGAGCGTACCCAGACTCCAAGGTAGGGTGAGAAAGGTTAAGACCCCAGCTTGGGCGAGAGTGACAGAAGCCTAAGACAGAGGAGAGACACAAGACCCCAAGATGAGGTGCAAATAACCAAAACCCAATACAGGGTACCAACCAAGACCTGCCTCTGATTCAACAAAGCCTGGAACCTGCCCCATAGATGACACCAGAACACTCTTCCAGAAGAAGGTGGGAGGGGGCTAGAAGCAGATAAAAGGCACTCATGTATCCGACTGGCCTGAGCTGGAGAGAGAGCATTTCAAAAGACATTCAGACCACTGGAATAACTGTGCATCAAGGGTGGGGAGGCATAGGAAGGAAAGCATTCCTGAGTGGGGTTAGAAACCAGCCACAATTCATGTGCAAGGGCCGATGGCCTCAGTGTATCTTTGTTTGAATTATATATTTTGTTGTAAATGGTAGGGACAGAATTTCGGTTAATACAGGCTTTCGACAAAGGATATCCTTGTTTTTTCAACAACCTTCCATACAAGCACCCTTTGGCAGTTTCTTAGAGAATAAGGACAAGATCTTGGAGCTAGGGACAGAATAGATTTATAGCTGGTGATAAAAGAGAGTCTGTCACAATGTGACCATATCCGTCTCCTGATTCTGATCTATCACAGCACCCATCCCAACAATCAAACATCAGTAATCTACACCTCTTCAAATAACTTCGACATAGAACCAGCGCATCCTTTCAGTATGGCACACAAAGCTCCCTGCCAGCCAGATAATTGAAGTAATCTTGACATAGACCACCTTGGAACAGACCCACACATTAGCCAGGTGCTTTCAAACTGCAGGCGTCAACACACTAGAAAATCTATCTTGCATTTAGTATCTATTCCCACTAGCCAAACCCAGCCCCTACTCCACCTGTTACTGGGATATTACGGGTGCTGGCAACAGCAGTAAGTTCCCATTGCTCCATGGAATGGTTTTGCCCCTATCACCGGCAGCAGAGGTGCAGGTGATAGCGGCAATTCTTTGCTGGTAGGGGCCTAAACTCCCAGCAGGTCAGTGCAGTCGGAAGTTCACTGCCCCTACAGCAAACTCTGAATGTGCCGGTCCGGGTAAAATGCTGGATCTGGTATTACCGGCCGTTTTACCAGCATTTTTCCCAGACCGGCACACTCATAATGAGGGTGACCTGAGCTCCATATATATATGTACATCTATCAAAATCAAAAGCCTATCAATAGGCATGTGGAGATACTGGATGTGTGGTTTAGAATGAACTGAATCATTAATGCAGCTAGTGTTAGAGTGCCCCTCATTCCAGCAGCAGAGAATTTACCATCTGGGGTCCCTCTTGCACTCAACTGCTTGTGTTTTGACTATTGATTTGTGGGAAAGGCTCATGACCACTTCAAATCAAACTTTATTAATTGCTTTGACATTTTTACTAGACAAAATTATCTTGGGTTTGAAAAATAGAATGGCTGAGGGTGAATCAGCATGGACAGAGATTGGGCTTAGTTATTAGTGTAATTTACTAATTGTGTGATTATTCGTTTAATCTGATTAATGTTGTGAGAAAAGATGTCATTTGATGGTCTTGCTCATTTTTGTTGTTATTTTTGAACAATTTTGATTAATTTTGTATTATCTTTTGTCTTAGCTGAGTGTAAAGGTTTCTTGTAAACTGTAAAAGACTTTTATAAGAAATAAAAACATGCAAAAAAAGCAAACATGCCCACCCGCACCTTTGGCCCAGAGAACTTACAGGTTAGCAACCCTAACATTTGGTGGCCACCTAATATTCACGGGTCACTTTAGGGGCGTTGAACAAGCTACCACCCAGACACAAAGAAGCACTATAGGCACCCCCACTGGTCCCCATGCCCAGCCCACTGCTGGACCCCAAGCAGTGAAATAGGGTGCAAAGTCAAAGCTGCACACAGTGCTGCAGGGGCATCCCAGGGCGCAATAGGGCAGTAGGGCAATTTATCTGGCCATATAGGGGATGGCAGCTGCCCCTCCCTAGCAGGGCTCCAATTGATAATTGCTGGATGAACCTCCAACCTTTCTGAGTGGTGCAGCTTGCTTTATCTTACTTCTCGTCAGAAACTGCTATAATAGCTCTAGAGAGGACTGAGTTTGGTATTCCTCATTTACATAACTATTTAACTTAATTGAAGCTGGCTTTATGGACCCCCACAAAGTTGGGGGATTGAAAACATGCATAGCATGCCCTTGATATCCGTGGTCGACAAACTGTGCCATTAAAGTGAGTATTACAGGACACTATTATTAAACATCATGGGAGTAATGCAAAATAATGTCACGTACTCTTTCATTTGTATAGCGCCTTTTTCCTTTCAACATAAGCTCTATACTGAAGCCTTATATTATTATCATCATGATTAGGCGCCGTGTCTTTCACTCTCTCAAGCTACAAAGCCTGGGCAAAGTGCTTTGTACAAACCTTCAACCTTTAGAATTCGACCACATCATACTTCTTGCCCTTTTGAAGGAAGGTCTGACAACAAAAGTTGAAAATGATTAGACAGTTGATAATCTATCTTCCATCTATGCATAGATATTTGTATATCAGTGAAAAACCTATGAAGTTCAGTGAAGAAACGTTGTTAAAGGCATGTTATGGTAACAAGTAAAACCATCTTTCATGTCCTGGGTGTTAGTCTTAGCAGTGCACAGTGGTGGCGTGAGTTATGGGTTCTTATCGTACCATAACTGGCACATTTCTGGGGGGATTCGGTTTTACTTGTGACCATAACGTGGCTTTAACACAGTTTCTTCATTGAATTTCATAGGTTTTTGTTAGTGCAGCTTAACCATAATTTCCCTTTAACAACGTTTTTTCAATGCATTTCATGGTTTTTTTACCAGTGCACCCTAATTTGCTACAACTTCCTAATATCATACTTACCTCAAAAATAGCAGCATTTTCAGCAGATGTAGAGAGTTTGACCTGAAAACTTTGCTATTCCCCACGTTCTACCAACATTTTTAACTCTTCTACAAACTTTTTGCAACATTGTCACGTGACAACGCGCTAGCGTGCAACATGACAATGCGTTTGCAAATGCGTCTGCACTTCCCGAACGGGTCTGGGCTTCGCAAACATTTCAAAACTGCATTTTTAGCTGATTTAAGACGTTTCCAGCTGGAAATGTTGCAAAGCTTTTAGACATATTTTGACCGATTATCCATTTGCATTCTAAGACACAGCAGATGCTTGGAAGAATATTAGCAGAGCTGATTTTTATTTTCAAAAATGGCATCAGCTATTACCATCTCTTCACCCCAGGAGCTACCACCACCAGCTGCAGGTCCATGAGTACCAACAGTAACCCCATACACGTGTTTCAGCCTTGTTGGGCCTCATCAGTGAGGTGAAGCTGTGCCTCTCTGAGCATAGTGAGCAGGGAGTCCACGTCTGGTTGCCCCCAAGTAACTCAGGGTGACCAACCCCAAGTAAGGAACTTGAGAGGAGTGCCAGCTACCTTTTTTTGAAATATTTACAAGGAACTTGGGGTTGGCCACCCTGAGTTACCTGGGGGGAACCAGACGTGGACTCCCTGCTCACTGTGCTCAGAGAGACACAGCTTCACCTCACTGATGAGGCCCAACAAGGCTGAAACACGTCTATGGGGTTGCTGTTGGTACTCTTGTTCAGAGTGGAATTGCCATAGCATTTCGGTGCTGGACTGCCCATATGGGCGGGACAAAGACTGATATGCAAATGGATATTTCCCAACTGTGAAAGGCACAGTGAGCAAAAAGCGTGTGCTGCAAACTCTCACCTCAGAACAGGTTATCATGCCATGTTCTTTCTGGAGAGGAGCGCCAGCTACCTTTTTTTGAAACACATGACATGGTTGCCTAGAAGCGGCAAAACATAAAAATGGTCACAGCAGGACCAAACAGAGCTCATTTCAAGTGTCTGGATACGAGGAACAGGACATCAAGGAAACCATGTTTCAAGGCTCTAGGACGCACCGTTTCCGAGATATTTGCACCACAGCGCTCAAAACATCAAAGTGGTCAAAGAAGGACCACGCAAATCTTATTTCAACCATCTTGATGCCAGGAACAAAACTTGTCGCTTATTAAAACCCTTTAACGATATTCCGGCGCCAGTCTTTGTGTGTTCCCTTAGTCTTCTGATATGATACATAATCAAGTCACTTTCAGGAGTCCTGACAATGACCCAATATGAAACTGTGCAATTTCAATGTCCAGTACATGATACTTCCCAATGTACAGGAAATTAATGATACCGGTTGGTCTGTGCAGAATGGAAACGTACTCCAGACCAATCCCCGCCCATAGAGGACATGTGGTTCACGGTCCGGCGATTATAGCTTTAACCTTCAAACTACTGTGTCTACATGTGTTTTTACTTACCAAGATGTGCTTCTATCTATCTGTATGTCTTGTTATCGTAGGCTGCTCTCTCAATGCAAACAGCCTTTCAATCAGCATATACATATTGTTAGCTCAACTACAGACATTGCACACCTGTGTTACCATTCTCTTGCACTATGTGGTATGGTTTTCCTATTGTACCAAAGGTGTTTCTGTGGCATAGACCTTTGCCTAGGAGATGTTATATCAGATTCTGACCCCCTCAGCACCATGGTCTCTACCGCTAGTCTGTGAGTAGGGTTCATGCACGTGCAGTTAACATGCCCCCATTCCCCAACAAACGTCTTTGTTGAACTCCAAATAAGGGAAAAAAACAAACAAATAAAATATGAAAATGTGGAGCAGGCATGGATACTGTGCTGAAGAACTGAACATGCTTGCTATGTAGGTTCATGAAATAAGCTGAAAAATAGTGGCAACAAGTGGAAACTTGGCAAAGGTTTTTGTTCACTATATTGAGACCAATTCGTGTTTCCTCACGTTTTTCTTAATGAGCTGCCACATTTGTGATACAGACCTGTGGACGAATTAGAACAAATATGCCACGCTGCACTGATCATCAGCACGCATTTTAGCATCCCTGGCACAATTACAGTATTACGGAAGCATGTCTGATACTGAATATGTGGGGTGCTGTTAGGGGTCCCATTTTCAGTATGTACATAAGGAAGTCTAGGTGACGTAAGACCACTACAGCGGTGATGGGTCCAATATACATATAAAGTAGCACAGCATAACATGCTTCCTTTCATGCATACCACACATATCATGTCAATCACTTAATACCCCAATGGGGGATTCTAGCAGTTGGCATTGATGAGCCAATAGGCACTCAGAAGGATGAGGGTGGAGGTGGATGCATAGATTACACCCACTTAGATAGCCTGGGCTTCCTTTTAAAGTGTGGTCTAGGGGATGCTGTACACAATTTCTACTAGAACGTGTGGGGCCCGGATGACGGGATTTGATCATGGTAATATCACTCCCGACCACTGAGGGGAGCCCGAGGGCGTCCATTAGGGTGGGTGTAGTTGAAGACTCCGCCTACCCCTTTGCTGGCCTTCAGGACCCTATCCCCAAACCCTGGGAAGGCCTCTTGCACACAGTGATCTTGTTGCTGTTGCTAAACAGTTTGTGATTGCAAGGCAGCATATGTTTTCCTTTTCTTAACATGTCCTGGTTTTTGAACAGTGATACAGTTTGGATTACCATGAAATGATCGAATTTCAAAAATCTAAAGGAGAAATTACCAAATTGTTTTCTTCTAATAATGGGGGTGATACCCCTGCTCCCACCTTACCCCTGACCTTAACTAATATCCTTACCCCATCCCACACCTATATTTTAATAAAATGTCAATACTAATAAGCCCAAAAAATGTGGTAATATCTTCCTCTGTTTTTTTTGGATTTGATTATTTTTCCAGATACCATACACTAGACACACTATCACCGCCAGCTGCTTTACATACTAGGTTCTCTGCTCTATCATATGATGTTGCTGTCTTGCTTTCATATTTAATATCGTGGGTACCAGCAAAAGAAGAGCAATTGGCTAAAGGAAGTTACAACATCTTCAACAGCCAATCGCTGCAGAGGCAGATAACACACACTCCTGGAATAGCAAGGTCTGGATATTCTAATGGAAGGGTGTGACAGATAAAGTTGATCACTTGTGATTCTCCATTGACCGCTTTTCTCCTATTCTTATTTGACTTTATTTTGTGTGAAATGCATCCATTTCTAGAGAAATGCAATGATAAAGCTGTATAAAAATTGGCAATCTTTCTGGAGTGGTTGCGGGGAACTGCCTCGTTCCCAGCAACCATATGCACAGCGGGATGTGGACGGAGGAGCGGCCCGGCGAATTATATGATTGTTTTTTTATAATACCCAGAGGTTTCTAAGCGCAGACCTGGGGATCGAACCAGTGCTGCTCCGTATCCTATTGCTTCCAAGGCGAGCATGTTGCCCCTGAACTATCCTCCCGAGACTATCCTCCAGAGACTGAATATGTTTTACAGCGGGGTAGCTGTAACCACCCCCTGCCCACTCCTCATTAAGGTAAGGCGCATTTGATGCCCGGGTTGTGTCTGTCAGGAGTGGCCTGGGGGAAGGGCTGCTCCCCTCAGGGATCTAAGGGCGGCACAACTTCTGACCATGGAGTCCCGAGCTGAGAGCAGTGAGAGTGGCGATACTGACCGCAGGGCTCTCAGAGCGGCACTCTAGTGATCAGAAGGTGAATTTGGAATATAAGGAAATGAAACAAGGAACAACAGCACCAAAGACATTAATAAACACGGATTCTGCAGTCATGAACCATTTAGAAACCACTCTGCTGCTGCCAAGAGCCCACCATAGGTCAGTGCTAAAGCCAAAGAAATGAAACCTAAAGGGAAGAGACTAACATCTGCTTGCTGGTTATTGAAGCTGCCTCCTAATGACCTCCATGTTTGTACAGCTGATCTGCAATCTGGCCAGGGGGTCTGCTACTCGCCCTGACATGGAAACTGACATATCCAGACGGGTCCAGGAGAAAGCGCTGGCCTAGGATATTGGCTTGAATGTTCAGCATTTTATTGCATTAAGTCTGCATGAAGCAAATGTCGACATAGCACGCCAGAGCAGAATTGCTGGAAGTCTGGGCCGGGACTAACATATCCCAGGCGAACTCATTGAAGTTAAGTATGAATAATATTGTGTATATCAACTCCAGGAGAGAGAAGGAGAGAGAGGGAGAGAAAGAGAGAGAGAGAGAGAGAGAGCGAGAGAGAGAGAGAGAGAGAGAGAGAGAGAGAGAGAGAGAGAGAGAGAGAGAGTTTCCATTGTTTCCATTTCAAGCAGCACAGTTCTTAGAATTCTAGAGGTTTGGATGGAGTAACACAATCATGGACGAAATCTGTACTAGCATAGTTTCAACTGGTTGAGATAACTTCAGAAATATTCTTCATCAGGACACAGACTGGAAAACGCTTTGTGTCATGCCACCGAATGTGATGCCCCTTAACACTGGGCAGCAGTGAGTACCTGCCACAGAAAGCCCTGGTGTGGGAGGGAAACCCTTACACGTGGAGGAATCTTTTCTGGTGGGAGCCCGCGCAAGACAACATTGCGGGACTGCATTTGGATTGTATCATGATGTGGCTTATGATAATATGGCCCTCAATTCAATGGTCGCTAGCATTGTGCACCAAGCAGGTATCCGAGAGCGGCCTGCCAAAACACTACCAGGATGTTGGCCGACATTTGTTAGCCTATATCTTGGCTTTGCACAGAGGGGAGAAGTGAGGATCTTATAGATAACAACAACATGTGGCGGTGAATCCACAGTGGTGAAGCCCCCTGCTGCCCACCTCCAAGGCAGGAGACCACAGATTCCCCCTCCCCTCCACCATACAGAGACATTTTTGTCGGAAGTGTATTGGTGAGTGTGGGCAAGGGAGGCTCAGAGATCAAGGGACATCTCAATAGAGATGAATCGTACTCTTCGCAAGCTTTTCTCGCCATCATGAAACCATACCTGTCCATTCATTCAGGCAGGGTTTGGTAGGTGATATGACCCTTTATCTGTTTGATGGAGTAAGCAGAAGCGGTTCCATGTCATTTCATCGTGGGAAGATTTTTCGCTGGCTTTTTTACCACAGATTTTTTTATGAAAAAACTCGAGTTTTTAATTTTTTAATTTTTGGGGGGTTCCCTCCCAACCCCCCACCTCTTTAAATGTTTTATATATCCCCGAACTCCCACACCCAATATACATATTTTTCCAACCCCCCCTGAAAAAAATTTGATGAGTTTTTTTGGCAAAAAAATCACGTAAAAAAAACAGCGAATAAACATCCTGCAATGAAAGGATGTCATACGGCAGAAGAATGTTGAAAACAGTTGCAAAGAGTAATTTTCATCGCAGCACCTTGGTTTTTCATTTCTTTGGTTTTAGGCACCAAAACATAAAGCTGATTTGTATTATTGTTTTTTATTTTGTTTTTACATTTGTAGAGCGCACTGCAGCTCAAAGGCATTGACGCGCTTTTTACAAGAAAGTGTAAGCAAGCAAGATTAAATTCAGACGGTGCTTACTTGGTTACAGCATATCCACAAGGTTTACAAAGTATAGTTATTTGGTTACAGTAGTGTACAGAGTAAAAGACAGAAGCATTTAGGCAAATAGACTTGTTTTGATGGCTTTATAGCCGAACGCCTAGAACTTGTTTGCTATTGAGCAACAGAATCCAGGAATGATAGAATGTTTTTGGCTACAGGAGGGGAGCTTGATTATCTTTGTGGTGTCCTGGGTGCATCTTTGAGCACAGACGGGTTACCTGAAGCTTCAGTAAACAACACACAGTGCACGAATCTCACCTCTGCGATTCACATAGAATTCCTGAAGTTCCAGCTGAAATTTTCCCAAAATCTGCACTTGGAAAATCACTAGCACCGTCTATCTGAATTTGTACTTGGAAGTATTGAGCATTCGTTATGTCACTTTGCATTGAAACAATGTACATAGACTGGAGTACATATTGCATTGGCAGGCCCTGAATCTGGTGCCTTGACAGTAAAGTGGTTGGTGTAATATTGAGCCAAGGACCAGGTGATGAAGGGGCGGCATAGATCTAAGTACACTTTAGAAGGAGGCAAAGAGACATAAATAAAAAGGATGTGCATAAGGACCTAGTGCCAGAATAAGCTAGTGATATACATATCCATAATAATAAAAAAATATGTAATTATACAGAGGAGTGGACTAGGGTCAGTTGATTCTCTCTGGTGAGGCGGTGGAGGTGCTCATTTGCTTACTAACTGGTGATGTTTTTGTCTGGTTTTAAATATTCCTTCTGGTGGGCTAGGGTTAATATCAAGGGAGATGGGTGTTTACAGGGAGAGAGAAGGAATGGGGAGAACACATTGTGCCAGGCATGCCGGGGTGGCAATTCATGGTTGCATTATACTGTTGGATGACTGAAAGATCCAATGTTGATGCCAACGGTGGGAGGGAATTATGGAGCCAGCAGGATAGTGGCTGTCTAGGAAGGCGAAACGTGTGTCATTGAACTCTGCATAGGCAAGTTTAATGGCATGGGTACATAGAAAACGAGAACATCAAGGGAGGGCTGGACATGCGCCGTGTATGGTTTGAATTCATTTTTGCGAAGGAAGAGGGAGGGTGGAGTTGTTTGATGAGGGGATCAAGATGATAAACTAAGTGAGTGGTCAATAAAGAGAGCTGAATATCGCAACGCTAAGGATAGGGAGGTGAGAATGAAGGAGTTCAAATGTGTGTAAATGGGAAGTTGTGCAGGTTTTCTAGGGAGTGGTCCGAGAGGGTGGAGTCAAGCTGTAGGGTACTATGTCCTTTCATCCCCAGGCATTTTAACGTGTATATTACGACAAATATGCTCATTGAATTGTTTGGGGGGGGGTGAGAAAGGGCAGATAAGGGTTTGGGGGGTGGGGAATTGCTAAAAATAAGTGTGGGAGGGGGATTTTGGGGGGCACCCCAGCCCCAAAAAATAAAATAATTAACTATGAGAGTTTTCATTAGAATGTACACATCAAAAAGACAGGGGATGAAACTGCAGGCGATGAAATGACATAGAACTAGCTGTAGCTGGCAGGCCTTAGTGATGTTGGAGCAGTTGAGGTCACCCATAATGACCATGGGGATGTCAGCTGAGTTAGATTCAAGTAGCTTATTAAGTTTGGAGAAGAAGAGATTGAGGGTTCTGGGTGTGCGGTAGACGAGAAGTGTGGCGGTAGCAAGAGGTTAGCTGTAGATGTTTTCAAGTGAGAAAGAAGGGCAGATGGTGTATCCTTGCTGACCATTAGGCCAACAACAACAGCTTTTTTTAGTAAATCAACTACAGCCAGAGTGGACTTGTCATGGGAGGGATCCAGGTTTGATTTATTGCCATGGCGGGGAGTATGGAGTGATCTGAGCCAAAGTCATCAGAAATGAATGAGGTTCTATTGCAGAAGGATTGGGCATTCCAGAGGCCCAAGTGAAGTCAGTGGAGGGAGCATAACATGACGAGGTAGGTGGAGGAGTAGTAGTGGGAAGACAGACAGGGTAGATAAGATTTGAGTGAGGTATGTGCAATGGAGTGGGGTGGCCAGGGAGCCATTTTGAAGTAGCGAAGGGAGATAGAGGACTAGCTAGAGTGGGAACATAGGGAGAGTGGGGGGACAGATGTTAGGGATAGGAGCAGGCTTTGTGATAGAAATAATTGTTAGGAGAAAGAGTTGGATAGGCAGAATCATGGTGATGTGCGTTATATATATGAGGGGAGAATGTGGAGGGACACTTGGAACATTTGAGCTGAAAGAGTTGTACGGAGTTGATGTATACATAATTGTTCCATCATGTGCCCTGTAGGGACAAATTGCAATAGGCTGGAAACAACCAAAACATTACAAATACATAAGGTAGACCAATAGCCACCAAAATCATTTACAATTTAGGAGCAAATAGGTGGTAGCGACCAAAATATTCAAGTTGAATACACTCGGCAAGTAGTAACTAAACATAAATGGCAGGTGAGTACTACTGGCTGATAGTGGTCAAAAACATTACCATTTTGAAGCAGTAGGGCAGTAGGGACCCAAAAAGACAGCTGATTACAACAGACCGGTAGTGAGCAAAAAGAACAATCTAGGAGCAATAGGCCGCTAGTGACCAAACCTACTAAACGTATGTTGCTAGACAGATTCCAGGCAGTGGTGGAAGGGGAGCTTAAGAGGACTGGTTGCGAGTAGGGAAGCTCAATTCTCTGACAAAGTATTGTGGGTCAATTAAAATCTTTGTATAATTGCAGGTATTTGTGGTGGTGATAAATGCTTAAGTATATTATGACAGGGTCAGTGGCTTGACACTGTCACGGGTGGTGTGGGAACCCACCCAGCACAGGTGATCACGACTCTTCCCCTGCCAGGAGGTCTATATGGCTACTAGCACCCCTATTTAGAGTGTAATTGTACTCAATTGTGGACCCTGACGGAAGTAGGGAAACAAGGGACCATGGAACAAATGGTCCTAATCTAAAATGGCCCCTCAGTAAATTAGTCCATGGCTAGGATACAAGCCAAATCACAGAAGGCTGTTGAGAGAGAGACGCTTGATGGCCGACGGAGGCATGGCTATTCCTTAATATAGATCCACCTGCATGGTGGGTGAGACAGGGAGAAACCTAGGAAGGTACAGGATTGCCCGTTAAAAAGAAACTGTGGAGCAGGTTTGGTACAGAGAGGTGTAGCGACAGGGTTTGAATGCAGGTAGTGACTCGGAGTTGGGGAGAGTCTGAATGCTTGTATTTGGTGTATTATTGTCCACAACCCAAGCTTTCACACTGATTACAATGTAGTGAACAGTGGATTTAGTAGGTTTTTTCCACCCACAGTGTCATGAAGAATTGTTTATCCTACAATGATAGTCTTTCAGGATGTAATAGCGATGTCTTGATTCTACCACCATCTTAATCTGAGGTTGCATTTTGGTCTATCTGAAAAGACATCTATGACGTCGCTAAAATAATGCATTAATTTAATGACCCGGTTCCCCACCAACTGAATCACCACATAGAAAACTAAAACAGCTTTTGATAGTCCATGTTAGCCATAAAGAAATTGGATGGACTTTAGGCTGTTTAAATCCCTGTTAAATGATCCCTCGGCCTCCCTACTGTGACGTTGTCTTAACCCATAATATTGAACAGGTCCTACCTTTCCCACAAGTGGTTGAACAGTCGGTGGCGCCAATCTGCTTCCAGTTGTATTCCCGATGTCTTCTTGGAGGCTGCACAGCTGGTACCTGATTGTCCGGCACATGGGGAGGATATCGCCCAGGCTGCCTGCCTTGAGAGGATGGATTTGTATTATATATGCTAGGATCACCAGGTGAATGAGTGTCTTCCTTCGAGGTTGACCTGTCTTCTACCTCTAACTGTCCATTGAAAGGATCGCCTAAGGACAGAAATAGCACCATTGATCAGTGTCAGAATAACAACATATACAGGAATATGCAGTATAGTTTTGTTACAATCGTACATCACACAACCTTGAGAAAAAACGTTTTATTCAGATCAAAAAGTATGCTCAGATTTCCAACTCTCCTGTAGGTTGTATTTTCCTACACATTTTATAACCATTGCTACATGTGCAATAAAAGCTCTGCTACCTAACACTCTATTTGCAAGAATGCTCTTTTAAATGGCAAGTTAAGTCATTTCTGGAAATTGTTTGGTTCTACTGAATAAAATGTCAAATAACAAAAACATTTCTTGTTAAATATGTATATTGGGTTTTTCATTTTGCATAGAACAAATGAAATACAACAAAAACTCTCCTGCATCCCCCCACCCCTTCCCACCCACCCAACATCGTCAGAGGAGAAGCCAACCCACCCACAGTCGACCCGGCACACTAGGAATTTCTTTATCACAGGAAGTCCATTACTTGTAGATTCTGTGGGCACCACTGAATTTTGAAATCACTTTGCAGATTTACCAAAACCAACCCCAAGTCGTACCCGAAGGCCTCGTTTGCCCCCTGTAGCCTATACGTGACCCATTCCATAGCCAGGAACATCCAGACCTTCTGAAGCCATTCATTTCCCATCAGAGGTTTATTTTGCTTCCAGCTCTGTGCCAGGGCTAGGCAAGCGGCTATCAATTAGACCATGAATGCCTTCCTTTGCTCTCTTGCCAACAAGCAATCTCCAGGTTCCCCGAGCCCCAACAACTATACCCTGGGTCCAATTCCTCTGACTGGCCCCAAATCAGCATAGGCCATGATTTTATGCGTTTCCCACCTAAGCCCTATATTCTGAACAGCCATAGCAGCAAAAATTCTTGACAGGAACGGCTCCAGATATAAAGCATAGTATAGCAGAGATGAGGGCACCTGGAAACACTTTTTGCTGTATAGTTCACCCTACAAATTTTAAATAAATAAAGAACCACCCTGCCTCGTCCCCCACATCAGAGGGATCTGCCAGGAAAGATGTGCGTTAAGGAAGAGCATTATTGAGGGTGAACAATAATTAGCTCTTATCAATGGCAAGAACTTAGGTGCAAACCCCATCTGTGTAAGGGACTGGGAAAGGAACAACTATGGGTCTTGGTGGAATGCTTTCTCAGCATCTAATTCGACCAGACCACTGGTTTTTGCTTGATAGCTATCTTTGCAATAAAATGACAGACTCTGTGGATGTTATCGAAGGTTTGCCTCTCAGGAATAACTCTTGCCTGGTCAGGGGCTCTCAGTTTAGAAAGTAACAGAGTCAACCTACTAGCTAGGATTTTGGAATGTATATTTGCGTCCGTATTAATTAAAGGGATGGGTCTGTGTGATCCGCAGCTGCCAGGATCCTTATCCGGTTTCGGAAAAATAACCATTTTTGCCTCCTCCATGGATCTGCTGATTGTCGTAGTCGTTGTATATGTATTAAACAGGCGTGTCAGCTAGGCGCTAGCTTGGATAGAAATTGCTTATGAAACAAGGCTGGGTAGCCCTCCAGGCCTGGCGCCTTGTTGAGCGGGACAGACTTAATCACCTCCTTCACTTCTTCCACTTGGTTGTCCCCCTCCAGCTCTTCCCTCTCAGCTTGTGTCAGCTGTTGGAGCTGAACCAAATCCAAGTAGATCACCTGTGCTTTTTCGTTTGGAGAGTCAGACGAGTAGAGCCTTTCGAAGAATGCTGCAAACTTTTCTACTCTCACCTTATTTTCAGTCACCAAATTCCCTGTGTCAGAGGCTATCTTTAGTATGGTTTGGGCTGCCGTCCTTTCCTTAAGCTGTCAAGCCAACAGACGATCAGCATTGTTTGCACTTATGTAATATCTTTGCTTCACGTAGAGAAAGAATTTCTCTGCTTTTTGGGTGCATAGCAAGTCTAGTTGTCCCTGGGTGTGCGGGAATGCCCTACATAACGATTTACACTGTTTCAAGACTAACGCCTGCCTGATCTCGTTTAATTGATGCTATAGGTCTTTCTCCAAGTGAGCCCACTGCTTCTCCCTCATGGCCTTTATCGCATTCAGTTTTCCTCTCAGCACTGCCTTAAAGGAGTCCCACAGCGTCTCTTGACTAATATTCAGAAGGTCATTTTCTTCAAAATATTTTTCTATTTTCCCACCTATCATCTCTGAGTACTGGATCTTTTAAATTCTTGCTGAGGAACCACACAATATCCCCCCATTCTTGTGGGTGCTAAATGTGATTTTCAAATGTGCATGATCATAAAGTGACGTCCAATCCACTTCCAGTTCTAACACCCTCCTCGTAAGCCTGGGAGTCACCCAAATATAATCAATCCTTGACATCGAGCTGTGTACATGTGAGAAATAGGCGTACACTTTTTCGTCGCCCTTCAGTAACCTCCAGCCATCCCTAAGAGTAAACCTCTTGCACATCTCTTCCAGTGCCTTAGATCGGGCTGGCATGGACCCTTACCCTCCCGAGCTCCTATAGACCTGTGGAGCCCATGCCAGGTTATAATCTCCTACTAGTATAATTTCCCCTTGTGTAAATGTGTCCAGCAAAGTGAGACCGCCTCGCAGGAAACCATCTTAGCCACTAATGGGAGTGTACACTGAGGCCAACATAAATAACTGTTGTTCGATATGTGCACAGACAAGTAAGCATCTCCCTTCCTTTTCTACCAATGTGTGTAAAACCTGCACATTTAGGGAGTCATTCAAAGCAACAAGTTCTACGCTTGTTTTATCCAGCACGTTAGCCTGATAGATAAAGTTTTGAGGCTAGATAACAGATTGCAAGTAAAAAGAGTAGGAGGCCAAGAAGCTCAGTTATGCAGACATTTTCCTGTGTTTTTGGCATCTCTAGTATCCTGAATGCTGATATTTGATAGTCAGTATATTAGGACAGCATCCGGTCACCACTGGTGCAGGATAACAGATCTTTTACGTATTGCCATCAAAACCTTCTCAGAGGATCAACCTCAAGGTCTCGAATAAACAAGAGCAAGGTCACGATTATAGACGCTGCACCCAACTCTGCGTTTAAAGCTAGCTCATGCAACTGAATTCCATTATGCAAGTCTATGCAAAAAGAACAAGCATACTCGTCCTTGGCACTTAAGGGGTTAAAATAAAAGAAAACATCAGAAATGGTCAATTCTGATCTGTCAACAGGACCAGATTATGGTTCTTTTGGGACATACAATGTTTTACCTCCAGGAACCTCTCGATGATGTTCCAGGACTATTCCTCTATCAGTGCATTGCCCTTTGAGATAAACAAGCCACTTTTGTAGCCTTTATAGTTGGGCCAATGCCACCGTGAATGGAATGCTTTTCACTAGAATAAGAGTTTTCACCAATGTGATGTTCCCAAAAATGTAATATAGCAGGACAAAAAACAATGTCAATAGGAGTTACAACAATTCAAGGGTCATAGACGGCCGCAGATAGTGAAGGCTTCGAAAAAGGTCCGAGTGCATATGGAGGTCAAACAACAAATGGATGAAAAATAGTAAGTAACATGTTTGCAGGGTATTAGCTCGGATTATAAATTGCAAAAGTTAAAAAGTATTTATTTTTAAAAAGTACAATGAGTAATCCTTTGCACACACTTCACTTTTCTCTTTCAGTAGTGTGTGTGGTCAAGGTGTCCTTCTTTAACTCTATCTCTGTATTTGTTACTTTAGGTGGTATTTGCATAGTCAACAATGCTCTTGGTTCTATGTCATTTTCCCGCTTTCTGCAGATCGCACATAAAAAAAGACCACATTTATTTCGATCGATTTTGTGCGGCCCCCAGAAAGTGGGAAAAGGACTTGACTGAGGGCTTCTTTTTTTTTTGTAAATTTAGGGGGTTTCACATCCCAAATCCCCCTTTGCTCTTCAAGGCCCCACCCACCCCCTCCACCCGCCCCGCATACACACACATATTCGCACATAGTTATACACACACCCACACAGACACCTACACACAGACGCTTGCCCGGCACTGTCAGCCCCGGCGCACACTCGTGTCAGCCGGGGCGTGACAGATTGATTTAGGTGTTCTAAATTGATTTTTTTTTTTGCTTTCAGAAAAAAGGTCTTTTGACCTAAAACCATTCTATAAGTTAATGTTAGCACCTCTATGCCATGGTCCCGGAGGGTTGGAGTTACATATCCCAATCCTCAGTTCTTTTAAATCTTTAGTAGTTGGCAGCACATCTTTGCTACTGTCAGTTACCAGCATTGAAATATTTTGGTTCTATTGTAACCTTCCAGATTTCCTCTATACTTCTCAGCGGCACAGCACTAGGATTATGTAGTGGGAGCCATAACTTGCAACAAGGAACTTTATTGTTTCCCTGTTTATTGTTAACGTCACTGCACTAGGGTCATAGGTTTAGAACCACAACTCCCAACAAGCATCTCTTTGTGATCCTTCTTCTTCAGTTGTTACCTCCATTGCACTAATGTCACGGAGTGTTGGAACCACAACATTCAAAATGCAGAGCTTCTCGGTTCTCCTTCAATTGGCGCCATCGATGTGCTGTGGTTTCTGAGTTTTAGATGTAAATCTCCCAGCATGCATCTTTTAGGGTTTTTTTTTCTTGTGAGCAGCACTGAATTAATGGCAAAAAAATTCACAACAACAATTTGAAATATACTCATCACGATGGTCTTGCTCCTTTTTCCTCTTCTATGTGCCTGGGGTCAACTTCTACCTGTGTGTTAATTCTCCAACTCATCTCTCGCTTTTCGGTACCTTTCAATGGGTCAGCCTGTATTCGCCGCCACTTACAGACCTCTCTCTCACGTCGTTTTTTGTCTGTTGCCACATTGGTATCTACCGACCTCTGGGGACGTCTTTTACTCTTTGCTCCCAGCAGCCAGTGTGTTTATTCTCTCTGCATCATTGTTAACAAGCTCTCACTTGCTTGTCAGTGTCTCATTCTGCAGGAACCGTCTCCCAAATTCTTTTCATTTGATACTCGCCCTGGGAAGGATAGCTTGTGGGAGAAAAATCCACCTTGCCAGTTGCTTTCCATGGGCCTGCCAATATTGTTGCCACTTTCTCTTTGCCCTAGCTTAGCTCTGTTGTCTCTGTCTCTCGGTTGCACACTACTCTCTCTGCCACCCACTTCTGAACTTCTCCTGCTACAACGCTCCCTATTTCCTGTGGCCTATATATTTTTTCCGGTCTCTGCTCACCACTGGGCCAGTTGATCATAGCCATGGAAAAACATTTGTGATTTTAGTGAAGACGTTATGGGTGTTTGATTACAATCAATAAATGAAAGAAAGAGTTTAAGTAATAAAACATTGTCTACGGATATGGCTGAGTCTGAGACCTTGACAGCAGACAGTGCAATAAATAGAGAAGATATGAGTTGAAACAGGTCAGATATGGGTATAAAAGTAAGACCGGAATAATGCGCAGAAGAGCAGTGGCCATGCAATATATAAGTAGGGATGGAAGCATTCCATGCAATATATAAGTAGGGATGGAAGCGTTCCATGCAATATATAAGTAGGGATGGAAGCGTTCCATGCAATATATAAGTAGGGATGGAAGCGTTCCATGCAATATATAAGTAGGGATGGAAGCGTTCCATGCAATATATAAGTAGGGATGGAAGCGTTCCATGCAATATATAAGTAGGGATGGAAGCGTTCCATGCAATATATAAGTAGGGATGGAACAACGGTGGATCATTTGCATAAAACTTAATGGAATCCAAAGGAGGTGAATGAAAATGCTAAGTCCTATAGACATAAAATGGAGATCAAAGCCTGAACATCCTAGTTCTACATTCGGTCAGCTCTTTTCACTGCCAGACTGGCATATTTTGTCTCATGTAATGCAATCTTTGAAGCACGACAATATTTAATTGTGTATAGGGTCCATATTGAGACTTCTAATGAAGATGCCCTAACTCAGATTTGCAACTTTGCTTTCACAGTTATAAGAAGTGCCATTTTTCATAGCAATTGATCATTGCCTATTTTTGTATCGGGCAAAAAGCTTGCATTGGTATTCTCAATAATGTTACTGCATACAATCATCCACTGAATCCATGTTTTTATCTGCTCTTCACACTGTGTCAATGGATGCTTGCAGTGTGGGGTCTCTGCCAGCTATATACATTCTTCAGCACTTGTATAACCTGTTCTCATCATTAATTAGTACCTTCTTAGTTCAAGGTTTAAAACATTCAACCTTCATATCCAAGCAAAATTGCCTATATCCTCCACAACTTGATCAAATATAATCCCCTTGCCTATGAACACGTGTAGCAATCTGCTGGTCTTTCTAATACTCCTTTTACCCCAAGCATCAGATTATTGTCTGAGAAAGCATTCATTTTTAAATAGATCCAATTAATTTCCCTCATCCTTCCCACTTAATGGACCAATATTGAAGGACATGTTGAACTTCTGGCTCTGCACAATGTGATTCTAATACACATTCTGACTCTAATATAAATTACATTTCTGAACCAAACCTTTTACCCTGAGGACTCAATTTAGTCATGGTGGGGGGGGGGGGGGGTGTTCATTTTAACTAAGCTAATGGAGGGTAACTCTGAGTGTGTGTGAAACTTGTGGTTTAGAAATGTCGTCCATGTTGGAAACACTGATCGAAGGTAGACATTGATTTTATGGGGATAATGGTGGTCATTACGACCCTGCCCGTAGCCGTGCCGGTAAATACTGGCACGGCTGCCGCCAGAGTCATGAATTTTCCGGCACCCAGGAATGGTCAATTACCAGGGCATTACAGACCCAGTGGACCTGGTAATTGCCCATTCCTGGGCGCTGGAAAATATTACTCCCCATTCCAATTTGAGTCCTATTGGACTCAATGGGAATGAGGAGGAGGGATGCACCAGCACCATTCATTAATGGTGCCGGTGCAGCCGTCGAGTTCTGTGAGAAGGTGCAGTTTCGCCCGCCAGGTCAGACCTGGCAGGCCGAAAGGCTCCCGCTTGCAGAACTCGTAGTTTGCCGGTCCGGAAACAACAGTACCGGCAAGCTTACCTGTAACGTTATTTCTGGACCGGCAAACTTGTAATGAGGCCCAATGTTTTCCCTGATGGCATCAGGATTAGGCAATATGAGTGGGCTACATTGACCCCTCTCTTGTGGGTACGCCCACTACGGAGGCTTTCTATTAAAAAAGATAAATATGATTCCAAAATAACTAATTGTGTAGAATACAATGCTAGAAGAGCTGACCTAAAACACAATTCCCATGGTAGACCATCATTTTATGTTTGAGGTTTCGTAACTGATGTAGCATAATGCTTGCCTGTAGGAAGATAATAATTTCCCAGTATGTTACTATAAGAAAATTAGATATGAGGTGGAGAATCCAGGAGCATTGATAACCACGACCACATCTTAATAATACATGCAATAAATAAATAGATATTGTATGTTTCATTGATGAAATTGTCTGCAGGTTGGTCAAATGGTAAAAGAAATGTTGATATTGCGCAAGCGTGAGGGCCTACGTCACGTTTTCTGATTCAGCTATTCACTATTCAGCTATTCACTGTGAGAAGATAACAAGGAGGTTGTTCTAGGGTTGGCAACATGTATCAAGATGGGAGTTGCAGAGTGAGCAGGTGCAAGGGACGAGAAACCTAGAGGGCCAATTATGGGGAAAGAATTGTGGTGTTTTATGGGTTGTACAAAGTTTTGACCACACCTGTTTGCCTTGGTGGGATGCTACAGCCCCAACAGTCTCAGGTGTCACTGTCTAATTAGAGTAGTGCTTTTTTTTAATCAATGACAGAACGAAGAGTGCCAAGCAATTAAAATGATGCATTTTGTGCTGACTATGATATTATGTCATGTTCGGGGGGGAGGAGGGTATTTTGATGGTCATGAGAAAGGAAACTTGCCATTATTTTGTTCAATGTATAGTGTTCTTTAGCCGCTCAATGATGAATAGCCAATGGAAACGTTAGAATTAGAATTAATGTTGTATTTGTAGAACATGTTCATTTTGCGGTTTCTTGCTTCACATATAGCAGCCCAAAGCAGGCAGATTGAGATGGTCCTCTGTTCAGTTCCACAGAGCTGTCTGATTCTCCCGGACGTATTTTTCAAATAAAAAGCATTTATTTTCTTGAAATGTTCCCCTCTATTTTTGATTACTTTTGGATTATATTGGGGTACTTTACCTACCTTTACAAATTCGCTTCTATTGGAAATACTGGGTACTACAAAGTCCTCTGCCACAGAGGTGAAGACAGGAGGCACCCAAGGCTGAGAAACCACCTCTGGAACCAAAGCCTCACTGGGGTGGGTGTACAGAGCAGAAGGACTCACTTGGGGTGGGACACCCAGCTAACCAGAAATCCCGAAGCAGCTTGGATATTGTTTCCATGCCTGGAGACATTTTTCAATCATATCGACATGCTCGATGCCTTGGAGCCACCACAGGTCCCCCGCTGCTGCTTTTGGCCCTTCACACAAACTTCTACCCACTTGCTGTATTTCGAGCCACCCAGACGCCATCTCGACCCATTGCTGTGGACCATCTTGAGAAATCAGATCACAGGCTTGACATTCATGGGAGCAATTAAATTGGGCACCGTCCTGACCAGCTGTAAGCCAAAGATCGCACTGTAGCAAATGCCAGCTCGGCTCAGCAGAATCCATCATCTTGCTGCTGACCTGTCCACTGCCCGAATACTTGGAAGACACTGTCTCACCTTCTCAAACACTGCCTCATTGCTTTGGGAGTGTGCACCAACAAACCTACTTGATTCTGTACACGTGTGGGATCAGACCGACTTGACACATCTTGCCAGCAGCTAAAGGCCTAAGGAGCCAGACTCAACACTGTGTTGCCCCCAAAGGCCAAAGTAAAAGAACTGTCCCAAAGCCCTGACCGCCTTGTCCGCTTTTGGGACCATGGTAACTTTTAAGCCCCCCTCTCTATATTTTTCTTGCAAGATATTTCCTTGAAGACTGATATTGTTACCACTTGACTTGATAAACACCCTGTTGTTCTCACTAGAGTAGCCTTTAGAAAAGCCTGCATTTTCTGTATTTTCTTTTACAGGGGAATGTTTCGCTAATGTGTTCTAATTGTTTGTATTTTTATTGTTTAATTAAAAGTCTATACTTTTATAGAACATTCATTGGATGTTTATTTTTTTCATCTTTGCACTATTTCTGTTTGGGTTGTTACTGTTATCCGTTCACACCCCTCCTGAGGATGTAGCCTGCCCTTGGTCTGCGCTGCCACATAAGGAAGGAGGTATGCCCTTCGAGCTGTGCCAGCTTCACATTTATGATTGGAATCACTGTGAGTTTAGTAGGAGTGTGGGCACAAGTAGGCAGTTTAGCCACTACTCATCCCTTTACTCCTGCAGAGTAGTGGTAATTTCATCACAGGAGTGCAGGAGGGTGATGCCCAAAGGGATGTGGAGACTGAAAGTGACCAGGGGAAGAGCTATGCCCAGAGGAGTGAAGAAGTAGAGGTAAAAAGTAGTAAAAAGCCGAGTGGTGCCCAGAAGAGTGAAGAACTGACCCAAAAGCGATGAAGGAATTCAAAGAGCTAAATAGGTTATTAAGGCTGAGAATAGAAAGGGAGAGAGAGAGAGTGGTGCTAAGTGGTGTGAAGAAAGTGTCTGAGGGGCGAAGAAGCTGAGATTGACCTAGACTTAGTTGGGCTGTAAATAAGAGAAATGTATGCCTGGGTCTATTGTCTCATAGGATAAGGTACTTTGCTCAATGTGTACGATCAACTCAAGATGTAAATAGAGAATTCATATGGTATAGAATGTTGCATGAAAACTCCACCAATTTGAACATTCGGGTAACTACATTCTTGAGAAATGTTTGTGATCTAAGTTAGCTTTGGCAAAGGTTGCTATTAGGTTCTTTGTTTCTTGTGTCCCTATAGACCCAATGCTCTATGATGCTCTATGGATCTTTTTGAGTTTAATATTCTAAGTAAATGTTGTACATGAAATAGGATGATTCGCAACAATACTGTTAATTTTATCATATCGGAAATTGTATTTGAAGCTATCTGTGTGATTTAAGTTAGTTATATTATCTGTTATTATTAGTAAACCCATAGGTTTGAGATGAGTTCTAGAATTAACTGTAAAGTTTATATTTTAAGAAATGTTCTTTTTTCAGTAAGGTATATTTCTCTCTAGTCTCTTTTACCTATTTTTTTTTTCTTTTGTAAATTTTATACTAATTGTGGATTGGATTGTACATATTTCTTGCTTCTTTTGTAAATGTTTATGATAAACCAAAACAAATAATTAAAAAAAAAGATAAATGCTGGTGCTCAGAGGAGGGAAGAAGGATGCCGAAAGAGGGGAAAGAGGTTGGACAGATATTTGCAGAACAGTTCCCATCATGCTCGGGTGAGATCTTTACCCAAAGAGGAGACGAATGAGGGACAGAATGTAGAAACTTTGAAACTGAAGACCAGTAGAAGAAGGTGGTCCAAAGTGGTGAAGAAGCTGATGAAGAAAGTGTCGGGTGGAAAGAGGAGTATACAGATCACAAATGGTTGCAAAATTAGTGAAAACTGGAAGAGAGAGAGACTGAGCATTTGATGACCGATTAATTACTAAGATTGGCACTTTAGACACAGGAGTGCAAGCAGGTCAAACCAAGCAGGTACTCAAGAAAGGGGGCAGATAAGGAAGCAGGAGTCTGGAGAAAAGGAGGGCATAGCAAAGGCTAAGGGCTCAGATCTTGTGGAGACGGGCTCTGGGCAGGGTGGGTTGGCCACCCCTCATTCTGCCGAGCTTCTCTGGTCCACCCAGGCCCCTCATATCTTTGCTAAAATGGATAGATTATCCTACAGTGAGAAACACGCAAAGCCGGCACTGGTGAACCCAGAGAAAAATAGCCAACAGCAGACGAGTAAGAGCAGGCCATAGGCGAGGAGTAGACAGAAAGGGAAGATGTCCCCATGAAACCATTAATCAATGGAAATCCCCAAAGAACCGTGAAGAAAGCAATTCCTCAACAGACTTTCTCTGGTTACAAAACCTTATCCTGGAAAGGTAAGTCTGGGAACTACCCAAGGCATGAGATAAGCCAGCTTTTAACCTTTACTCGCCCTGGACTTTCCGTTCATCAAAGCCATTGGCCTAATTCTGGTATTTCAGTTGTACTTTATTCCTGCCCCGTTTGTTATTTTGCCGTAACACTGTAACGGTTCCCCCACAAAACACGTTCAACTTTCTGAGTTTGGTAGGCTGATTCCTATTTCAGATGTCACAATACACACAAGGTCATTGGGGTGGTATGATCAAGCCACGTAGGCGTGTGGTGTGCATTACCCAAGTGTACAGTACATACCTTCACTCCATGCACAGATTGGAAACAGAAAAAACAAAACTCAGGCATTCACGAGCAGTGGCCTCACACAGTGCGTGATATGATAAGGCACCAGGATTTATGTTGAATTTGTGTTTGCCAGACAGGTGGACCATGAACCACACAAAAACATGATCTACCTGACCTGAAAGCAGGTCCCGTTACACAAAGTGCATCGCCCTGGAGTGCCAGCTTACTGGTGCAAATTAAGCATCAAGAAAAGCCACAGCAGGAATATTGTGTAACCCAGTCTGACTGGACACGTGTGTACTTCCCCCTGCGATTGACCCTTTCGGCTCGCACTCTAACTGGTTCACTTTTTTGCAATTTTTTGCCTGGACAATGGCTCAGGGGCAACAGGTTTGTCTTGGAAGCAAGACAACACAGAGCAACACAGGTTTGAATTCCGTGCTTAGACGCAGGCTAAGATGTGCTAAGCGCATAATAAAAGATTAATTAATTATGCAGCTGTTCTGCCATATCATTTGAATTAGTATATTTGTGTGAGGCTTGTAAATGCACAGCGCCTTACCTCTATAGATTTCTTAATGATTTATGGGTCCTGACAAAGCCAAATGTCATACCTGACTCCAGGCCTGGATTATTTGCCAGAGAATGTGGCACTTCCCCTTAACTTCTTTTAGTTAAGTTGTATAGCAGCACCCCATGCCATCCATTCCGGAGACCTCAGGGTGCTTTGCAACAGCGATCAGTAAAAAAAGATCGAGAGAATAAATGACTGATTAGCTGGAGGCCGACTGATTGATTTTTCAATTTTCTGCAATTGTGTGATGTTGTTCAGAATGCAGGGATCAACAGGAAGCTTGCACCCGTTGAGCGTCTTTTGTGCTAGGGACCCTCCCACTGTCTTTCTCATATTTTCCTGTAGGGGGGGATAATCAATCAGGGGCCCATTGGAGAAGTGAGAGGTTAGACTGCATAGTCATGTTTCTTTCTTTAGGTTTCCAAGGATACTGCAATTGGCACAGAGCTTTGGTGGGGAAGGGACAGCGTGATCACAGGGAGACACGAGTTTTCAAGGCCGGTTTTCAATGGTTTCTGGAATACAACTAAATATGCCTGCTACAAAAGCTCTGGCTCTGCATTGGGCACCACTTAATCCCCCCTACCCACCACCTAAACCCACCCTCCTTAACAAGAGTGGTAAGCAGGCACGCCACGTCCATTCCACTGCCAACCAATTCACTTAGTGTGGATTTCTTTGGTACATGCCCGGCAATGTGCATGTTCTGCAAATACATTGCATTTTAGTAATTTCCTTATCTGACAAATCTGATGATATGATTTACCTTTACGGTGACTCGATACTCCTCGCCCTAGTGACACTATCTCCACCAGCTGATCGAAATATGATGCCTGTCCTATGTTGGGAATAAAAACGGCTTATTTCTCTTTCAGAACATCTTGTTTACATGTCCAGAACCTCATGATGCTGGCGACTGCAATACAGGCCTCCAGTAAAACCCACCCCAGCTCTCCTTTTTCTTTCATATTTGAACCTTACGTAAAGTCGCTGGCGCATCACTGGGCCCAGTGCGTATCCACCTGCTCGCTACAAATTCAAGACTGGAAGACTGACAATAGCCTTTGAATCATTAAAAAAATGAGAGTCCAGCTAAGCTACCAAAACATTTAATTGTATTGGTTCTTTATAACGCGCGCTGACCCGGGAATCGAACCTGGGTTGCTCTGTGTCGTCTTGCTTCCAAAGCAAGTGTGTTGCCCCTGAACTATCCTCCCGTGGAACTTCTTGGCTTCCCTCTGGTTTGCGAGAACATGACTTCGGCTGCTGTGATGATGATAAGGGAGAGTAGTGATTCCTTTACGTTCTTTTCCACTTCATTTTGACTATTGACCTCTTCAAACCCTCACATCATTTTTAGCGATTGTGGTGTGTCACAGATTGTACATAGGAAAAACAGAGAGGAAAGTCAAAACTTGCATAAGCGAACATAAAAGTGGCATAAAAACCAACATGATGACCGCACCAAAGGTACCACATTTCACAGCGAAAGCACATGGTGCAGAAGAGTTTCGTTGGACAGTCCTATACCAAGTTAAGATTGGGAAAGATATATATATATGTGGATAAAAAGAAGCTGTTGAGAAAGGAACATGAATTCATTTTTATGACTCACACTGAGGAGAAGGGCCTGAACAAACACATTGAGTGGCGTAGGCTATAGTTAAATGGGTGGGCTGTTTAGACATACTCAGGCATGAACTGCGTGATGAATGTTAAACCCATGCACGTTATGAGATCCAGCTATTATTTCTGGGAATAGTGGCAGTTCAGACCTGCAAAAACCTTCAGGCGACTTGAAGGCTATAAATGCTAAAATTTCAAATATTGTACATTGACAGAATTGTATGTGTATCCAGTTAGAGTGGAGGGCTGTTGTAATTTACAACATGATACAGACACTAAATTAAGAGAAGTAATTCAAACACTGTGAAGTGTATGCGAGCCACGGAATATGTATCTGATCAATGGGCGAGTGTGCGCAAATTAGAGGAAAGGACTGGGAGACATCTAGTAATGTCACGACGTCAATAAGGGAAGTAACAGAAGAGCTCAGAGAGTCTGCAAAGTAAGCCGAGGGGCACAGCAAGCCTTGTTGAGGCAAACATGAACACCACAAGCTAGGTTTAGGAGATGCCAGTCTGCCTTAACAGATAAATAATGAGCGCTTGCACATTGAGCGTCGGCTTGTAGAACAAGGGTGTGAACCGTCTATTTATCGTTTTTGATTTCGAGAATGAACAAAGTCCCCGGAAAAAGCGAACCACGTTGGATTTAAATAACGTGGCCTGACTCAAGAGGTACTTGTGATATGCTCAGTAAGGAAAGAACTATGGTAAATGGCAATGCTGGTAGTTTATCTTTAGGCTGCAGAGGAATAAGTGAGAGGAGTAATTAATATTCAGTCTTTCGTTTGCATTTGGAGCACAATATAAAGCGTAGTGAATAAGGAAATTCTTGAAGCAAAAAGCGTGGAAGCCCAACAAAAGCGTTTGCGCAGAGTCATGAAATATGGATTAAGAAGCTATGTGGGTAATAGTTGCCAATATCGGAGTAATAAGAACTCCTTTGTTAAGTGGTTGGTTAACTAAAGCATACTAAACGATCACTCCTAACTTTTTCACAGGTGATGTTTGAAAATACAATGTAAAGGATGAAGAAGACATTGAGTTTCAAAAGAAATGTGAACTGTTTTGATGTAAAACGGTGTTATATCATAAAAGGAACATATAGTATATTAATGATATGACTAAGAACTGTTTAGTTTTAGCTCCCCCCTAAAGAAGTTCCTAGTGCTGTTTTATGTTTTCATAAAGGGATGAAACATGTTGGTTATGCGCGTGAATGGTTTGAATATCAAAGTATTAGAGTGGATGTGAGTGGATGAGTGCAGTTGGCCATTAGGGTATGTTCAATACGAAGGGGTATGAGTAAGACTATTGAAGAGCTGACACAAGCGGACGCTACTAAATGATTGTGTTATAATATCTAGAATTGATTATAGCCCTAGTGTTTTTGGGGATTCATTAGAAATATTTATGTGTAGGTTTTTCATTAAAGTAAACAAAACAATATTCTTTATAAAACACCACCCTTGTAGGTTAATTGTAGAAGGGTTGTTGTATTTGTATAATAGAGAGAGACACCAAAACACAACTGAACACGGTGGGTTGCCATAAGTTGTAGATTTCTTGTGAATAACACTGTAGAGTAAATACATCCTTCAGTTTAAAGGAAACCTCAGAGGGTGATCTCTCAAAGAAATATTGCAGAAGTACTGAGTGAAACATAGATACATGATCAGGTTGTTCCAGCCTTACACTAAGGAAGGCCATGATCTTCAGAGCTATGGCGATAGTTTGCAACAGTGTGAATTCCGGGGACCACCATGAAGGAATTGTATACAATCATTCATAGTTCATTTCTGGTCACAAAGGTCCAGAAGCCCTTCTGTAAACATTTCTGGCAAACATTGGCCCTTCTGTGCATTGCCCACTTATCCTTCTAACAAGGGTTGACTTCTATCCCGACTGTTCTCAGTGGATTTTCAGGTCACAGTCAGTCCCTTATGTCACACATCTCCATCTAATGCCTGAATCAGGAAATAAATACTCTTTTATACTGCATGGACCAGGTGTCTATCCCCTGCCTCTCCTGGGTGACATTGTCACAGATAGCAACACACAAAGCTGCACCCTTCTGACTTCATACCATTCGTTTTACTTGCCCGGTCAGGTTCAAGTATGATAGAAAAATAGATTTTGGGGAGATAGAATGATTACTGTTTCGTTGTGGGTAATGCCACATGGGTGACTCAAATTATTTGCAGAGCCTTGCAGGCTTACACAGCATTCTTGAAGCAAGTAGTGCTAGAGCTCTTCCAGTTTTAGATCATAGATCACAATTATTTTCCTGTCATACCCATACAATTGATTTTACACAACGCATCTCGTGAATAAGAAGGGACACGTGTTTTTGCTGATATATATATGGATAAGGAAAGCTCAAAATTAGTACTTTGATGTTATGTCAATCTGGTTGGTAATATTAAAATTCAACTTACTGGCAGTATAATTTGTCCAATGCCTTGAGAAAGCAAATTACAGAGCAATGTGATTTATAAAGGTTTACAATTCTGTATTCACTCACTATAGTTCCAGAATAAAATTGTTATATACCAACACCCTTTGATTTCCTTCTACCCCAGTCCCTGAACCAAAACATCAATTTTATTCAGCATTATGTAGTTGTTATAACCCACCCTCGAAAGACGCAATGACAGAAATAATTTGCACTCAGAATACTCACAATTTTGTTTTATTATAGTGTTTTATTTCTTAAATATAACCTTAAACACATTACACATATCATAATTCAAATACAAACATCATAGTTTAAATACATAGATAAAATAAATAATATAAAATCTAAATACACACATACATACATCATCATTACTAGAATAATGCTTTATATGCTTTATATTTCATGCAAGAAAATTCCTCATAGTTGATGTTAGTTTTAAAAACTTTAAGAATCACTTGCCATATATAATAAACAGTAGCATTCATACCTAAGTTGACACCCATGTAAATATGACCCCAGAATGTATCAGTGTGAATAAAACTTAATTCATATGACAGCCTTTCAAAAACATGTTTATAAACCTCTACCAGAGTCACACAGTTTGTCAGCAAATGTCTTGGGGTTTCAATATCCATACCTCATAGTCTACAATGACGATCCTCAAAAGAACTATGTTGCCAATCACCCAGTTTTGACAGAATAGGAAGTTGATTAAATCTAAGGCACATGAATCATCTTACTTTCAGATTGTGTACTTTCTTAATATAATTACAAGGAATATCAATCGGAAAGTATTGCATTGAATAGATTGAAAGGGTTACCATATCATGCAATCTATTATTGTGATCCCACATCGCTGCCTTTTTCTTAATTTCTCTTTCCTTCAATGTAGGATTTTCTAGAACTGTAATAGTACATCCTATTTCTCTTTGAAAAATAACAATCTCACTAATCAATATTTGATGGTTAGCAGCAAGGTATCTGATTTGCAAAATAAGAATAAATAGAGTTATAATAGTTTCATTCATTGACAATGTTCATATATAATGAACAGTTAACAATCATTTTCTGAGTAGATAAGATAATTAAACTTAGCCCATTGCAGATTGTTTCAACAGGGACAGAGTTAGAGAAGACAAGTGCTTTTTGCTAAAATTTCCCTTTTAACCTACTCAGCCAATTCATCCCTCTCGCTGTAAATACTTCTAATTTATATAATATACATGGTGTAATACAGGTCTTATACAAATGCAATAGTCCTTCAATAGATTGATCAACATTTTTATAGACAAAGGACTGAACTGCTTGAAACTTAGCCATAGTCTTATTCATAACAGATTCGGCAAGTAGCTCCTTATTCATATTATTAGTAATCTGTACACCAAGATATGTATAACTGATCACTTTTTGTAATAACGCATTTTGAATAGTCAAGTTATATTTCTTTAAATGCTTCCTGTTTTTTTTAAAGGTCATCATTTTAGTTTTATTTAAATTAATAATGAAACCATTAGTGTTAGAAAACGGATTCAGTGCAGTAAGACTATGTTGTAGGCCTATCGCTGTTTGATCTAAGATGAGAACATCATTTGTATATGATATCCATGATATGGGTCATTGATCCACACGAGGTGGGTAATTTGCACATTTCTCAAAAGCATTATCCAAGTTAGCAATATAAATATTAAATAGAACCAGTGCTCATGTGCATCCTTGTTTCAATCCATAACTAACCTGAAAATAATTGCTTATGTAACCATCTTGATGAGTTCTTCTTTGTACCGTAGTATTTGAATAAAAAGCTTTTATAAAATGTAAAATTTGAGGATGTAGTGTCCAGTCTTCAATTTCTTTCCATAGCATATGATGATTCACCCTCATATTTCCACTATGATCTACTCTCTGATCGTAAAAAGTCTTTGTAGAAAAAAGGAGCTGCTTTTAAAGATGTTTAACTTTTGAAAGGTCTGCATGGGCTTTGGGGCCGATTAACAAAACAATTACCAGGTGAAAGACTGAAGTAGTAAGTCATACTTTCTCCTAGTAACTTCTTTGTGAATCAAGTAGTTGCCCTTCAGTAGTAAGTCTTAGTTCCTCCTGATAATAACGTTGTGAATTGAGTAGTTACTCTCCAGTATTAAGTGATAGTTACTCTTGGTAACTTCTTTGTGAATTGAGTAGCCACTCTGCAGGAGTAAGTCACAGTTACTCTTGGCAATCTGTTTGTGAATTGAGCAGTCTCTCTCAAGTAGAGTCAGTTCCTCCTGAAAGTGTCTTTGTGAATTGAGCAGTCACTCTCCATTAGTAAGTGATGGTTACCTTTGGTAACTTCTTTGTGAATTGGGTAGTCGCTCTACATTAGTAAGTGATAGTTACTATTTTTAAGTTGTTTGTGAATTGGGTAGTCGCTCTCCAATAGTAAGCCATTGTTTCTCTTGGAAACCTGTTTGTGAATTGAATTGGGAAGTCTCTCTACAGTATTAGGTCATAGTTTCCTCCTGAAAACCTCTTTGGGAATTGAGGAGTCGCTCTCCAGCAGAAAGTGATGGTTACTCTTGGTAACATATTTGTTAATTGAGCATTCTCTCGCTCCAGTAGTAAGTCATAGTTCCTCCTGAAAACCTCTTTGTGAATTGAGTAGTCGCTCTCCAGCAGTAAATGATAATTACTCTTGTTAACTTTTTTGTGAAATGAGTAGTCTCTATCCAATAGTAAGCCATTGTTTCTCTTGGTAACCTGTTTGTGAACTGAGAAGTCTCGCTCCAGTATTAGGCCATAGTTTCCTCCTGAAAACCTCTTTGGCAATTGAGTATAATCTCTCTCCAGTAGTAAGCCATTATTTCCTCCTGAAAACCTCTGTGTGAATTGAATAGTCATTCTCCAGTAGTAAGTGATAGTTACTCTTGTTAACTTTTTTGTGAAATCAGTAGTCTCTCTCCAATAGCGAACCATTGTTTCTCCTGAAAACCTCTTTGTGAATTGAGTAGTCACTCTCCAGTAGTAAGTGATAGTCGCTCTGGGTAACATCTTTGTGAACTGAGTAGTCACTCTCCAGTAGTAATTGATAGTGACTCTTGGTAACTTCTTTGTGAACTGAGTAGTCACTCTCTAGTAGTAAGTGACAGTTCCTCTTGGTATCTTCTTTTTGAATTGAATAGTCTCTCACTAGTATTAAGTCAGGGTGACTGCCTGCACTTTCTTTGTGAATTAGCCCCTTTGTCTAGAACTTCTACCCTAACCCTATTCGAGATGTACCTGGACTTTTCTGTCTCTTGGTTTGTTTGGTTTTTATGGTGAGCTATTTTGCCCTGCTTTCACTCTGCCATTAAGCGTTCAAGACTTGCGGCAATGCGAATTTTAAAAATAAATGAAAGCAGATGTTCCACCATTGACTCTATACAGAGACAATAGATCCACTCCACCATCCTCAGACTACGGGTAGGAGCACCAGTGCATTCGGTGGCAAAGTGGGCCTGCCTCAGTAAAAAGGATGTATGCCGATCGCGGCAGTAGACAATTTTAGCTTCAAGGCCAATGATCAAATTAATCTGATTAATGTTTAATATTTACTTGCCATTTAGCATTGCATTGGTTGCTGAACCCCTTGGATTGACATGTCCCTCCTAATATAACATGGCGGGAGTGTACAAAGCATCCTCAGGGGGGCACACTGGATAAACAATTATATTTGAAATATGAAAAAGTGCCCCTCTCTAGAAAGAACGTGGCATGATAACCTGTTCTGTGGTTGTTTCCCACTTTGAGAGTCCGCAGCCATCGCTTTTTGCCCAATGTACTTTTCACAAACGAGGAATATCCATTTGCATATCAGTCTTTGTCCCGCTCACAAGGGCAGTCCAGCACCGAAATGCCAGGCAAACCTCCTTTGAACAAGAGTACCAACAGCAACCCCTGACGCGTGTTTTAGCCTTGTTGGGCCTCATCAGGGATGTGAAGCTGTGCCTCTCTGAGCACAGTGAGCAAGGGGTCCATGTCTGGGTTCCCCCAGGTAACTTAGGGTGACCAACCCCAAGTTCCTTGCAACAATACAAAAAAGATAGCAGGCGCCGCTCTATAGAAAGAACATGACATGATAACCTGTTCTGTGTTTTTTTTCCAACTTTGAGACTCCGCAGCCATTGCTTTTGCTATTGGAAATATATCAAAGTACTTGAAAGCATCATGAACTCAGGCAGGCTCTAGTGTTCGCTGAAACAACCAATCAGGGGACTCATTACAGGAACTTGGCACAGGTGCAAGTATAATTTTGCATGGTGTTGTTGCCTGGGCAAAACTGCCTTAGAACAAAAACAGACTTATTTAAGAAAAAATATCTGAAAATGGCTTTTTATAAAATTAGTTACATCTTGTTTAATGTATGTATTAATTTGCAGAAAATACAAAGCTGTAACCGAATCTGTATATTCTTTTCAATGCATTTTTCATCGTGGGATCACGTAACTCTCCACCGTGTGAAATAGAGAAAAGACTTTCAATAAGCCCTACTTTTTGGGATTTGAGAATGGAAAGAGTGGGTGAGCAGCCGCTGTGAAAAAGGGGGAGTGTTACAGAAGTCAGCAATTAGACCAGTAACCCTTTCAGCTCCCGCTCACATACAAGTGATCAATTTCTGTAGATTTGTTTCCCAGATTTCATGCAAACGTTTCTTCTCTTTTAATCCAAGCTATGGCAATGCGATTAGGAAGTATCGGAAGGACAAGCGCCATGTTTCCTAGAGCGAGTCAAAGGGGGAGATGCTTCCACCAGTGGCCCAGAAATGTGTTCAAACTTTATCACAGGACGTTTAAGGTTAACATGTCCTTTTAGATTTCCCCTTTGTTTTTCCTGTTTCCCCTTTAATGTGTTTTACATGCCAGACCACTAATCACTTTTATAGGCAGAGCTTAGCGTTGTTACATTAAGTGAAGGGACTTTGCAATCCAATAAAATAAAGGACTCCTATTTATCCCAAATTCATGACGCGCTAGGAAAAGGTGGCGTGATACATGGCGTCACTAGGTGGGGTGCTGGTGGGGCGGGCCCCCCCGTGAAACCCTGTGCCCCCCCTTGTGCCCCTCCTACCTAAGACGAGCAGTGACCATGTTCTCTCTCTACTTTTATCGGTGCCCCCTACTTTTGTCTTTGGCCCCCTATGTGCCCCTCCTAAATTTGATTCCTGCCGACGCCACCAAATTCCTGGCAACGCCACTGATCATTGAATCCATCTGCAATCAGGGTCCCCTGCTCTCCAGAGACCTCCCCTCGACATGAGATAAGAACAAAAATATCTTTGCATTTTCATGTAACTTAACCTTTGAAAAAATGAACAGGAACATTCGAGCACATAGTTCTTTTGAGGCGAGAAGGGAACCAGCCCTTATCTGTGCTATTGCTGTTTATCCCCAGCCAGTCCGTATTGCTTCCGTCTTCTCTCCCTAGTCTCTTTCCCGGCCCTAATGTGCACATCAGTCTCCCATCTCTCCCCATCCTTCCCTCTTGACCTCCTCACTCCATCACCAAAAGGTTCACAAACACCTTGGGGGGTCTCTTTAAAAGTGACAGAAGATTCCAGTAGTTTGTCAGAGTCACTACCCCCAGGATTTAATCTCTCTCTATAGTGAAGATCTGCCCCCACCTCTGATCAACACCCCTGTGTGAAGCAACCTGGACGATTGCTTGGGTCTACTCCTTGGCCTCCTTGGCTCCTTCTGCCCCTCCCCAAGCAGAGATGTAGACTTCACTACATACACCCTATAGACTTATTTAGATTGCCCCCACTCACCTCTGCATGAACTATCCCTCTCTCCTGAAATTGCAATTCCTTGTCTTCAAATCTATCATTGGCCTCACCCCACACTACGTAGCTGATCGCATCTCTTTACTCGCCTTTTCAATTTCTATGATACTCCCGAGGCACAACCTTTCCCTCCTCTGTGCCCCACTGCTCCTCCCACTCTTTCTGTCAATTGCACCCTCTTTTGGAATGCTCTTCCCCGGCCATCAAAAGCCAGTCCAGCAGATAAATTGTTTTAGGCCGTCAAAGGTTTCACTTGCAAGCTGGTGAGGGGGCGTCCCCTACACCCACTCTACCCCTCCCAAATTAAACCCCAATCCCACCTCTTCCGATAAAGGCACACATGTATAAGTACATTAGTTCTAGGTAGATTCTGGCACTGGTCCCTTTAAATACATTTTAATCATGTCTGATTGCTAGCCCCTGTCCTCAATATTTGTCTCATTGCGCTACTGCTCCACCATCTTGTACACTCGTAGAGATAACCATTGTACATTGTAAAAGAATGTATTACTGTCATAAATGACATCTTTACTACTAAATAACTACAAACATACCGCACATTATTGAGTGGCACATTAGTCTGTTCTTTGCAGCCCCTATCAGCAGTTGCTATGCAACCTGTGCTAAACTTTCTATCATGCAAAGACCCACCAGCCACATTTATTTAGCCACTAACCAGTACTTCTGCTGGTTCTCTGTTTTGTGGGTGGTATTTTCCTGGACCTGGTGTTCCTCTAAAATGAAAAGAGAACACTGGGCCAGCATTTTGGGTCACAGGGATGGGGTGATGCAATTTGGTACTGCAGATAAACAGACTGGCACTTGGGCAGGGGACAGGAATACCCCCTCCCAACTGCCACCCGGGTACGACTGGCTCTGGATTGCAAACACACTGGGCTTCATGTCTTATTGCAAGTTTCTTATTTGAACACTTTACAGTTGGTTTAAAAGTTGCAGGGATGTAAAACAGCGGAAAAGGAATTCATCGAAGGACAAAAATAGAGGTGGGGTGAGCCAGACAATTTATGTGTGAAGCCAAGCACAACCAGTCAGATTGCGGGACCATGCGGGGTAAGCATCTGCATGACCCTTCTCAGCTAACAGAGGCAATCATTGAGCCAGTAAGTGTTTGAGCACTACATAACATTTATCACAACATTGCCGATTTTGTGTTGTAAGACATTGATACATATTATAACTGATTTAAAAAGCCCAAGCAACAGCCCTAGATATATTTTAAAAAAACAAGGAAATTAAACACTGAAATGAAAGAAATAATTACGACTGTCGAAAGTATTGTAAATTACTTTAGCTATTTTAAAAAAGATTATCCTCACATGATTCAATGTATCATTTTATTTGGTAGATGCATGGAATCTTTCCTATTCAAATATGTCTGCTAGTTTCGGCTTGTTTCCAGAGAGCTTCCTTAGAGACAGTCATCCAAAATGGCTGCCTCCATGGAAGAGCTGAAAGAGCTCAAAGAGTAGCCACAGGGATTAGCATGGCTAGGGCCAGGGAATGGGAGGGATTCAATAGCCCAACAACTGTGCATCCCTCTTCAAATGTCATCTCCATTGGAAAAGCATTAGAGACCCTCATTCAAAGCCCATATTTGAAGCTCTCATGGTAAAGCTCTTATTTTAATACCAATTATTTTGGCTTAAAGGTAGTGCTTTCAGCAAGACCTAATAGCCTAAACTGAAAACGATTGTTTTTTTTTGTTTTTTTTTAAATGTTTTTATTTTATTTTAAAATCAAACAAACACACTACAACTGTTTCAAAACATAGAAAGCATCATATTCCAGCACATTTTCATCAAAACTCCCCAACTCCCCCCTTAAACTAGAGCCGGTTCTCACATGTCGTTTACGGGAGCATCATTGGGTAGCACAATACTTAGGCAGTCATCATCCGGGTCCCCTGTTTCGTTGTCACCCTGGTGAGGGTTTGCCAACGAGGCCACCAGTTGCCGCCAGGCCAGCAAGGGCCCTACTTCCTCCTCGCCCCCCCTGGTGACCGCTTCAAACCAGACTACAGATTCAGCTTCCGCCCACCTCAAGAGGTCCGTCCACCATAACTCCACCCTAGGTCTGTGGGTCGCCTTCCAGCCCATGGCAATCCTACGTTTGGCCAAAACATAAGCCAGGTCCTTCATCTTGCTTATGTGTTTCAAATGCCGGGGTCTAGGAAAAAGCCCAAGCACGCATGACCAGGCCGATTCCACATCCAGCACCACCCCCCCACCAGCCAGTTTCGTCTTGACCTCGTCCCAAAATCTATGCACCTCCGGGCAAGCCCAAAACATGTGTAGCAGTCCCGCATTCACCTCCCCACACCTGGGGCATTGCTGCGTAGCTGGTCCCCCAAACTTTGCAATCTTCCCGGGGGTTAAATAAGCCCTGTGGGTAACGTACAATTGAAGCTGTTGGAATCTCGCATTTCGGGACACCTTTTTGTGGTACCTCTGGGCCCGTTCCCACTGCCCATCCGTCATGGGCCCTCCCACCTCCTCCTCCCAATCTTGTCTCAATTGGAGCAACTCCTTCCCTGCCCTTACTCGCAGGAGCTCATATATCCTCGATATTTCGTGCCCGCCCTCTGATACATCATACATGGTTTCCAGGGAGGCGTCTGGGTCTTCCGCTAGCACTGTCTCAGGCCATCTTTCTCTAGTCTTTTTCACAAGCCTAGTGTAGGTTATATATTGGCCACCATGTACTCCCGTCTCTTCCTGCAACCTCTGAAAGTCCACTGCCTCCCCTTCCTGCCATATGTCCCCGAGGGTGGCTAATCCTACCTGTTCCCAGTATCTGCGGACCGATTCAAGTAGTTGAGAGTCTCTCCCGCACAGCGCCGCCAAAGGGGCCTGCTGGGAGTACGGCTCCGAGTCCCCCCCAATCTTCCATGTCCTGTGCCAGATCTCCCAGCCCAGCCTCAGTAGCCGCCCCTTGCCCACCAGTTTGTCTCTGCACAACCACATCACTTCCATCAGAAAGTATGGGGCTGTATCTCCACGCAGGAGCCTGGCTTCCGCCGAGTCTTCAGCCGAGAGCCACCTGGCCACGTACAGCAGCTGCCCCACCAGGTAATAGAGTTCAAAATTAGGCAGGCCTATCCCCCCCCTGTCACATGGGTTCTGGAGCTTCCACAGAGCAACCCTATTCCTAGAGCTGCCCCACACGAAACCCATTGAACACGCTATGAAGTTTCGCGAATAGGCTCCTAGGTATCAGAAACGCGACGTTTACGAAGAAGTGCAAAAGTCTAGGCAGGACCACCATCTTGAGCAAGGCCGCCCTCCCCATCATGGTCAGGGGCAATCTGGACCAAAATACCATGCTGTTCTTGATCCCCTCTATCGCCTTTTCCGTGTTGTGCTTGTGTTCTGCCTCGACCTTGTGGTAAATATTTATTCCCAAATACCTAAATGTCACGGGCTGCCATGGTATTGGCAGGACAGGCAGCCTCTGCACCGGGACATTCCTATATCTGCCCAAAGCGAACAGACTGGACTTTCCAGGGTTCACCGATATGCCCGAGAGGATAGCGTACCGTTCTATTACCTCTAGCACGTACTGTAGGTTTTCCTCTGGGTAACGCAAATAAAGGAGCATATCATCCGCATATAATGATATCAGATGCTCTCCACTGGCAGTGCTTATACCCACCTCCCCATATTGTTGTCGCAGGCATATTGCCAGCGGCTCTAATGCCAGCATATATAGCATGGGTGACCAGGGGCACCCTTGTCTGGTCCCCCTGCAAAGTTGCCAAGAATCTGAGACTGTGGACCCTGTCGTGACCCTCGCCATCGGGGTGCTACAAAACAACTGGACCCATCTGAGGTATCCAGGTCCCATTCCGTACCCCTTCAGGACCGCTTTCAGCCAGGGCCATCGTACCGAGTCGAAGGCCTTGACCGCGTCTAACGACATTATAGCCAGCTCGTCCGTGTCTTCCTCAGTTTGGTCTATGACATGGTGTAGCCTCCTGTGGTTATCGGTGATGTTCCTACCTGGAACATATCCCGTCTGATCTGGGTGTATCAGTTTCTTAATCACCCTCTTCAGTCTATTAGCCAGCACCGCCGTGAGTATTTTGCTGTCCTGGTTAAGCATGGACAACGGTCTGTAAGACCCGCACTCCACGGCCAGCTTGCCTGGTTTCAGGAGTGGGATGATTACAGCCTCACGGAGGGACAATGGGAGTTCTCCCTGCTCATAGGCCTCGTTGAAAGTGGCAAACAGTGGCTGAAGCAACTCTTGCTGGTATGTTTTGTAGAACTTGCTGGGCAGCCCATCCGAACCCGGCGCCTTGCAAGTGGGCAAGTTCCGAATCACTACCTCCAGCTCATCCGAGGTGACGGGTGCGTCTAACTCAGTGCATTCTAGATCATCCAAGGTGGGCAGCTCAACGTCCCCCAATGTGTCCAGTATGTCTTGACACATATCCTCCCCCGTGTCCTCATACAAGTGTCTGTAAAACTTAAGGAATTCCTCATTTACCTCTTTCTGGGTGTTGCATATGCAACCTCTCTCGTCCTGAATCTCACTAATTACCGAGCGGGGGGGTCTCACTCTTATACAGCCAGGCCAGCAGACTGCTGGCTTGTCGCCCCCTGCGTGTATCCTCTCCGTATATTTCCTGTAGTTGAGCCTGCACAGTCTATCCCAGAGTGCGCTGCAGGACAACTGTAGCTCCTCTACTTTGGTTCTATTACCATGAGCGGTGCTCTCGCAACGCGTGAGATCCTCTAGCTCCCTTTCCACCTCCTGGAGTTCCCTTTCGACCCCCCCCTGTAGACCCTTAGCTTGGGAAATAGCTACCCCACGCACCACCACCTTAAACGCTTCCCACAGTGTGCCCACAGAAATTACGCTTTCCGTATTTATATCAAAGTACTCTTCGATGGCATCCCTCAGGCCCTCCCGAAACCCCTCGTCCTGCAGAGCTTCGGTCCTAAGTCTCCATGTAGGGATCCGCGGCCCTGGGGGCTGGTGTCTCCAGTCTACCACCAAGGGCGAGTGGTCCGATAGTACTCGGGCCTTGTATTCCGCCCCTTCTATGTCTCTCACTATCTCGGCTGTTACAAAGATGTAATCTAACCTTGTGTGCAAATCATGTGGCGCTGCGTAGTGTGAGTACTGCCTATCCGTGGGATGCAGCCTTCTCCACGCATCCTCTAGGCCTAGGTCTTTCAGTAAGGTACTCAGCGCTTTAGCCACTGGTGCCGTTTTTCCTGCCCTGTCCTTGGACATGTCCATTCTGGGATCTACGGTACAGTTAAAGTCCCCCCCCCCACACTACCATACTCCCAGCCAGGGAGCCAAGTTTACCGTAGAGGGTCCTAAAGTAAGCCGCTGTATCATTATTGGGGGCGTACAAATTTATGATGTGTACTTCTCTGTTTTCCAAGAGACCCGTTACCACCACCATTCTACCCTCCGGGTCCACCGTAGAATCAAGCACCCGAAACAGCACATGGGGCGCCACCTAAGTAATAACCCCTCTAGCATACGCAGAGTACGCCGCCCCCACAACAGTGCCCTTCCATTTCCTCCTGACCACCTCCAGCCTTTCCCTAGTGAGGTGGGTCTCTTGCAGCAGGGCTATGTCTACGCGCATCCTCTTTAAATACAACATCACTTTGTTACGTTTAAGGTAGCTGTTGAGGCCTTGTACATTCCAGGTCACAATTCTGAGATTACCCAATGCCATCCGGTCGGTCTATCTCCATCCCATCCCTTCCCATAATGCTCCCTACGTAGGGTTGTTCCCTGGCTCTTTCCCTTCTATTCACGAACAGTGCCCTCCTCCCCCCTTCCCCAACTTCACACCACTGCACACAACCCCCCCCTCCCCACCAACCCCCAACAATAGCCCAGCTCCATCCCTGGATCTCAGGCCTACCCACGTCTGGACCCGTCTCGTGTCTGAGAACGAGGACCCTGCGGGGTGTCACCAATCTAACAGTGACCAACTAAATATACTACTTTTGGGTGCAGTGGTTGCTCCCCAGGAGCTCCCAGTTGTCTATTTAGGAGAAGTGAATTCAACGGGACCCGCCGGCAGATACCGTAACTTCCCCCCCACAAGCAGAATATCATACTATATTCCAGTCCCAATGTCATAACTATGGCCTCATGGGCGCCTCTGCAACGTGCTACTTATCTCCAGCCGCTTCTGTCTGGGCATCCGATTCCTGAGGTCGACCTTGCATATCCAACCATTCCATCGCTTCAGTCGGCGTCTCAAAGAAGAGGGATCCGTTCTTATGAAACACCTTTAACCTGGCGGGGTAGAGCAACATGTAGCGGTGGCCTGCTTCTCTAAGCCTCCTCTTCACCGTTCCAAAGTTCATTCGACTCCGTTGTACGAGCAGTGTATAATCCGGATACGCCATTATATTCGCTGACCCCCTTTCTATCGTGCCTCCTTTCCGGAAAAATTAGAGAATCTTCTCGCGGTCACGATAGTTCAGGATCTTCGCGATCAACGGCCGTGGGGTGGCTCCTGGGGCCGGTCTCCTGGTCAGGGCCCTATGCGCCCTTTCGACCGCGAACCCCTGGGTCAGCTCCCCGCCTGTAATCTCCTGCAAGAGCATAGTTTCAACGAAATCCGTGGGGTTCGATCCTTCCATTCCCTCCGGAACCCCCACTATGCGAATGTTGTTGCGCCTGGCGCGCCCCTCTGCCTGCTCTGCTCTGTCCTCCAAATTGCCCACTCGTTGCACGAGGGCATGAAGCTCATTGGCGTGAGTATTGCACGCCTCTGTGGTCGGGGCCAACTCCTTCTCCAGTTCCCCAGTGCGCTCCGCGATCGTTTGCACGTCCTGGCGCAACAGGTTCACCTCTTGTCATACCACTCCAATCTTAAGGTTTAGGCCTTTTTGCAGCTCTTTCATGGCCAGGCCCAGCTTCGTCTCCCAGGCCACCTTCAAGTCGGCAATTGCCGCCAGCACCTCCTGGATAGTACCCGGTGGGTCCATCGTCGCCGCGGGGGTGTCTTTGCTCTTGTCCTCTTCCGCGCTCAAGGGCGACCTAGCATAGGCCTCCATCATGGGCTGTTTGATCCGGGGTCGCACCACCTTGGAGGACATCCTGCTGCGTCGGTTGGGCCCACGCGCCCAGCCGTATCCTCGGCGCTGCAGAGTACCTCACGGGGTTCACTCGCCGGCCCCTTCACAGCGAGGTTCTGCTGAACCCGAGTTCACTTTGCTAGCCCGCCACGGTCCAGGCCCTCCTCAGTGGGGGCTCGCCCTTATGTTCTTGCCTTCAGCCAGAGGCGCATGCGACACGTCTATCTGGTTGGGCTCACCCACGTTCCGACAAACTTTGTCTTCCTCAGCTCCACCGACTATTTATGGCCCTTTGTCCGCAGGCGACCATCTTGGGTGCCGCCCTTCCATTGCGCGACCACCACCTTCTTCGAAGTCTAGTTCCGTGGATATGCAGTCTCGCTAGTGGGGAGGGCACTCACCATGTGCCCCCCACTTTCATGCGCCCTTGGATGCACCGTGGGCTCGAAAGTCCGCCAATAACCATCACTTCTTCCCAGGATCAGGATCGGATCATCGGGAGCTCCTCCAAGGAACGTCCTCTCACGTAGCCATCAAGCCACGCCCCCCCTGAAAACGATTGTTGTTGGCTTTATCACATATCATTCTGTGGCTCGGGAGGAATAGCACTTGATGATTCTGCTACACAGGTATATTCTATCTAGACCAAAGGGGAGGGTGTATGTGTTTATGTTTGTCTTTAGACTTTGCCAGAATAACATCTGAGCTCACAAAATAGTGCTGTAGTGTGATTTATTTCTCATGGAGTGCCCTCCAGCTAAAATGGGAGCAATGCAGGGTCCACATCTTTATTTTCCATAACCCATGAACCCCCCATTCTTTTTTTATTAATTCAAAATAATGCATTTATGTATGTACTGGATGGATGCAATGTTATGTTATCTGTGCCCCAGGCAAAGAGCAGTGGAAAAAGAAGGTATAGAAAAAGAAAGGTGTAGGAGGGAAGACAGTGAGCAGGAATTCATTACAGCAACAACTTCTTAACCGCAGAAAAGCCTCCGGGACATAGCAGGATCACTTCGAATCCAAAGCTTTTAGAATGTAGCCAGCAGTCACACATTTGAAGATGTAAATGAGTTTTGCTGATGTGATTTATGTAGAATTAGAACATGAAACTAAAACAAGATAATGGGCCTCATTACACGGAAGGCGGTAATGGTTAGCGGCCACCGTTAATGGTAACGGTGACCGTTAACTATTACCGCCTTACTACGAGGTCCCTTAGCGGGTTGGTGCTTTAACGCCTGCTTTTTGCAGGCGTTAAAAACCAACCCGCTAAGGGACCTCAGAGCTAATTACGGCACCGCAAAATTGCGGTGCCGTAATTAGCGCCTTCCCCATTCCCATAGAGCCCTATGGGGCAGAAATGGGAATGGGGAAGGGCAATGGCGGAAGGGGGATTTACCGCCCCACCAACCTTGGAATGGGGCGGTAAATCCCCTTTCCGCCAAGGCGGTGCCGGTAATTTACCGGCATGGTCCAGGGTGCTAATAGCGCCATGGCTCACCGCCTTCCGTGTAATGAGGCCCAATGTGGGAAGCAAACAGAAATAAACATTTAAAAAAGATTCCAATATAAATCACAAGGACTTTTAGGACTGAAATGTGACAATATGTGTTTCTCTAATTAGAATATTGAGTAATTGACATGTATGTGCTGATCAGTTCTACCTCATAAAATCATTGAAAATATTCTTAAAGCATTACTGATATGCAGCATTGTTTTTAACATTACCACTGTGCAGCAAATGTTACCCAGGCACAAGAGCAGATTGATTGTTGGAATCCCATCTTGCTCAGTAAAGACTGTAGTGTTGTGACACAATGTGACCCTGTGTTTACTTTCAGGAGATAATCTGATCTGAACAATGTTAGGCTTCCAGTCATTGATCGATTCTTGTTACTTTGTAACATTTTCTGCTGAGAGGCACAGATTCATTCCAATGACTCCCCACAGGAGTCACCTTGATTGCTCAGTTTGGTATATAAATGACATATCTAAATAATGTCAATTGCTATGCTCCAAGGTACCACTGATGATTACTTTTTTTTTTTATTACAAAAAACGATTCATGATACTTTTCCTAAGCGTTAGGGGAGAAGCGTTCAAAGACAACTAGAAACACTTTCGATGAGAATGCATGCACAGTTTCGAAGACCGCATTCAAGTCTGAGGCTATTTCAAATATGCTTACGTAGCAAACACTTCTCGAGAAGCTAGAACACAATTGCATTAATGAGTTGCTACTGCATGTAAGTACATATCAAGAGGTATCACCTGGTCTCCTGTGAGGCGGCAGCTGAGGGCTAATGACATTCGTTCCGGGAATGATGTATTCGTAGTGTACACCTGGATTAGGCTGCTGGTGTATCATCTGACGAAAGGGGGAAGAACAGGTACGTACATGTCAGCAGTAAAACTCACGCATGCATTTTAAAAATAGGCAAAAGAAAAATATGACTGTTATTGTGCTTGAAAAAGGAACATGAGTTGCAGTGATGTAAAACGTAACCACAGCATTCTATTCTGAATGTGAGCCAATTGCTCTATGCTAAGTGGGCAAAACTGGTTTTGCTGGAGGTCCGAATGTAGCACACAAGCCTCATACCGTGGGCCGGCCTGTCCATGGGGATGAGCGGATCAATAAACGTTCACCGATTTTGCATTTTATTTTTTATTTTTTGCTGAATGGCCATTTCACCACATTTTTTTTGGATGATTTTGCTTCTTTTTTACCACATACACCGGGCGGAGACCACCCGCACCCTCCTTTTCCATCCCACATCCCCCTCTTTCTATATAACTTACCATCTACATCTTTGTGGTAAAAAAAGTGCAGCAACAAAATTCAGTGTAATTTCCATTTGGCAAAAGTGCGTAATACCGGGCTGCAGGCATGCAAATTTGAGTTGAAAATAAAAATAACATGAGTTTTCAGATGCATTTATATATTGCTCTATTATTTAACTATAACCTGTGGGAAACACGGCCTGGGAAGCATATCCACTTTGATTTGGTTTTATTATGGAACAAAAATCATGTTTTCACATAGAGATACAACTGCACAAATCATGATGCAAAGACAAAAAGCTGAATTTCAGAGGCTTCAGAAACCTGCCTTGAGAGATGTTACAAGGCTCCGGTCTCATCCGGCACCGCCGTGAACCCCCACCGCACACAGACACATTGGATGCGTGCGTACAGTTCGGGCTCCTCGGTCGCCCAGCACACGTGGCGGAGTGGCGTCACTCCGCTGCGTGTGTACTGCCTTAAAGGTGCAGCCACCACACTCCTCCTTTTTCATAACAAAACACCAAAAGAGCTAAAGTACGCCCAAGGCATAACAACACACTTCACACAAAATAAACAACCCCTTTAATCACAGCCACCCCCCAGACCCATGAGTCACTTTCCAGTCCATGGGCTGGTCCCACCAGTTATGGGGTTCGTACAGTGCCGGATTGGGCCCTCGGCCTGAATGTGAAAAAAAAATGTGAAAAAAATCAATTTTTTTTTCTTTTCAAAAAGCCTTTCATCCTTCTTATGTCGATAAATGAGTACCAACAGAGGTTGGGTGATATTGTATGTATATTTGTTATATAAAAAAAGAGCTTAAGCGTAAGTACTATACAATAACATATCATTTGGCCTTGGACGTCTGCTTGGATTCACAGTAATTTAGTGTACTTAGGAACAATGCTATTTGATGACACTTCCTGTTCTGTCAAAGGGTGAAAGGTAATGTTTCATCGCTTCCCGGGATGTCGCTTTGGGTGGGATCAAATGACATCACTTTCGGTGATGTCCTCAGAGGTCAATGGTCGTGAGGCGAGGGGTGGGCCATTTTTTTGAGGTGAGGGTGGGCCACTTTTTTTTGGGTGACCGGGCCTATTTCTTGTCCAGTCCGACCCTGGGTCCATAACATAGTCACTCATGTGGGCAAGCTTCCCCCTCCCAACCCTTTGGGGATACCTCCTGCCTGCCTCCCATATTGGGCCTTCCTCACCTGTGTTCCCTTGACCTGGGGAACTTGGTGGATGGGCCAGGCCACTGCCCTTGTGCGGTACGTCACGGGAGTCCCTTCTCTGCAACACCTCTGGCCTGGACTTTCTTAAAGAAGCTGGCAATGCAGGTGACAGAGGCAGTGCCATCTAAAGGCAGTCACCACTGAGCTGCGCACCACCACCACGTCCATCTGACCAGGCACATATGTTAACGACAGTTTGGCTTGAGGGAGCCGGTTCTTGACTAGCACCTCATCTCCTGGGGCTAGCTGCTGGGGGTGGAGTCCTCTCCTGAGGTTCTCCTGTTCAATCCAGAGGCGCCTCTCCCGTTCCACCTGGCAATTGTCAATGACGGCCGGTTCTCTCTCCCACTTCTGGTATAAAGCCCCTAGGACATTGCCTGAACATGGCTTCAGCTGGGGCCACTCCTGCAGGCGCATCCGGGCTGGCCCTGTACTCCCTTAGGAACTGATATAATGACCCCTGCAAACCATGTCCTTGGCCATGATTGATACAGAAGACCTTATTTAGTGTCCTCATAAATCGTTCCGCTTCGCCGTTCGCCCGAGACCAGAGAGGAGTGATTTTACGGTGCTGGATACCATACTCCTCCATCAGTTGGGCACACAGACACACACAGGGTGCGTGCGTACGGTTCGGGCTCCCCGGTCGCTCTGCTGCGGCCAGGAATGCCCCTTTTATTTATAGCACACGCGGCAGAGTGGCGTCAGTCCGCCGTGTGTGTACACCCTTAAAGGTCCAGCCACCTCAAGGGAGAGGGACAGAGAGAGAGATAGGGCGACCAAGAGAGACGGCATAGGCCAGGCAACACTTCATCTAAAAAGACATGTCTTGGAGGGCTGTAAATAATGTTGTGACGATGGCCGTAAATAATGTCTTGACGCGCCGCGTGCTGTGTGACTCTGCTCAACAGAAATAGCTTCTTCCATTCATGAAGATCCTGTTTCATAGAGTATTGAGTAGTTCCCCTGTCATGGTTTCTCCTTGGGTACAGTCAGCAAGCAGCAGTGGCCCTTGTGTAGACAAGAGCTGCTAAGGCTTCCCATGAACCATAACATCAGGGCACCCTACTCTATTAAACTGAATTACCCACCCAAGAAAAAGTGTAAATGGGCATGCCAATTCATGCTCTCCTAGTGGAACAAGTTGGAACACATATTTATCGCTTGTAGAGCAAAAAGGCAATTTCATACAGGCAAGCAGGTGTGTTGCTAGGTCTGGAAAAGATCCGGGGCTAAGCTAATGTTGGGACTGGTGAACTCAGGGCTAGGTAGCATTTTGGTTGTAGCACCTGAGCTTCTATCCGGGGCTACAACCAAAGACCCGGGTTATAGCCCCTCAGCCCCACCTAGCAACGCCTCTGCTGGCAAGGGGTGGTAAGGTGGAGGTGGCAGCAACATGGAAGCATGGCTAAATGATGGAGGGAACGCTCTGCCAGCTGCGGAGGCCTGACTTCAAATTCGTGAGGTGGAAGCTGCTCCAGGCAGTGGCGTCGCTAGGAGGGGTCTGGGGGGGCCGGGGCCCCCCCTGTGAAACCCTGTGCCTCCTTTGTGCCCCCCCTACCTAAGACGAGCAGTGACCATGTCCTCCCCTTACTTTTGTCTGTGCCCCACCTACTTTTGTCTTTGGCCCCCTATGTGCCCTTCCTAAATTTGATTCCTGGCGACGCCACTGGCTCCAGTTTGAGGGCATCAGCATCCAGGGAACCTCATTAGCAGTGCTAATACCGCCAAACTCAATTACTGTTACCGCAGGTGGTAAAAGGTGATTGGGCACCCATTATCAATTGAGGCTGTTCCCCATTATGACTTCGGAGGGGATCTCTTGTGTGGAGTGGTGGAAAGAACTGTATGTTTAGCCTCCGGGTTGCCCAACTCATAATCGGGCAGAGTGTTGAAATGGAAGGTAACGTTTTCACTGCCTGTTTTGGCCGCTACTGCCACACTCTGCTGCCCCGGCATTGCAGATCGAGTCATGTCATAACATGGTGCTGCCAATAATTACGTTCAATAGGTATTTGCAAGGAGCTGTATTGTTAAAGGCGAGAAGTATCTAAGAAGGAAGGAATACGAGCAGGTGTCTTGCTAATGGTTGTGTCCAAAGTACGCGTTTTAACCGTAATAAAAGCATGAAAGTTGCAAGAAAAAAAGGTTGCGCGGAAAGTTAAAATAGCCAGACAGCAAGTGCCTGGGGGTACTTGCCTGCCATCAATATATGCTTAGGCCCAGTAGCAGAACATATATTGCAACTTTCTGAAACTATTCTAGTTGTTGTGTTCCCTTTTGTGTCGAACAGTTAACTTGACTGGTAGAATTATTTATGTGTTGCATTTTGTAAGGTGCTACTGTGAAATCAAAGTCACTCCTGGTTCCTTAGAAAAACCAGGGCGAAACGAGGAAGTGAAAATGGGGGTGGGGCAGAAATGTACCATGTGACCTTACATTCATCAAGGCTCTGCCGAATCATTAACATATGCCATGTGTAGCATTCCAGTCTCCCTGATAGGGGATTAATGAGGCTTTTTTTGTTAAAAAAAAGTGGATTCTAAATAGAGGAGATGGTATTGCAAGAGAATACCACAATACACAGAATGTGCTTTTACTGTGCATTCAGCAGTTACCAAAATGCTGAATCCCATTTTACCAAACAAGGGGAGTGGGGGTTGCGGGAGTGTCCTCCCCGGCTCCGCTCGAACAGTAAAAGGGGTGTGGGGGTGCCCCCCCCGCTTCCAGTACATGGGTAATGGGGCACAATAAAGTTGAAACGAAACAACAAAGACAGAACCCTGCGGTGGCAGTGCCCACCCACAATAGGGATAGGGGCCTGACGTCGCAGGGAGAGGGCAGAGTGGAGGCACGGGGAAAGGAGGTAGTTGTGTGGAGGACAAGTCAGTACGGGTAAAGGGGTAGTGGGGATGCGGGAAAGAGTCATCTAGGTGATCACTACGCGGCTCCATTTTCGTATTCGATATCTTCGTAGACAGCATTTCGGGCGCTCAGTGATGACATGGATCCGATGAGATACTTAGAACACAAACATTTATAGCATAAAGTCTTTTTGGAGCAGCATTGCCTCAGGAGGATAGCTCACGGGAAACGTGCTCGCCTTGGAAGCAAGACAAAACAGAGCACCTCAGGTTCAATCCCGGGTCTGCGCTTAGAAACCTCTGGGTATTAAGTGTGTTATAAATAACCTATCATATCATATCATATCATATCATTGTATTAAGAACTTTCCTTAATTTCAAATGGCCAATCTCCACTTCCCAAAGTTCAATTCCCTTGCATGGTAACAGTTTGCCCCCAATTCTTTTTCTGCCTAATTGCTGCTGACCGGAAGGACTTTTGAGGGGGTACTGAATGAACTATTACTGGGTTGTATTGCACACTCCACTGACGTTTGCTGCATGGCCCCCAGGCTCGCTGGCGGATCTGAAATGGCGGTGGGATCGCCTATTTTGGAGAGTGGTAAAATGGCAGGTAGCTTCACTGCTGTTTTAATGCAAGAACACCTGAACTCTGCATGGGGGTCGATTTATCGGCCTTCTGTGCCAAGAGCATTTGGGGTGCCTGTGTCCAGAGGTGAAGCTCGTCTCCCGGAAGTGTGAGGGTGCATTGCTCGAGACAGTGACATGGACGCTGGCCTGGAATGGAGTGGCATAAAGCTCAGGGGTGTTCAATTGCCATGTGTGGGTAGCTTAGTTGGCATGCATATTGTATGCTGGAATGTAGAATTTTAGCAGGTTAGTGGGGGGAGCAGTCCGTGGAGACTCCGATCAGCATCTGGGCATCCATCGGGTGTGGCTGTGCCAGGGCACTGACAGTGGATCACCTCTGGTACGGTAACAGTGAGGAGAGGTCCCAAGGCACTCTAGAATGGGTGTTCCCGGCACTGGACAGCATGCAGCACTCAGTCCTAAAATACACTGGAAGAAGGCATGCGGAAACGAGCAGAATGGGGTGCCCAGGGGGTACCCAGTAGGATGCCAACCCAACAGTGGAGTGACGCCACTGCATTGGAAAATCCCTATATTGCAGCAGCTCAGAGCCTCATTGCATTGAGACACCTAGGGGCAAAACCACGGTGATGCAAAATTACAGGAGGCAAACGGGAGCTAAATCGAAGTGGGGTTCGTGGGGGCAGATCTGAGTGAGCAGAATCCCAGCGCGACAACTGGGAGCATTTTGGAATAAGGTAACAATAAGGTTCCCCGGATATTGCATCAGTCACATACTCAGGAGAATGTAATTGACATGCTTTCTTGTGCAGGTGCTTCATTCAGATACAAAGGAAAGTCTGATTCTCTTCCTCATACTCACATAGACATCGAGGGCTTCGTTTGTTGGACCTTCAGCCAAAAAGGACTCCCCTGCCGTGCTGGAGATTTCATTGGGGCGCTTGTATGTGAACATGGTGCCGCCTCCTTCATACTTCCCCGGGCGGTCGATCGCCCAGTTGCCATTGATGATGGATCGCCCCGACCGACTCCGAAGGGCTGTGGAAGGAGCAGAAATAATTCAGTAGCAGACAGAGAAAACACATGGCTAGTGGCTAGATGGCACATCATTTAGATCGGATACATTAAATAAGATGAACATGTTCAGAATCGTGCCTCTATCATGTCTGCAACATGTATCATGCACAGTCATTGAGTTGATCTTTTGAGTTTTTGTGATTTAACAGACACATTTCCATGGCTTCACTCGGGTGGCGAAAGGAGAAACACGTTTTTTTAGGAGCTATGGTGGTATTATAGTACCTTTGCACAAGTGCATGCGCTTTTTAAGCATACATTGTCCAATCAGTAAGCGCCAGTGTAAATACAGGTGCGCCGGCGCTAATGTATGTGATAGAGCATACTTAAACAGTCTATGCACTAAGGAACCATAGTATAGGCCAGCCAGTGTAGTAGCATCTGATTGCATGGCCATGCTATATAATAGCAGAAAAATAATCAGTATATTAAGATAACATTGTCCCATGTGATATTACCGCATTTCAAAGACCGAACACAAAAAAGACCGATTTATTTTGGCCTTTTTTGTGTTGGCTTTAAAATGCAGCAATATGACACGCCTGGGCTCTGCTGGTTGCTCCATTGCAGTTCTTAGTATCCGCACTCACCTGGGGGGTAGAACTTCAATGTGAGGCACGCGAGCCGTGTAGAATTCTTGAAATGTTGAAGGGACTTGGTTGGGATAATTGTAAGCCTAGTAGTTCCTGTCTGTCTAGGGAGCTCTCGAATATCCCCTTAACCATTTCATGGGGGGGTTATTATTTTTTTTATTTCTGTATTTCTGTTTAGTATTATCATTTTTTACATAGCGCTTCGTGCCTGGTTCCTGCTGCTTTTAAACACTGTAATCGAAGGTGTTATTATGGAAGCAGGACATTCAGCCGCTGCCGTTTCAGTGCCAGCCTTTTTGGTGCAGCGCCTTGGGTCCATTTTAGGCGTGCCCTGTTGGCCGGGACCAGCAGGCCGCAGGGGCCTATCCATGCCTGAATTTATGTTTTCATAAATATATTGTCACCCGAAGCACTAATAAATGTAGTACTTCGGATATCAGCATATTGAAGGAGACCACTTCACGATCCGTCCATGGAGCTGCCCAGTAGGTCAACGCTTCATGTACAAATGGGTTGCTTTGTCCTGCAAGTCTTATAAGCAGCTCCATATACTGATAGCGTAATCTTTTCCTGTCTCTACTTTCCTCCTTTCTCCCGAAAGTACTTGGTCTCTCTCTTTTCTCATCACTCATCTCCTCCTCCAACTCTTCCTCTGCGGGTGGTGGCAACAGTGGGCGGGGAGATGCCTGCCACAATGCGTCACAGGTGTACTAGAAAATATTCAGATCCAGACAGTTCTTATTTTTATAAATGAAGCACTGGTTAGGGGTCAGTGCTTCACTCACCGAAGAACCTTTGCAATACAACCGGGCGCTACTACACATGTCGTCAAGCATGTGCAGTACTGCATGGCCAACGAAGCTTGGATGCACTTCCACTGAGCTTGTGACTCGAACAGAATCCCATTTTCAGGAAACGACGGATTGGAGATACCCGCCAATTCTCCTAAATCACAGCTGCACTCTGTTATTCCTAGTCACAACAAGATGGCTGCTGTGCTGCAGCAGCTGAATATGGTCTCCTGTCTGCGGCCTACCGTGTGTTTCTCTACCCAAGAGTCACTGACAAGAAATGAACCATATTTCTGTCATGCTGGGCGCTCACTGGGATCCCATCCTCCCTAGTCGTAATCACATAAAGATGGCGCACCCAGTTACAGTCACTGACTGGTGTGTAATCGGGTGCCTGCCATGATCTGTGATTTTCTCATAAGTAACCGACCTGTCATATTCCAGTTTCCTCCCTCTCCCCCGACTAATTCATATTTCAATTCTCGACCTCTCTGCAAGAACTACCCTGGAGCCTCTTGCTTCTGCTTGCAAGAGTCATCACAAACTCCAACTGCATCTCGGGAGGATAGCTCAGGGACAACGTGCTCGCCTTGGAAGCAAGACGATACGGAGCAACACAGGTTTGATCCCCGGGTCCACGTTTAGAAACCTCAGGGTATTAAGCGTGTTATAAATAACCCATAATATCATAAGACTAAATGAACTTGACCAAGCCCACCTGTCTGAACTGCAAAGGAAGCTGAAGAGCAGGTGGCTTATCGGAAATTGTTGGAAAGTCAGGTGGTACAGAGTTCATCCGAATCCATTTGCCCAGGCTCACAGCTAAGCACACGGAACGGCTGTGAAAGGGGATTCAGAAACATCACCTGCGCACATGAAGTTGGCTGGTTGGATTTATTGCCTTAATAACTTTCCTGAAGTACAACACTACGAGCGTGGGATGTATACAGGATCGAATAAGCCCAAGACACAGCTGTCCTGTATTAGTTCTCTGTACAGACCCTATTGAAATAGGAGACCTGCTCGAGAAGAATGTGGCATTGCTATTAATAAAGCAGCTGTGGAAAGAGGGCTGTCTGGCAACATGACTATTAAACTGCAATTTTGATTTCATCACTATCGACGGTGACAGCGCCTTGCAATGGAAGAATAGCCGCCCTGCCATGGCTCTGATTGCGTGTCTGTGCGCCACTCAAATAAAAAAAACTGTATTTAATAAACAGCCACATGATCTGTGCTTCCTCGTGACCTTCAAAGGTGGTTTTGCAGGGCAATGCTGCTTTCGACATTTCTTGGCCTGCTCTTGCTCCTTCACTTTGCAACAAATTCATATCAAGGTTGGAAGGCGTCCTTTTCTGGTCAACTATTGGCATCGTCAACACAGGTGACTTAGCCAGGCCGGGACACATCTCATTGTTCTCGCCAGGATTTAAAAGCTCAGGGATGTCTACGTTCATCCTAACTTCCCATAAGAAATCATTGTAGGCTCCGCCCACTCCCACTGAGGGTGAGGGCAATGCTGGCTATTTGGTTCCCACGCAAGACAGACTTAACCCCTAAGTGCCAAGGGTGAGGTATCTCGTCCTTGGGATTACCTCCCTGTTGCCTTAAGGGGTTAATGAAACAGAAAACGTTAGAAGGCATTGAATGGCGAAATACCGAAAGCACCAAAAAAGGCCTGGGGGGAAACCCATGGCAGTTAAAATGACCTAGAGGAAGTAAGGGTTATTATGGAGGGCTTAGGGTCACCTAATGGGTGGTGCCAAATCTTTTATCACCCACTGGAGGGTTGCTGAGGTGAAAAAAGTGAATCTTGATGAGAAAAAAGGAGAATTGGCCTTCCTGTGTGGAAGGACAGTGGAGTGGGCAAGCTGGGGACAAGGCAGAAATGGAGGTGGAAGCAGGAAGAGGTGGCCTGGAGGGAGACAGGTGCAAGCAAGAGGCTGAGCGGCGTTCCCGGAGAAGGTGAGTGATTGCCGTGTTTCGTGGCAGGTGCGGGCAAAGGGACAGGGTGGGTACAAATGGCAAACCGCGCATAGGAAGTGCACAGTGGAGGCAACAGGTCAAAAAGGCAAAAGACACAAAGAGGAAATAAACAGGGACGAAAAAGTAGAAGGCGGCCCAACCATGAAGGAATTCAGGACAACTTCCCCCTAACAGTGTCTGGGATTCCTTGATCCTGGTAGGCTGGGCTGTCATGATCGTCCCAAAAAGGTTGCTTAAAAGTGCTTAGTGGGTTGGCGATCAGACTAATATATGTGGCATCTTTGTATTTCCACCAAATTTTACGAATATCCATAAAGACAATCAATAAGATCATCATTAAAATACTGAATCTTAGCAGTTACATTACCTCTGTTTCATCTTTTTCGTCCTCTGATGTCACCACCGTCTGCTAATTGGAAGGACGGGTTCTTGTTATACTTGTTCGTATTGTACCTTGTAGCATAGTTCCCTGTCTGAAGCTAACAGTCGAGGGTGGGGTAACCATACTTGCCAACATGAACCCTTACAGCCTGTAGGTGGTTATCCAGTCCTGGTTTTTGTCTTTGCATTCTGGGATTTGGAGTTCCACTTTCCCCATTATAAAACTCAAACTACAAACCCCAGAATGCAAAGAAAAAAAACAGCACTGGAGCACTGGATAAGCACCTACAGATTGGAATGGGCCATGTTGGCAACTATGGGGGTAACTCAGGGAGCTGGATACCACCATCTCCTTACTGATGCAGGACACAGCAGCGGTCAGGGGAGGAGCTAATGGTCCACCACACCCTGCCCAGAAGCATAGTAGAGACTTGTCGCAGGACCCAAACAATGTGCATGATTATTTTAAGAGGCTCCTGGAAAGGTAGCCGAAGACCGAGGCATCTGGGAGGTCAAAGCAATGCTACACTTGAAAGACATACTCTGCAGGAGAGACTACACGACCAAACACTCACAAGACTGAACTTCGCAAGCTCCCCTTGGTGGAAAATGTCTAAGCAAGCATTGGGACCAGGAACACCAAAGCCGCATGAAGTACCTTACTCTTTTTCATGCTCCATACACCACACATTCACAGGAATCAGATCAAAGATGGCTCCTGCTCCAGATATCTGCTCTGATGTGCGGAGCCTCATGAGGGTGGAGCCGCCCGTAGATAAAAACAGGACAGTAGCACGGCATAGCTCATTATTCTCCTCAACTGAAAGACATTGAAGTAGGAAGACCCAGGGAGGGGAGACGAGGGTGGGAGGGTGACAAGTACCAATAAAGAGCAAGGGACATCTCTGGTAGTTTGGTGAGAGAGGAGTGCGGGAGGTTTGCTTGAAGGTGGTTTGAGGAGAGAATACAAGGTAACTGGGAGCAGAGGAATTACAGTGGCTTGTAAGAAAGACTGAGGAGGATGCAGGAAACATCTAGACAAGGAGGAGGTGGAGACAAGGGGGGAGGTGGTGAAAGACTAGGACGAGGTGGCAAGAAAACAGGAGGAGGAGGTGAGAGCAGAAGAGGAGGTGGACATAAAAGGGGAGGGGTGGTAACAGACTAGGACGAGGTGGCAAGAGAACAGGCGGAGGTGGTGGGAGCACAGCAGGAGGTGGACGCAAAAGGGGAGGGGTGGTGAAAGACTAGGACGAGGTGGTAAGAGAACAGGAGGAGGTGGTGAGAGCGCAGGAGGCGGTGGACACAAAAGGGGAGGGATGGTTAAAGACTAGGACGAGGTGGTAAGAGAACAGGAGGAGGTGGTGAGAGCACAGCAGGAGGTGGCCACAAAGGGGAAAGGGTGGTGAAAGACTAGGACGAGGTGGTAAGAGAACAGGAGGAGGTGGTGAGAGCACAGCAGGAGGTGGCCACAAAGGGGAAAGGGTGGTGAAAGACTAGGACGAGGTGGTAAGAGAACAGGAGGAGGTGGAGAGAGCACAGCAGGAGGTGGCCACAAAGGGGAAAGGGTGGTGAAAGACTAGGACGAGGTGGTAAGAGAACAGGAGGAGGTGGTGAGAGCACAGCAGGAGGTGGCCACAAAGGGGAAAGGGTGGTGAAAGACTAGGTGGAAGTAGAAGTCCAGGGCTGCACAACTTGTGAATAGGACACTTTATAAACACCCCATTCTTTTAGTGACTAAAACCTTACAAGGTTTGCTGAGGAGTTGGGGGACCAGGGACTGTTGTCCCTGTTAAACTACAGGAGACATCTTTTTTGTTCGGTTTGCTTGAACTAAAAGCCATTCTGTTGTTAAGTGGATAATCTTCACTGAAATAAACACAAAGGAAACATCATGTGCATCCACACCTGCCTACATTTTAAAATCAAAAACCCTGAGATGTATGCCCCACCCACAGTCACAAATGACTCCACCCATTTGCACAGGCTCCGCCCACACACCCCACCCACCTGTCAAAAAGGTCAACTCGGCTGTTGTAGCTGTCATTAGAAACACGTTTGCAGTTTGCACTTTACAGTGGAATGCAAAAAAATTTGAATGTCCAAGGACATGCATGACCTCCCAAATTGCATAGGACGAATGGCATTTGCCTTCCATAAAAGCAATACACACACAAAACCAAGAGAGGATATTTTCCTCAAATAATGTGTGCATGTTTTAAACTCCATGAACCAATACAAAGGGTTTCCCTGGAACTTGCAGAACCGAAATTGTACATTTCACCATAGTTGTTTATTTTTCATGAGGTTATAATGTGCGGTGGTGAGGTGTTCAGCCTGCAAACCTGATGGCTGTGGTTCAATCCCTGAGTTAGGAATAATTCATGAATTCAAAGAGGACCTTCAATTTTTCTCATTTTAGTTGGGAGCCCGAGTCCACCCTCTGAAAAAACTGGGTGGACTCCGTTCACCCACGTGTACCATCAACTTGAACCCTGGCAAACTGGCCAAAAAGAACGGAAGCTGAAAAAAATAGGAATACTGCTTTCAATCCGGTGCCATTAATGACACCGGATTGAAAGCAGTATGACACCGGATTGAAAGCAGTATTCCGCGTTTTTATTTTGCTTCTGCTTTGATTCTATTTGGCCAGTTTGTCTTATGTTTTAGTCGCCCTTCAATTTAAGGTGACTAAAACATAAGGCAAACTGGGCAAAAAGAATACAAGTTTAAGCAAAATAAACGCGGTAATACTGAATTCGCGCCATTTCCGGGTCCCGTCCAATCATCCATCCGATTGGCTGCAAAAGACCGATGCCAGTAGCCAATCGGATGGAGGATTGGACGGGACCCGAAAACCCGGAGACCCAAAGAAATGGCTAAAAACCCAGAGTTTAGGCAGGTTTGGGTGTCTATCACTGCGGCCACTTTCAGGATCGGACGGGCCGACCTATAATTGGGTCCGTTTTCTGGTCCAATAGGACTCTTTCAGCAAAGGGTGGGACCGAGGACTGCTTTTTGTGTTGGGATGATTTTTTGGAGCAGTCCAACGCTGGCCACATTTGCTGTGTGTACATTCTTTTTAAGGTGAGCACAGCAGCCCCTGCTGGCGACTGGTGATATTTGCAAGTGTGGTGTCCTAGGAAGGGAAGTATTACAAAGCTCAGACTGGTGGACCTACTGATCAGTTAGTGCAGCTCAGGGAAGGAATGACCTTACAGTGACCGTACACAGCACACAGGATATACATGGGCATGTAGCAAAGGGGCTGTTTGACCTGGTAGCGGAGCACCGCATCCACTTTCTTGATTCCTACCTACTTGCAGCTGTCACAGATGGAATCAGAGCTCTGACAGATGGCGCCAGGGCTTTTACCATGGAATGGGGTTCAGTGCCGGGCAGATTATATAAGAGGGTCCTTCTAGCCAGCACTTCAGCATCCCCTGCATTCCCTCCACCCCTATACCAGGTGTCTCAAATACCCAAAGATTGGGCACTCCTGCAGTCTAGAGTAACCTCTTTATTATGGGAGGGCCTAAAGGCCATGGCCTTAGCTATCTTACCTCTCCCCGCCGATATCCCTGACTTCTCTGCCCACTGGCTACCTGCCACCCACTGAACTCGGGCCCAGGCTCCTGCATGTCCAATTGCCCTCGCACTGCCTCTGGGCTCCCCTAGCATTTATGGTCTGATCTGCAACCCTACAGTCCCTTCTCACTGCACTTATGAGGCACCCTCTGTCAGCACTTATTGAGTTACCTGCACTTCACCCTTCCCCCTGGCACTTCTCCCCTCCCACTTCCCCGCACGTGCATGATCTGAATGATACAAGACCTAGTAAGATCATTGTTTTGTCCTCCTTCTGTTTCCCGCTCCTTGTTGTGTCGTGCCTAGAAACACTTGTGTACAGGCGCGTTATAAATTACAAATATCATATCATACCTATCCTCCACTCCTGTTTCCTTCTTGTACTCCCCATACGATCTTCCTCTACTTGTACCCTCCCACCTCCTTTTCTCCTCAGTTCCTACTCAACCTCTTATTCCTCCTTTCTCACTTTCTCTCTCTCTCGCTCTCTCTCTCTCTCACACACACTCTCTCTATCCCTCTCCTTCCATCCCCTCCCTCCTCTGTCCCTTTGGTCTTCTCACACTCCTCTCTCACCTACTTCTATGATCTACTCCCTCTTACCCTTTATCTTCTCTCCTCCGCTCTCTTCCTTCAACTGCTCCCCTTACTCTCCCAATCTCACCATTTCATGCAACTCTCACAGATTCTCACTCACTCCCACTACCTCTCTCGTATGCATCCACTACCACACTACCATTCTCTCTCACAGGCACCCTCACAATCACAGCTGAACTCTTTCCACTAGGTACCACTCTCTCTCACACACACAATACCTCACCTGTACTGCTAGCCAACTCCACAGACGCCTCAGACCTCCGCCCCACCTTCCGCCCGCCTTCTGGTTTCTTGGTCCACCTCTACGCCTCCTGACCTCACCCAAACACCCCACACGCTGCATCTGTAATGGGCTTTTTATACTTGTGTCTTTCTGGTATTGCTCTTACTCCACTCCCCAAAGTGGCTGTGCATTCCACCTAACTATGGTGCATAATCTGTGACTGTCTTTTCCCCTGGGGGGTGTTGCTGCATGGAAATGGTACAAAGCCCCATTTTAGGATCCTTTTAGGATGCCCCCCTTTTGTCAGGGACTCTACTGCATGTGGGATCGGCGTTCAACTGGCTTCAAGATGAGTTGAGTACTGCCTTTCTTTTTTATTAAGTGCCGGGTTGCTCCCTCCTCTGTCCCTCTGGAGTTGTTTGACCAGGCAATGCATCTTGGTCCTGGTAGTCCTGAGAAGAAACATTGCGAATTCGGGCCAGACTGGAGAGTGAGTGGTATCGGATGATCAAAAGGGCTACCGGTTATCACATTCAAGGAACGTTTAGGGGGATGGGCATAGGAACTGGCCCCCCCTCAACCCGCCTCTGGGGGAGGACAAGCTCTGGGCTTCACCCAGGTAGGGCAATATGAGGGCGAGGATATGTAAAGTCCTAATGGTTTCTTTTGTAAATGGGTTTCACCTTACAATGGATGCAGGTGTTCTAAAAGGTACACATTTACCAAGACAACATAATTGAGCCCTACAACTATGTAGTAGTAGCCAATTTATGAATTTCCCGGTGGGTGCCGGTGCAAGATTTCAGGGCAGTGGCATTGAAAATGAATTAACGTGCTTAGAGATTGGTTTTCCATGGGGGTGCGCAGGACCCGGACCACGCGCGTACCTGGGGCCCTAGGTCAGGATGCATGTAGAACATTTGATGTAAGAAACTTAATCAAATTAGGATTGAAAAAAAACATGTCACAGAAAATCCTTCCTATCAAAAGACTTGGCCGACGTTGAATTAAGCAAGACCGTGCAATAATGCATTCCTGCCATCATGCTCGCTGATTCAAGACCAACGCACTTAATTGGGCCTGGCACGTTAATGGATATGAAACTCCCATTAATTCAAAGGCAGACGAGCCACAGTGTGAGGGTAACCCTCGTGGGTGTTTCGGAAGCTGATTGTACCAAGTACAATACTGCTTGACAGTGCAGACTAAAGAAAGCCCCTCTATTCGTCTACAGTAGCTACACAATTAATATAATCCACCGAGAACAGTTCCAGGCATGTAAATGTCCTGCTATTGGGGCTGATCCCGGGCTCCTTGAGGAGTGAGAAATAGACGAAGGACTTGTTTAGAGTCCTTGATCACAGTCCCCTCCTGACAGCTGACCAGTCTCACACATCAAGGTTACTGCCTCCACCCAGTCCCCGCCAGTCCGTCTCGCCGCTTAATACACTTAATGCCTAGGCATGTGTTTGGGACACAAGCCTTTGTTTGTGATTGGTCAGTAACATAATGAGAGGGTTCATGTTGACGTCTTTCAAATCAGAGGCTCAACATTATGAGCTGTCAGGGCCTATTGCAGCCCGTCTGACTGCAGTGACTGAAAGGAATGAAGCACTTGGAAAAATATCACCTATCGACCCCTTCGAAAAGCTGCATTTGTAGTAAAACAACCCATATGTGCAAATATTCTTGATAGCAAACCTGTATGATATGGCACATGGAAATGTTTGAAAGGCTCACAAGTGCTAATACACACTGTCAAAACTATGAAAACAGACCGTGGTGTAATATTAATGGGCATCAGGCATCTGTATCTTGGAGTTCATAAATGACCGAATTTGGACCTGGATCGATTATTATCCCACGTGATCTGCGCCATAAAGAGTCATTCGTCCTGACAGGCTAACTCTACTCCCTTTCATTAATGGAGAGAATTTGGTACTGCACCAAACTACACCAAATTACACCAATCACAGAATCGTTTAGATGCGCCTCAATGCTTTGATGAATTTATTAAGCGGGTACCTTAATTTGGAGAAAATGTGAAACGTTCGATTTAAGGGTGACCCGTGGTCACGTGAATTTGTTCTAACTTTTCTAGCGAGTCATCTGGAAAGTTTGGGGTTCATCCAGCTGCTGTCATTCCCACGTGGCATCGCCCACTCACAGGCTTATAACATGCCCCAATAGTCTACTGCCCCCCGCTCCCCTAGGGCAGTGTAGCATGTTAATTTTCTTTTCTTATTTCCAGCGCTATTGTGGTAGAAGAAAGTTACAAAGGAGCGTGGGAGCCCATCTACTGAGAACGAACATGGGTCAAATACCCTGTTCTGTGGAATTTCTTCCACTCAGGAGGGTCTATAACCACGTTTTGGCTCACTGCTCCCTTCACAGAGGAGACATATCCATTTGCATATCAGTCTTTGTCCCGCCCACAAGGGCAGTGCAGCACCGAAACGCTAGGCAATTCTCTTCTAAACAGGAGTGCCAACAGCAACCCCAGACATTGTTTCTGCCGAGTCGGGCCTCCTCGGTGAGGTGAAGCCGAGCCTCTCTAAGGCAAAATGAGCAAGACCTTTGTAGAAACAAGTTGGTTCAATACATGGGGATCTTATGGCTGAGGGAGGGAAGCCCTGAGTAGATCGAGGTGCCTGGTTTGCTCACTAAAAGAGACATGTGAATGATTTTCCATGTGGTATGTGTTCGCCTCCGCCAACCCCAAAGCCTACACTTTCTGCTTTTGAATCCCAGTAGGGAAACTTAGCCCTTCATTTTTTTGAATGACCATTAAACTGGGTAATAACTGCTAGCATTAATGGGGGAGTCATCCCGCAGCAGGTACTGTACAAAAAAAAAATTGATATGTATCATTGCAGACATTTCTGGCATTTACTGATTGCTTTCAAAGTTAGATTTAAAAAAATAGTTGCGCTTGAGTGTTGAAGCAGCACATATCGCATGTATCCTTTTGTTCAGATGTCTTTCTAAACAGAGGCTTTGCTGAGTAGGTGAGGTGAGACTACTCTTACCTGGAATGAGTGGTGCTGAACTTCAGTGGGGTGCCAGCACTACCTCAAATGAGAGGGAACAGAGAGCAGGGGTCCCCAGATGGTGCAAGATGTCAGGCTATGCTAGGCCCATGACAGGAACTGAAACTGTGGAAGCAAAGAGAGGACATCCCCCTGGCCATCGATGTAGGGAAAATTTATTCTACTTGATGCTCTGGATCACTATGAAAATGCAGATCAGACATTCTGTTAAAATGATTAAAGGAATGAATGGGGTTTTCTTGCCCTGACCTAGAAAAGATCAAGTCATCTCTGCTCAGCCTCATCCAGATTATGTGGCCGGGATCCAATTTATTGGAAAGTCGCACACACCGCGCAACGCAGGCAGGGATCCTCCCAGTGCCCACTTCTATTCAGCATTTTCATGTAGCCAAAGCAATCTACACACCAGCGAGAGCTCCAAATTCATGTAGCCACTGCTTGATGTGGGATGTGAAATCGAATAGGAGGGGCACTGGAGGCGGGGCCATCCCGTGTAACCAGGGAACTGGAGGAGGGTCCATCCCCCAAAACCAGGGAACTGGAGGCGGGGCCTCGAAGTGAGATGTGAAATTGAATGGGCAGGGGCTGCATCAAGTGCTAGGCGTGGCCTAAAGCAGGGGCAGGTAGCTTAACCAAGGATCGACTGTCGCAAGCAATACATTATGAGACCCTTCAAACATGTATTCTGAGTTACTCAGCATTGCCTCGTGTGGTCTTTTTGCATCCCATCTGCATAGTGTAAATTCCATCTCTCTGGATCAGTTTGCAAATAAATTAAGTTCTCACTCGGTATATAAATACATGAATCAGTGAGTAAATCACCCCTGTAATTAAACTGCCATAACCTGGCTTCACGGACAGCCTAATAGCTCTTCTTAAATTGTCATTTAGGGTTTCAGCTCCCTGCTGACTTGCTTTCTTTGTTCTGCGGTGCAGGGGCCAAGATACCCAACCCATGAAAGTTTGCAGCCGCTTGTTCCCTCCCTTCACTTTTTAATCTGCGATTTTGCAACAGAATGTGGGGCTTGTGGTATTCCCATGAAGTCTAAAGCAGAAGTCTTCACAAACTAAAGGGTGTGTCACTTTAAATGTGCATTTTCTGGACAAAGACATACACCTTTAAACATTGTTCAGTTATCACAGACATGTTTTATCCTACTTTTAGCTCGTTGGCTGGCACTGGGAATGTGATTGGAGATCAAAGCAGTGCAAGGAGGGGCTTGTGTAATGAACCCACAATAATACAATGAGGAACATTGCCCATTGGTGTTTGCATTAGAAAGCATCCCCATTATACGTTGTGCACCAGACAGCTGCCTCACAACATGATTTATAAATGGTCTCCGTTGCATTTCAGCAGGCCCTGAAATCACCTACGGGAAAGTGAAGGGATACAAATAGCATCAATGTAAGATACACGCTGCTTAAAAGAGCATTTAGGTAACATTAGAACAATCACAAAGTTTCATAATTTGGCAAATATGTCTAACAGTGATTAAAGGCTACAACCTTTCTGAGAACACATCGCACACGCGCCGTGCTGCTCATAACATTTTTGATGACACTCGTACAGTAAAATGTTGGCAATCCTTTCAGCATGAGGCATGGGATGTACTGCCTGAATGAACAACGGCTTCTGCTGACCCTGCACCTATTCCTTACATGGAGGAGGGTCGCTTTCACAGCTTGCTCCATAATAGAGCAGTGTGCGTTGCTGTGTGAGCTTTCAGGCCTTTGACTTGTGCTCTGGAAAAATGGGGCCCGTGATGGAGGGAGCCCCGGCAGCAACCTCAGTCAGCATCAGTTTTTGGAGACTGGTGGGGCCCAGCCCCACCATACTTTAATCCCTGCATGTAGCTGATACACACACCTATCTTCCTCTGGCTGGAAAACAGACCAACGTAACTGACAATTGCGGCAGATGAACAAATACTTTGCTATTCCATAGAGGAACTTACCCTGAGGAAGGGCCTTCTGCACGAAACATGTGTAGGTTCAGCAGTAGCTTGCAGTTGTCGTGCACTCGTTGTACTTCCTACATGCTTTAGTGGCAACTCTAAGTAACTCATCACAAAGATTAATTTGCAAATAAATCGGCCCTGATCTACAAACTAACAACAGACTGATGCAACGTGGTGCGGCACATGGTTTGTGAAACATTGCTCCTTATTGCAACATCACAACATCACAGCAATACTTGGACTACATGGACTGGTAGATGACACAGAGCTTCCTCTACACCACACAGCCAAATTGCAGATACTTGACCAGGGTTGTTTATACTGCAATGCACCCCCTTTCTCACAAGTAACAGCTACAGCACAGACACAAAGTCATAAACGTTAGAAATTCTATTCATTTCGGAATGGCCATGTCAATGCTGTATTCAAAGTACTCAATTTTCAACTATCTGTGTTTTAACAAACTCTGTCCTCTATTGGAAACGAACCATGTGAAGCAAACCAGCCTCTGGTCATGACCAAGGATCTGGTTTGCTTCACATGGTTCATTTCCAAGAGATGAAGGGGTTTCCAAAGCATGGATCATGTCTGGGCTACTAATTATGGCAAACCCTGGCCTCCTTGAAAAGCTTACATGCGTGCTTCACAGAGTGCAACAACAAACAGCTAGATTGTCCTTAATATCTCTCTCTCTCTCTCTCTCTCTCTCTCCCCCTCCCTCGCTCCCTCCTTCCTTCCTTCCTTCCTTCTCTCTCCCTCCCTCCCTCCCTCCTTCCTTCTCTCTCTCCCTCCCTCCCTTCCCATCACCCCGAATAATGTCATTGGGCACCACACCCAATTTACACAGGAATTCCTGTTAGGGACATAGCCCACAATCATTTTAGAGAAGCTGCTGCCACCAAGAACTGGAGTCCCCATATCTAGCTCAATGAGGGCAGACTGGATTTCCATCCCTGAGAGTTCTCCACTGGCTACCCACCAAAAAAAGGGTTAATTTCAAAACCGGGTGCATCGCCCATCGTTCATTCCACGGGCCCTTCCTCCCTCAGGAGTACTCTTCGACACTACATGCTTTCCATAACACTTATGTCAGCAATGCTGAACTAGTACTAGGCCCAACTTCAACAAGAAACAGCAAAGAGTTTCCTCTTTTTCAGTTCTGGCCACGAAAAGTATGGAACACCCCATCCCAAACCTCTCTGCCTGGAGAAGAACCACCTGACTTTCAGGAAATAGCTCAAAACATGGCTTTTCAACAACCACTTTGAAAGAAAAGAAAAATAGCAACCGGCTACAAAACTGCACCAGAAACTTGGGCTAATTTACATGAAGGATTGTTTAAAACTCTCAGCACTGCCATCTGCAGCAAACCAAGCAGGCTCATGAAACCTCTGCTGCGTGGCTCTCTCCGCACCATTAATGTCAGTAAAATCTACCACCATCAGCCAGGAAGTGACAACACCCTCACCCCCACTCTCCACCCTATCATCCCTCGACTAACTCCTCACTACTAAAATATTGCATCCTTACACCTGCCACGCTCCTACAGACATCCTTTTAGGTGTAGTGTACTTAACAGATTCAGACCCTATCCATCTTCTGTAAAAGACCATGCTCTTAATGTTTGCACCCAGGGACTGCCCATATGGCTAACCAACCCCAAACGACACAGAGACGTTCCTATCAACACAAAGGTAATGGGTACTTCCAGCCTGCATCCATCAACACCAAAGGTCTGTGCATCTGCCTTCCCAACTAACACACCCGGCCCTCCTTCCTTACAGAGTCATGAGCAGCGCCGCCAACATTATTGGCAGGACGGTGCTACACAAGACCGCTTTACATTACATTATGCACCTGTTAACAGCATATATGTGCCCATCCACGCGGCATCATAGGCTGCTCAGATCCTGTGCACGGTGTAAGAATGAAGAATGAAGCCCATTTTGCAATGCAAATGCACTGCTATCATAATGCACTAGACTGTACTGCATGGGTTTCATGCTGAATTTTTGTCACGATTGCTGATGAGGTCACAGTCTTTCGCTAAGAAAGTTTGTGGTGGAACTGAAACCCAAAAGCTATGCAGCATGGGTAGGATTTGCACCTCTGTTCTGATGAACCAAAATAACCAACGCATTTGCGCAGTGCAAGCGCTCTATCAAAATCTGGGCCTTGGCGTGACAAGGTGCCTGATCCATCCAGCAATGCAGCCATGTGGCCTAAAAGTACCACCTCCTGCTCTTCGTCAGTGCTTCGTCTGGAGGTCTGGAGATGCTAAACAATGGAGATCAAAATGTATTTAGACAAGAACTATTTCTCCGGAATAGGGTTTGTTTTGATTGGTAAACTGACGAATGTGGAACCACAGGTTTAAGGCATTATAGAAATTAAAGTCCTCACGTTTGCCAGAGGTAAGCCTTGACACAACGACAAACTTAAATACGTGTAGGTTGTTTAACTTGCATCCAAATGCATCCATATGTTAAGCAGAACACAGACATTTGAAGATTAGCAGGAGGATATGACCATGGCGCAAGACCAGTCTACTGGCACGAAACTCACGCACCAGCATCCATACCCCCCAGCCCTCCAGACCTCAGCTTCAATGCTCCAAAGGGAGCCCTTGATAACAACCAAGAAATAATCTTCAGCATGCTAAGGCAACAGTCCTCACCTCAACTAGCATAAAAAAGAATGCATACCTATTGCACAGCCATTGCGAACACTCCACCTCCCAGTTCTCACTCCAACCAGGGCTGCCCCAGACCTCCCCTGCACCCCTCCCACTTCTTCATTGTTGACAACCTCTCTAACCAACAGCAGAGTATGAACAGGCCCCCATATATCCACGGGACGAGAATTCCCTGGCAGCAGAGTGCAGTAATCGTGCTCCACAACACAACACCATGCCAGGGTTGGTGGCCTCCGTCTCTCCTAGGTTGAGGCAACGGGGCAAGAGGAAAGCCTGAATCTTTTAGCTAGGATAATGCACATTGACAACAGTCTCCTCCCACCCTGGGGGAGTCCCAGGAGCCATTCAAACAAACAGCAAGCAATATCCAAAGGCACTTCAGAACACACCAGGCGCCCTGTCAACTCCTTGGTGCCCCCAAAAGGACAACAGAGAAGGCCAATTCCACAAGACATCTTGCATCGAGGGCACCTACCATCTGCAGTGTTATCACATTTCCTCTGCACCATTGGGGACAGGTTGGCACTGGGAAGAATTTTAAATTGTATCAATTTAACCCTAGCATTTATCGCCACTCTCCTGGCGTATGTGTACATAGTGCGCCATTGAGTGCCATCCAGGTCGGACCCAACATCCCCCGCCCATTGTAACCTACATGCCACCTACCCCCTGGGAGCCGAGCTCTGCACTATATGGTAGATAGTAGAGACCATCATGGCGGCCTTTGCTGAGTTAACCAAATATTTTAACACTGCACACGGCTGCAGCTCAGCAGGAAATCCCGAAGACCATGCCCACAATGCCTCCCGTAACCTAAAATACTGGACTGCGAGCCCAAACCCTTCCACTTAATTTGGTTTCCATCTGCTCCCAGGTCACAAAGGTCCCATCCACATAGAAATCGAACATATTATTAATACCCAGACACAACCACTCTCTCTTAATGACCCATCGCATGTGAGAGCGATACACTCAGTACCCCAAATGGTCAGTTCCGGGGTATACAGGCACTTCTCCTGCAACCTTAAGAACAGTCTTCGCCACGCATGAATGTTACATGAGACTGGGTTGAAAGGGCATTTGTTGGAGACCTTCATGGACACCAAGGTGCCCTGCAAGGAAAAAGGCTTACCCGACTGCCTCTCAACCTGTACATGTGGGAACGGACGCGACTCCGGCATCCAACACCACACAAATGAAACTTGTTCCACTAAAAAGTAAGGCTCCATATCAGGTAAGTTCAGCCCCCCTTGGTCCGATGTGCCAGTGAGCACCTCCCACCGAATCCTGGGAGTTTAAGGGCTCCATATCAACTTGATCAAGAGCGTCCGCAATTCCATAAAAAACTGAGAGCCAGTCCAAACCGGAATGTTGAGGAACAAATATAACAATTAAGGGACAATCACCATTTTAATAATAACCACTTTGCCCATAAGAGAGACAGAAACTGTAGTCCACCGCTCAATCTTTCTCTGCACTATCTCCAGGTAAACCCCATGATTGTCTTTCAATAACTGCGGCCGATTCCTACCGACCACCACACCCAAACACGCAACATTGGACTGCTCCCAGTGGAATCCTCCTAGACCATTAGACTGCTCTCAGCAGAACCCCCCTAGACCAGACGGGCGCCTGGTGGCCACAATCTATGGACACAAAATAGATTTGGACCAATTGACCCGCAGCCCAGAAACATCACCAAAAGCTTCAACCTCTGCCAACAGATATTTCTCTCAGGGTGCTTTACATACAGGATCACATCATCTGCATACAACAAAATCAGCTCTCTTACCCCGCCAAATGCCAGTCCTCTGTGCCTGTGTTGCGACCATAGTCGGGCCGCAAGCAGCTCCATAGCAATTGCAAATTATATGAGGGACAACGGACACTGTGTCCCGCGGCACAACTCAAATGAAACTGAGCGCATGCCAAAGAGCTCGATCCGAGCTGTCACTACCAGGTTCAAGACCTTAACCCACTCTATATAGTGAGACGGAAGCCCCACCCTCCCCAAGACTGCAAATAAATGCTCCCACGCCATGAAGTCAAACGCCTTCTCCATATACAAAAGGGCTCCAACTGCTTGCACAGCCAAATCAATCTGAGCCATTATTGCAAACAATCTCTGCAAATTCAACACCATACAGCGTCTGAGAATAACTCCTGACTGATCTAGATGCACCACAGAGGGAAGGTACGGAAGCAGTCTAGTCAAAGAATTTTGGAAAATACCTTTGTATCCAGGTTGATCAGAGAAATTGGCCTGTAGGAGGCAAATTCTAGCGGCTCCTTGTCCGGCTTTGAAAGCAAGGTAATAATGCTCTCCCCCATCGTCTGGTATAAAGCCTCAACCAAAAGTGCCTCCTGCTACACCTGAATAAGATATCATGCCACATTCGGACCAAACTCCTTATAAAAGACTGAAGTAACACCGTCAGAAATCGGCGCCTTAGTGGTCGGCAATGCGTTGATCACCTTCAGCATTGACAGAAATGGAGGCCACCAACATGTCCTTAACAGACTCATCAATGCAAGCTAACTGAGCATCCTCAACAAAGGACTGTATAGTTTCCAAATCTGCCCACCCGTGACGCATACAAAGTCTCATAGAACTTTCTAAATTCCTCCAGAATGGCTCTCGGTTCCGAAGATCAATGTGCCATGCATCCTCCTGAGCACTGGAATATCCATTTGGTCCATTTCTCCTCTCACCAGCCAGGCCAAATACCACCCAGGTATACCACCCTCCCCATAGCGTCATTCCAACTGTGGAGCCACCAAAAACCGCACCTCTCTCTAGGGCTCAATCCTAAAACCATCAAGCGCTTCCCTTGCCACGGCCAGAACAGTACTCGGCATGCCATCCATGCCCTCTGACTGCAGCACCTATAAATCTGCCTCGAGAATCGCCATTCTTCGCCTTATGGCCTTGAGAACCCCATTCTCGAGTGAGATACAGCATCCCTGTAAAAAACCCCGAAAGGTCTCCAAACGTGCCCCAACAGAGGCCACTGATCCTTCGTTGTTTGCAAAAAAAAGGAAGCAATAACCTCCTGAACCTCACCCCGCTATTCCACATCCAAAAACGCCTGACCATTACAGAGCCACTGCGGTCCTGACCCTTACAGCGCCAAGCTTGGCAACTGGAACTGCCACTGAATCAGGGAGTGATCTGATAGCATCCTGGGGAGCATCAAACAGCTACTGGTCTTGTGAACCCAATCTTGTCCCACCATAATATAATTGATTTGTGACCTCATGTCATAGACAAAAGAATAAAAAGAAAAATCCCTTTTGCCAGGGTGCATTGTCCGCCATAAATCGAGCAAGCCTAGATCCTCCAGCCCTCTGTGGATGGCCCTAGCTGCCAATGACAACGCCCGTACCCCAGACGTTGACTTTTATAGCTCTGCATGCAATATTGTGTTGAAATCCCCCACTACAATCAATTCTGTATGTGAATATGCCAAGCATCTCAGCCAAAGAGAATCATAGGACCCGGGATCAGGGGCGTTGCTAGGGGGGGGGGGGGCTAAGGGGGCTATAGCCCCTGATCTTTTGGTTGTAGCCCCAGATAGAATCTCAGGAGCTACAGCCAAAAGACTAGCTAGCCCCCAGTCCCAACAGTACCCACATCAGCTTAGCCCCGGGTCTTTTCAAGACACCACGCCAGTGTCCCAGAAACGATAGGATAGTGTCTTTCGGGATCGCAATCCAAACTCAAGAGTTGAAACCCTAGTGACTTATGAATGATTGTAGGGCCCCACGAGAATATGAGAAATATGAAGCATAGAAACAAGCATCACCCCACGATTTAGCAAACACCTCGTTCATCTTCCCCACCAAATGTATTTCCAGGAGCATAGGGATTTTTGCACCATGCCGCACCCCATACGCCAAGACCTTGAGCATTTTAGCATGGTTATTAAGGCCTTGACATTCCAGCTAAGGGGGTGCACGGCTCCTGCCTCAACCCACAAGTTGCCCTCCCTGCTGCACCCATAGGTCAATTAGCAATACCTTGTGACTCGCAGACCACATCCAACAAACCGCACGGGCTGCAGCACAATGTGAACCCTTTTGAACACCCCCCTTAACTTCCTCCTCGCCACCCTCCCCAACCATACTCAACTCGCAACTACACCCATCACCCCTGCCCTTCTGCCCAACCCTAACCTGCAGTGATGTCCCCAACTCTCACCCCTCCCAACACCACCAACCTGGGCACCTTCCCGGGGACGTCAAACTCAATGACTTTGTCGGCCCAGCCTGCAAGCGGTACCCTACAGCAGGATAAACAGCAACTAACCCGTTTCGTTACATAACCATCTGAAAGAAGCAACAGCTGTGTTTAATAACAGCCAAAGGTACCGATGCGCAGCACCCTCCGACCCCCAGCACCCTCAGCAAAGGAGTCCATTGGGAAAATGCACAGGTAGCACACCACTGTTTTCAGGACTGCATAGCAGGCTTTGCCCGACTCGGGCCTCCTCCTCCTGCCACTCAGAAGCTGAGCTCAAACGGCAGCAGCCATTTTGGTCGCGGCTCATGAGCCCCGCCCCACCTGGCACATTCTTAACTAAACATATGCAATATAACTTTTCTTAATGTCAACAAAGTCACTTTCACTCTGGTGACTTTGACAAAGTCCCCTGCCGATCTATGGGGATATCTAGTGGAATGACCTAGGAGGCCGGCAGCCTTTCTGCGCTAGTGGAAGCCCGTGGGATGGTATGGAGGAGTCCCCTAGTCACATCACACTTAAACCACTCCTCAGGGCTGGAGGTGGTCACATCAGACGTCACAAAAATTGCCCCTTGAATGTGGGAGTCGCTGCACCTTGGGAGCTAGAGCACCAGGGCACCAGTGGGGTCATGCGCTTCCCATTCCCAAAGAAAGGCTGTTAATTTAGCCCTAGAAATAATACAATCCCAAACACTGTTTATTCAAGAGAGCAGAACTCTGCAAGCAATAGAAAGCGGATCTCAAGTGAGTCCATTTCTCTCTACATGTAAATCAAACACTGGACAAGAAGCCATAGACACCCAGTAAATGTTACGTTGTTTATCAGAGACGCGTTACAGTTTTGTAGGCACTCTCCCATTGACCCCACTGATACATTACACTTGTGTTACATTCTTCTCAAAGCTCGCAGTTTCCATTTGGCACTCGCACTGGGTGTAGCCACCTGGCAGATGAATGCCACATTTGAGTCTTAGAAGCACAGAATCAGAGGGCTCCAGCTGATAGCAATGTTTTTGGTGCTTATCGTGTTAAAAAAGAGCCAGAGAGCCTGTATACCCGCTCCATACATTTCCACACCAGGGAGACCGGCTATAAGCTTTCGGGGGCCATACCAAGGGCGGTAGGGGAATCAACAATTAGATAAACTCTTTATAGGTTTGGTCCAGACGAAAAATAAAACAAACTGCACAAAGGTGAACATTTGAAGTTCAGCCAATCAGAGGCCAACACCCATTCACATTCAATGGTGCAGACTCACACAGGAATCCCAACCACGTGGGAGTGGTTTGCAGGATGATTTAAGCCCATTCTCAGTCAAGCAGGATGGGTGTTTTAAGTAGGAGTGTGGAGGAGGTTGGAGAATGAGGAAGGAGTTTAGGAGAGGTGGGGAAGAATGCAGAAGGAGATGAAATGCAGGGGATAGAATGGGGAGAAGATCAGATAAGGGTCGGAGGAGAGCATGGGTTGGCTGGAAACATCAGGAGGAGGTTGTTTGGATGCAGCATGAGGAAAATGGAAGAGAACATCATGAGGCTGGCTAGGGAGATCGTAGCCTGGAAGATTATCAAGGTACGAGAGGGTACGTACGCCCCAGCCTGGAGTGTGGGTGAGGCCCAAGCCTGAAAGAGTCAAGCCCACAGCGGGAGGAGGTGCTTCTGTGTGAGACGGTGTTGATGAGCAGGAATAGAGAGGTGTTGAAAAGGGAGGTCAGGACCCTAGGCGAGGGAATTGAAGGACTTGCCTTAGGGCCACCTGTGCTATATGAGTTGGCTCTGCTGCAGTGTGGAAGAAAAGGCCCACTACTAACTGCTGCTGGTGGAGGAGACGCATCAACGTCTACAAGAACCTCAGTATTCACTGGAGAAGGTTGTATCTCAGTGCGCGTAGCAACAAGCAAGAATTAGAGCAGAGAGGCTGTGCATGATGGGAAAGAAACCTGACACTACTGGACCCTTTGACCAGAGAGATTTCTGACACCGTACATTTTGAATTGTACCCAGGAGAGAACATTTGTATGTTCAATAAAATCAGTATTGATCTGATCTGTATGTGCACCATCTTTGTGGAGCCCACTCAGCTATATGCTCAGCCCGATTGCGCCTTGTTCTGCATTTTGATAATGCAGCACCACTAAACCCTACCAGCACTTCCCCTCTTACATTCAAATTGTTTTATGTAGCCACGTAATCTCCCTGAAAACGAATAATTAGATATACCATGTACTATAGGCAGATGTGTGTTGTGAAAGACTTTGCTGCCATATCATATTGGGAGTTTAGCACAAGCATGGACATAGCTGAGTCTCTGTTTCAATCTTGGGAAATGAGTAATTATATCTTGGTTGCCAAAAGGGAGTTACAGGATTACAGGACAATTGTTTTTAATTTGAAATGCCTTAATCCCATAACTAATCCTTCTAAACGGTTCAGTATGAAGTACTGCTACAGGCAGACCACGAAACAAATCCTCCAAGTGCAGAGCTGACGCTGACCTCATCAAAATGCGGCGAGTACATGTTGGGAGGGCCAGGTGTAACGACCAGGCAATCACACTTGATATAAAGCAGCACACTGCAGACAGGGCGTGCATAATCACACATGGCAGGGATAAAGGGCTACCACAATGTATATGCATGCATTTTCAAAATGAAAGATGGGGAGCGATCGAAATATATAGGGCAAACAACTATTGAGCAAAAGTTACAGTTGTCATTTTTTTGGTGAATGATGAAGATGGCATTAGATAATAGCCCTTCCGCCATCACTATGTAAAACAAACACGTACTGTGAGCCACCATTATCCCACTGAAAGAAGTGCCATCGATCCATCTAGGGCTGGCCGATATATCGGGTTTTGGAGATATACCGATATATTTTCGATATCGATATAGGATGAGACAATATCGGTAACATCGAGATATATACATATAAACACATTATTTCATATACCACAATGTTTTATTTACATTTTGATATGTACACAGCTGTGAGTATTCTCAAACAGGAAGGGGACCCTGTATTTTGATCAAAGTCTTGTAAATAAAGGTGTTTGTGGCATCTCATGTGTAGTTGGCGGCTTACAACTGAGCATTTAACCCACAACAATATTGAGACATATGTCATATATCACCATTCCGTCCTAAAATATTATGATATGACTTTTGGTCCATATCGCCCAGTACTATATTCTTCCATGTAGTAAACAATTAAAATGTTTAAGAGAATGTATTCATAGCATTCTAATCCTATATTTGATGGTTAATTTAACCAATAGCAAGCGTGAAGGGCTGGGGTAACCCACCTGGTTAAGGTAGTGGGTGTGGAAGAGCAAATTCCACTGACATGATCAGGGAGAAGACACGCAAGGAAACAGGCACCAAACAGAATGCATCTCTACTTTCGTATATATCCTCATATCTGAAAGGGAGCAGGGTCTTAGCGCCCAAAGCTCGCTCATAAAATAGCATTGATGCGCATATTCTAAAGAAACAACACCAAAAAGGACCAGTATACGGACACATTAAATCATCTTGTAACTATCTGCAAAGCGAAAAGATGGAATAGCTTTAACAAATATGGAAAATAGTTTTCCGTGGTAGACCATCAGACTAGGTGGCAGTGTTGTTTGTCAAGCAGAACCACTGCAATAGTACTGGCTGTTACAGGATTTCTGGACTCTCTCCAATTGGAAGTGTCCCTGGCAACAGTCTAACATATGCAATACTACATCTGTGCACCGTCGATCTTTATATAAAATCATTATGATATGATAGGTTGTTTATAACGCGCTTAATACCCAGAGGTTTCTAAGCGCAGACCCGGGAATTGAACCTGTGTTGGTCCGTGTTGTCTTGCTTCCAAGGCGAGCACATTGCCCCCTGAGCTATCCTCTCAAGACCATGCCAATTGTATTTATGATTGCTACAACCGAAACTGCTACATGATTTAATTATCTTTCTTTATCTGGAAAAGGTTCTGCTCAATAGTATGAAGCATTGTTCTCTTGTACCTGGTTAATATTGAATTCTAGGTAGATCTGTCACCTAATGTATCTATTTCCTGATTGGGGTACACTTATTGCACTAGGCACTTTGGTCTGTGGTGGATGAATTTGGAGTGTGGATTGAATTACTGATAACATCTAGGGTTGGGATGAATTTAGATGTTTTAATTGAACAAGTGAGGTGTAGTTAATGACATTTTTACTGAAATACATTGGATTTTATTATATACTTGATATACTTGAGTGCTGCTAAATGGATCAATGTGATTTAATGGTTTTTTATCATTGTCATAATGGTTTAAATGTTTTATATGTCCTTTTCTTTTTTTACCTTTTTTCTTCTTTTTTTAAATTCTAAAATGAATTGTATGTGATTGAATTAATTGATTCAAAATTGCTAATGGATTTTTGTTTTAACCATATAACAATACAAAAAAAACAAAGACACCAGCCTTCTATTTGCTTCTATCATGAACGTGCGACCGGGACCGAAGATGCCAGGAAAAGTCGGCGAGTCCCATATACCCCGATGCTTTTTGCATGAGGTTAAACTTTGCCCTACTGCTAATAGCGTGCAAAAATGCACCAATCACAACCGTAGGTAATATTCTAATGTATACGACAAGAGGGTACACTGTTCCAGGGTGTTGGGGGAATAGGAGAGACGAATGTATACTGCCTTGATAGGTCCCGAATATCCAAATGTACTTTTTTTCCAATGTTGTGAAGATTTCAATACAAATTTAAATTTGAAAAAAAGTTGCACTTACGCCGGTGCAAAGTTTCTGTCATTTGGCTTCTAGAGGGAAATTCACCTATGGTTTGTGGTCTAGAAAAGGCGAATTTGATTATTTCTGTGTATTCCTCCCTTTAATCTTCACTCCCTTCACTGATCCACTCTGTTCTTCTATCAGTGATTTGCAGTGTCCATAACCGGGTGCCACCTGTACCAAACTAACTTTTCTTACTTTCATTGAGATGTTTTATTCCTGTTTTATGTGTAATATCTTTGTAGGCCAGTTAAAGTGCAAGCTAGCATTTTATTATCTGGGATACTGTAATAACTGACCCCTGTCGTGACCATTAAGTGTAGCTTTACAGACAGCCAGATGCCAGAGAGCGAATCTGTTAAAGTTTATATAACAGAGCACTGTGGATGGCGGAGTGTTGGAAAATATACAGAACTCCAAGGTGCTTCGTTATCCTGACTTTATTCTCCATTTTCTGGCTCTCAGCCATCCGTAATACAGACATTCTGTTATGTTATATCATCACCCGTACCCCTCAAGGCTATCAGAAAGCAAAGCTCTCACTGAACTTGTTGTTATTCTGTTTTAATGTGGTACTACATGTAGCATGGCTGTTTCCAGGGCAAGGTACGACTAGGTGCTTTACTGGTGCATCACCAGCAGGGGGGACCAATAGAAGCCACACGCCCTTCCCCCATGCTGCAGGTCTAAGAATGACACTTTTGCTTGAGGGTAAGGGGTGCAGATAGTCATGTCGCCAGGCTGGGCTGTAGCTCTTTAAAAGAACATCTTAACAGAAAAGCTATTCACCAAGTAACCCATAGTTCATCAAACAGGTGGGTGTGCCCAATTGACAGGTAATGACGCTTTAGAGAAGTTGTCTGCCAAATATGATTACATTGAACAGCACTTCTACCTTTATTGCACCACTAGCAGAAAGTACCTGTAGTTTGCACGGGTTCTGGAGACAGACCCTACACACTCATCAATGATCCTGTAGGTTGCAGTTACGATACGCTTATCGCTTGATGTGCTTTGCACTGTGAGGTAAACTGCACTGAGAATGGGTGCATGTGGCTGGCTGACATAACCCGGAGCAGACGTGGAGGGGAGGGGAGAGTTGGCGTGCTGCAGCATACTGGGACCTTCTCTGCGCTCTCCCCGCCTGTCTCCTCACCCTGGCGCAGTGCAGTGAGTTGCAGTGCAAATATTTCACAAACGGTGCCTCGTAGGGCTTTGAAATGTGTTTTTTGAGGCCAGGACCTCTGCGCTTTGTTCCTCGTGTCAAGGCGCTTATTATGAGCTCTGTCTGGTTCTTCTACAACCACATTGATGTTTTGACAATTTCAGGCAACCGTCTCATGTGTGAAGTTGGCTGAAATCTTGGGAAAGTGGTGGGGTGTCCAAATGTGATGTAGCCAATCATGTCCGGAGGGTCCAAACGGGTAACTGTGCAGAAATTGGTGCAGATTGGTGGAAAAGTCTGGAATCATATAAGGAACTAACAGATTCTCATATATATATATATATATATATATATATATATATATATATATATATATATATATATATATATATATAAGAGTACTGCATGTAGTGATCAATCATTGCAATGGTAAGGGTTGTTATTGGTGTCTCATAGATTTTCCATGGCTATCCATTTACTGTATCGTCTATGAAGATGAACATGAATATTCCTGCAGCGAAGGACATCATTAACCCTGCGATGGCTGATTCAGCCATTGTCTGCTTAGCCATAGAGCAATGCATTGCATTCTAGGCTATCAACACCACTATTGAACTACCCAACAACATACCCACCTGTACGGACAATATGCACCTTCTGCAACATCCACAGAGTCTCAATGACAAGCACGCATAAGTAACTACGGCAAGTTATGTTATGTGTTATTTCTAGAGCTTGCACACACCACACGTGGCCTCTCAGCGCTGTTATGTATCCTATTGAGATGATTACATTCTGTTCAAGTCTAACCCTGACTCAAGTGAGAAGAATGCTTATGTTAGCGTGCGTGACAGTCAGCTCCTCCCTGTAGGCCTCTTTTGCAGAGCCGCAAGGACCCTTTTGCAGAACCAAAATGGGAGTATATCTCTGAACATCATTCACGACAACCAATAGTCAAACATAAAAAATAAAAATAAATCTGTATATAGTTGGTGAACCAGTGCCTTTCTATCATGTGCTTACCATGTTTCACATCTATAATGGCACACAAATCACAGTGGAACAGCGGGGTCCAACTGAGACAGAAAACACAAGCAGTTATTAAGTAATCTCACAAGGTCTCCACACACATACTACTAAGGCCTGTTAGGCTAAGGGAGCCCTTCCTTGGGGCGCAGCCATGAGTTGGCAAGCAGAGAGAGGCCTGCCCATGGCATGGGGTGGGGCTAACCAACCACAAGTGCCACATCAATACTGGAAGCCATTCCCAGGGATGGCGCCCGGTTACCAGTCATTTGGTTGAAAGCCAAATGATCGAATGCCATTTGATCGAGGGTCAAATGGACGAAAAAATGGTCAATTTTTTTTTTTGTATTATTTTTTTTTATGGGGGGTTCCCCCCCAACCGCCCTTTTTCTATATTATTTTTTTTTTACCAAACAAAACTAAAAAAATATACAAATAAATAAATAAAAAAATTTGACCAGTTTTTTTTCCGACATTCGATCTTTTATTTTCGACCATTTGACCGGACACCATGGCGCCCACCAACCAATCTGCATGTCAATTTCACAGCTAGACACATTTGAGTTTTCTTAGGTCACAGACAGACTGGAAGGTTGTATCAGGGCCTTATAGAAGGAACGGTCTTGGGTCGGACTGGGACAAGAAATAGGCCCGGAAACCAATAAAAAAATTGCCTGATCCGTATTGTCAAATTACTGTGAATGCAAGCAGACGTCCAAGGCCAAATGATATGTTATTGTATAGCCCTTGCGCTTAAGCTCTTTTTTATAGAAGAAATATGCATACATTATCATCCAGCCTGTGTTGGTACTCATTTATCGACCTAATAAGGATGAAAGGCTGAGATGGTCTTGCTGGGATTCGATCCTGCAGATCACACACACATCGCAGTACCGAGCGCTCAACCCACTGAGCTATCATATCGGCTGTAGTAAAATGAGCAATTATTCTGTAGTGGATGCCATTAAATTGGTAACTGAGATTTAACAGCAGACCAGCTAAGTTCATCTGCAGGTCTGGTGCAAAGTTGGCCGCATGTTAAGCCTGCATGCATCTACTTTCAGGCTTCAGAGGTTGGCAAAATAGGGAAAGCAGTGCACTCACAGGACATCCCATACTCTGAGCACTTGTTACCTCATACATGCAAACAAAGATCCTGAACAGCATGCCAGTGAGATGAGAAAGATAGACACATTATAACAAAGCATTCATTGTGGCACAATGAAGTCAATGGCCACTTGATGTGCTATGGTCAAATATTTCCACACTGTACAGAAGCTCGGCAGAAAAAAAAACATGCTATTACTGCAACTTGCGAAAGGCAAAATACATAGTCCAAAATGGATGCTTTTCTACTCTAAAATTGGTTGTTTATCACTAATATCACCAATACATATTTATCACTAATACAACAGCACAGCAACTCGAGGGGGCACCGTGCCCCCTGGAATGGTGGCACGGTGAAAGATGCCGGCCCGGCAGCAGCCTCGGCCCCTCAACCTTGCATGCTGCAGCAGCATGTGAATGATGCATACATCATAATGTATGATGCACACATGCATGCGAGCAAATAAATCATCAAAGCATGTGTTACCTTGCTTTGATGAATTATGCCGTTGCAGGTATTTTTTTTCTCCCAAAATATATATTTCTTTCGCCCAAACTTTTTTCAAAATTCTTTTTTTATTTGTCCAAATCGGCCCAGGCATAGCCAGAAAATCGGCCCCCACTCCCCAGGGATGATTTCGGACCGGCCACGGGCCGAAAGGCTGAGGGGCCAATCCAACCCTGGGAATGGCCTGTGGCAGAAGGTGACAGGAGTCTGGAGCAGAATCACATTTGGAGACAGCTGGCGAAGAGTGTAGAAAGAGCTTGAGCAGGAGGCGGGAGGCCAGAGAATAGATTTAGGAGGCTGAGAGGAGAACATCCATGGAGACTGGAGTAAGGACGAGACAGAAGTGCAGTGAGAAAGACCCAGGGGGACAGGGAACTGGAGACCCAGGTGTCTATGGAGAAAGATGCTGGGAAGGCTGTAGAGGGGAAGACCCAGGAGGTTGGGGAGAGGAAGACCCATGAGGTTGGAGAGAGGAATACCCTGAAGGTTGGGGAGAGGAATACCCTGGAGGTTGGGGAGAGGAATACCCTGGAGGTTGGGGGGAGGAAGACCCAGGAAGTTGGGTAGAGGAAGACCCATGAGGTTGGAGAGAGGAATACCCTGGAGGTTGGAGAGAGGAAAAGCCAGGAGTTTGGGGAGAGGAAGACCCATGAGGTAAGAGAGAGAAATACCCTTGAAGTTGGGGAGAGGAATTCCCAAGAGGTTGGGTGGAGGAAGACCTATGAGGTTGGAGAGGGGACTACCCTAGAGGTTGTGCAGAGGAAGCCCCAGGAGGTTCGGGAGAGGAAGAACCAGGTGGCGGGTAAGCAAAAAGATCTTGGAGGCTGGGCTGATGAAAGAACCAGGAGCCTGGGGTTTGTAAGAAAGCAGAGGCTGGCATGAGGAGGAGACAGCAGAATGGAGTAATGAATAGGTGGCTCAATGAGTGTCCTAGGTGGCTGCGGAGAGAAAGATTCAGAAAGCTAGAGAGAAAGAAGAACCTGGGGAGCAAGAGAGCCCAGTGGCTGGTGGAAATAGAAACCCACGAGGTTGGAGTGAAAGAGGGAGGGAAAGAGAGAGAGAGAGAGAGAGAGGAGAGAGAAAGAAAAACAGATTGAGATTGTAAAGTTAGCTTTGCTTACAGAGATATCTAGGGAAGAGATGATGAGTGAAGATAGGGAGGAGGTCGTGAGAAATACTAAGATTGAGGTTTTGTGGGAAGAAGCTAAGCAGGAGGTGGTAAGAAACATTCAGCTGGAGACGGTGAGAGAATCTAAGGAGGGGTGTTGAGAGAAGTTAAGAAGCTGATGGTGAGAGGCACCATATGGAGGGGCTCAAAAAGACAACTTTTAATACAGAGGTGCTGAAGGGTGCAATTCATATAAAGAAGGTGAAAAGTGAGGAGACCATTAAAGATAAGGGTGGCCCGAGTGGAAAGGTGAAGCAGAGATTCCCCAGCACTAGGAGTGGTGGAGGAGGAGGAGGAGGAGGAAAGGAAGTTGAGGGGAACATAGAAGGGCATGCGAAGGAGAAGACTGAGAAGGCGTAAGTGGAAACCTGGGATGGGTGAAGGAATGAAATTATAGAGAAGCCTTGGTGTGTTGCAGCAGAAGCACCAGGACACAGAGGAGAGAATGACTTTAGGGAAAAGGTCCCCCAGGTACAAGCCGTCGGTGAGGTGTCGAGGAGGAGATCCTGTTTGGGATCGGGGACTGTAGAACCAGGCCCCTGAGTGAGAGACCTATGTAGGACCATGCAACCATTCTGTCTATCTATGGCTCCAAACCTTCGTTTAAGACTGGTGGCTCCAGTATGACCGCCAATGCGAAATAACCATAAGGCTCTAGTGCAGACGTGATACCCGGGAGGGGGAGGCCTCCCCACTGTCCCCTAGCTGCACAAGCACATCACCAAGGAGGCTAGAAGCACCAGAGACCTTTCTAACAGACTGAAGTGGCAAGATTAGGAAACTTGGCAAACATTCTCTATACTTTATTTGGACACGTAAAACCTACCTACCCCCACATTTGGTGTATTTGTTAAAGCTGCCAAGAAGGACTCAGGCCTGGTCCAAATAAAAACTTTAAAAGAATGCTGACTTTGGCCCTTTTAAACCTTCACCAGGGACCCTTAGATATAGTTCAGTGCATAGCCCATCCCAACCACACTTGAGGTATTCATATGCACTTTTCCAGCTTTGAGGGACCTGCTTTGGTCCTTCTAAAACCCCTAATCAAGACCCATTGGAAAGCTTATTCTACATCTGGTCTCTGCTTCACCTGTGCACGCTTCTTGCCAACCTCCCACGGGCGTCTCAACATAGTACACATTATAACCCTGCACCCTTGTATCTACCCAACGAGGCTCCACCCTCAACCTCTGTATAATCCAACAACACTACAGGACTACACTCGTAAGAAATGTGACATATACACATGCTTACTCACATAAAACAGCAGATCAGTATTACAGTATGATGCACGCACATGAAATCAGCTATTCAAATTCTATGTGAAATCAATGAGACGTCATTATTTTTTGTGCACTGGTGATATGATGAAGGATATGACTGATGGATAACACATCCATTTTGGAAGACGATGACCTGGCCCATTTCATCTCAATAGCTAAACATGATTGAGTAGTACACACTCTTTGGTTGGCTGTAAATTGCGAAGTACATTAATGCTCGACTCTTCTTATTTTTCCCAGTTGCAAGAAGTTCATGTTTCTGGGTCTGGTAAGTTCCCTTTTCAAATATTAAGGTTTTAGAAAAAAAAATTGCGAAAGCCTGTGAAAAACAAATTGGTCTAACATACTGCTGCACTGTAAATGGCCATTATACAATTAACTGGCAAAAAGCGGTTTTGTAAGTCAGCTTCACAAATTGTAATTGGCTATTTATAACGCTTTTAATACCCAGAGATTTCTAAGCGCGGACCCGGGGATCGAACCTGTCTTGCTTCCAAGGCGAGCGCTTTGCCCCTGAGCTATCCTCCAGAGAAATGCCGTAAAACATTTGTCCACACAAGAACACTCCATAAGTGCTATAGATGTCGGCATATAGGGACATCCGGGTATCTTGTTTCGATTGTTATTTTTGGGTAATCTTACATTTGTGGAGGTATGTCAGAAGTACCAGTTGAGCTGTGTTCATGGCCGCATTCAGAGCTAAAAGTAGGTTGCATTTTCAGAATGATCAGATCCATGTGCAATGCATTTAAATGGACTCAGGTCGTATGGTAAGTTTTTCTCATGCATCTCTATCAGTGGTATCCTGAAGGGAATTTACTATGTGGAACGCTGAAGAGCCCGGCCTTATTTGTATAACCCCAGACCGGTTTCACACGACCCACTGGACAGCACTGCTCAAGATGAACCCTATTTCCAGCTGAAGGTTGCTTCCCTCTCTCAATGGTCAGAAAAGCCTGCATGTATCCAAGATTTGGGGGCAAACCTTGGAAATCCAGCTGGTTCCATGTCAGTGAGCCTTTGGGAGGTACAGACATTCTCGCTCACAGCCATGGACTAGATAGAGAGGACAAAATACAATGTTGACTCCTCACTCGTAGGATGCTGCATTCAATTAATTACTGAAGGTCTGACTCTGAAGACAATGTATTTGAATAGGCATCAGTTTATTGTATTTGATCAGACAAGAGATAACTTAACAACGGTCTTATCGCCATATACCATGAATATGCAACATGTAGCTCTCCAGTTGTTGTGAACTACAACTTCAATCAGCCTTAGCCAGTATAGTCAATGGTTAGGAATGACAGGAGTTGTAGTGCCCAAACATCTGTAGAGTTCCAGAATCCAGGGACAAGAAAGATATTAAGGGGATTTCTATTATTCCAAAACACTGATGACATGAATTGCACTTGCTGCCAAAGGCAAGCTACCCCCCACACCCTTTTCTCTCTTTTTTGCATTAGAGGACATTTTGAAATTGAGGAAGAGCCTGTGCGTCACATGCTGCAAAGCCCGGGGTTTGTAGTTCTCCCTTGATGTTAAGTGCCTACATTTCTGACTGAATTAAACTGTCGAAAAGATCAAGTGAAATTGAGTCCCCTTCACAGCCCTCACAGGAGATTGTGTTGGATTTAATAATTCTCCATTACCAAGTTCAGTCCTACTAAAATCAGGAATGGCTATGAAAGTCCTTTTGTATAAAACCATGGATTCAGGATTGCTTAAACGTTTGAAGCAAGAACCTCATGGGACAATGGAAAACCTCATGGAAAAATGGAAAGCTCCATGGATTGCGATAATTGCTTTTTATACACGGGCATGGTTGTTGTCGGGGGGAAATTCTCCCGGGGTCGGCTGGGCCGTCCGCGGACCTCCGGGCAGGGAGGCCCCAACTCCTCCCGTATATCCCAAAAAATAGAGTATGAGACACACGCAAGAAGCAAGGTGGTTCTGCTGTTTATTAAACAAAATGGCAGGGATGGGTCAAGGATCGTACGCGTCCTTCCTGACACTCTCTCCCAATCGTGGGGCTCGCAGGCCCTTTTTACCTCAGTATGACGCGCTACTTGCGTCACTTGGGAAAGTTAGCAAAAAAAACCTATCGCCACTCTGGATTGGTTCCTCGAGTGGTAGGGTTAGTATAGCATACGTATAGATAGCACTATTAGTGGTCAAGGGTTAGTCAGGTGGTATACTTGGGTTGTCCCTTCAATTTGATACATGAAAATTATTTCATTAAGACCCCTGAGGATTGGTCAATGTTAATGGCGTCAGTGATAAAAGCCCCATGTTCTGATTGGTCCACTCGCAAGCCCCCCAGTCTGGGACCATCGCCGTTCCCAGCTCGCGGTGCACCTGTCATTTGCAACAATGTTTCACTACGGGTGTGTGCAGACAATGTGAGGATTTATTCATATGCTGGAAGGCCGACTACTCCCACCGCCGCAGATGTCCATTGAGTCGCTTAATTGTATCTGCCTGTGTCTTGAAACGGGGGATCAAGGCGCCTCCCTCCTCCTGGGCTTGGCACCCTGTCAGGTTCGGCTTGGTCACGTGAGGTGGGACCGTGGTTGAGGCAGAATTCTGCACAATTAATATTGCATTTTCCACTGTGTGCCTGGCTTAATTTGCAGGTGTGACCTTGACGTCGGCTTGCGGCATGCGAGATTGCAACATTGTGCCCTTGGCTGTCTGCTTTCGGAATGCGAGTTTGCAACATTGTGCCCTTGGCTGTCTGCTTTCGCCGGACTCATTCTGCAGGGTCAGCAACCGAACTCTTGCTCATTCAATGTTCATGGAAGCTCTTGCTTGCGGCCTACTTGGGTCTGGTGCATAGGTGGAGCCGTTTGATACACAGGCGCTTTAGGTTATGGTATCATATTGTTTTATCCCCAGTATCGTGTCTTCGGTATATTTCTCATTATGGCGCATGGGTTTAGGAGAAGCGTGAGCAAGCTTTTTAGATGAGTTCATTGTGCGTCTTGCGTTTCTGCATTTTAAAAGGCCTATGTGAAAATAATAAAGATGCAGGTCCGTGGGTGTGTCCGTCACCTACGTCATAGCACTGAGTATGTTCTTCGTGTGGGAGTGTCCAGTGTGCATGTTTGCGCGGGTGTGCTGATCGTTGGCTAGGTCGTCATGGCATCTCTAACGATGTGTTGATTTAGTGCTGGATGGTTCAGTCGAGTCCATCCATGACGAAGGTGTCGGCATGGGCAGAGCGGGCAGGCGGGTGGGCACATCCGTATGTTCCTGTACCAGGGTATTTGGTCGTCTGGTAGATGGGCAAACTCCTCTCGTGGCGGGTGCCTGGGCCGTGATCCTCTAGGCCAGGGGTGAGAGGGGATTGGTGGGAGCCTTTTGTTCCATTCTCCCACTTCATTGTGTTTGAAGGCAATTTAATGTGATCATTTTAATACTCTCTATGACACGGCTTCATCCCACTTACTGACCCCTTCGATTTAATGCCCACGCATGCCAGCATGTGTGCCTGCTTTACCCTTTTGATTGGCTGCTCTGTCCTAAGCTTGGAAGATCTCCATTTCCTCATCTTCTCAGAGGGGATTTTAAACACAGAGACTTTGGCAAATCCTTTGGCACACTCAATTAGCAGAGGTATCTCTAGCGTTGGTTACCCACCCGTGTATAGAGACAATTTGCTTGGCCTGGACCCTAATGAGGGAAGATATTTGCTGGTTCCCCCAGTGGTGAAGAGTGGGGGTGACAAAGGGCCGCCTCAGTAGTATGGTCCTATCACCAATCGGAAAGCATTAGAAGTCACCTGAACACGTTAATATTTGCCTACAGGCAAGGTGGCCTAGCACGTTGTGTAGTTTATGTGGTCTTGTGTAATTCAACCCTAACAACTTGCGGATCTGCATTATACCAACAGGTGCTCCTTCATAGATTCGAGTGATGGATCTTGTGTGCCGGCTGCTTGTCAGGTGATCATAGCACCTCAGGATTGTAATAAAATCTAACACTTCTGGGTGTGTAGTATGATATCCAGTGAAATGTTTGTAAAGAAAGGGTGCAGTTTCTACGTGCTTTCGGGTCTCTTGGCTGTTTGGGGAGGACCGTGATAGTTGTGTGATGCATTAGGTCTTCTCTTTTGTCACTATTAGGTAAAAAGATCTTTTTAAAAAAACAAAAAGGGCAGTCTTTCTAAATCAAAATGTCACGCCCCTGCAATGCACATGAGTGCGCGTAGGGGCTGACAGGCACATCTGGACCCATAAGTACTGTCGGGGGAGAACGGGTAAGTGTTTGTGTGTTCATGTTTGTGTGTGTTTTCCGTGTTCGTGTTGTGTTTTTGTGTGTGTTTTGGTGGGGAAGGAGGTGGCGGGGGCTGAGGGAGGGAGATTCGGGGAGAAAACCCTGATTTGGAAGAAATCCTGCAAGAGAGGGTGTGGGGTGTGGGTGGGGGGGCAAAGGAATGTCTTTTTATTTTTATTTTTCTATGCCGCCTAAAATCGTAAAAAAAAACGGTCTTTTTGTTAGGCGACCAACAACAATCAAAAAAATTAGATAAAGCCCTTTTGCCTTGGCTTAGGAAATTGGTCTATATATTCCATAAGAAATTGATAAGAGTCTTCCATTGCTTGTAATTTCAGCCACAAACCCATCTTGACTTGGGTCCATTGTTTTGCTTCAGTGCCTGACGTCAGAGTTTCTGCTTTTGTAAATGGACGTTGAGTTGCTATATAACAGGAAGTTAAAAGCACGAGGGTGAACATTGCCCTCCTGCTAATACGTATTCTTTGAATACATTTATGCACCAGCGTAATATCTTCACTAGTGCTATTAAAGAACAAAGTTAGCTGGGTCAAGTTTTGCCCCATTGTTGATATCATGCCAAATTCCACTAGCAACATTTCTGTAGTAAGAATCCAGGTCTGAAGCTTGCAATCTCATTAGCTTATCGGAAAGGTTATTCTACTGTATGTGCCCAGGTGCCAAGGACATTTGGAAAAGGGTTAATTGAATTCTGCAAATACTATTCTGATATTTGAGGATTTGGTGAACTTTTCCAATACTCTTTTTTCTTTTTTATTACTGTAGTTGGGCGGAACATTCTCCAATGAGATCAGCCGCATAATAATATATCGTGTTTCCCTCTTAATGAAAATGAGATACCTGCTTTCCAATAAGTCGAGTGGCCCTGGCTGTGTTATCCAATAGAATAGTTTTTCATACATCTATTGTACTGGGTGATATATATACAGAGTGCGAAATTTGCAAAAATTGGCTAATGACATTTGACTATTGGTGAGTAAGAAATGGCATTCTGTTTGTATGTAGAGGCCGAGAGGATGGCTCAGGGGCAAAGTGTTTGCCTTAAAAGCATAACAATGCAGAGTCTCACAGTTTTGAAGCTCAGTCCAGTGGTTAGTGGTTGGTCTCCAGTATGAAGTGTGATATAAAGGTCTACTTTAATTTATGCTGGATCCCTGGATTACAAAACTAGCTTCCCAACCTGAGCCCACTGTATGAGCTGTTGGAAAATCCCTTTATCTCATAGATCCCTTTTCTGCACACACAGGTTAACACCGACGTGTGTGCCATTAAAATAAAATGCATCAATGTGATGGTCTATGAAAAGAAGACCTACGAACAAAAAAGTGAAGGTTGATGTGCTCTTAATTTCTAACACTACACATTCATTTTTCTCAAAGAACAATTAATGATCCTAATATAGTCTTACTGATGGAAGGAGGGGTCATTATTGTGGGTAAATGACCCACCCGTACTAATGACCCTTCCTGAGGTCTATAAGACTACTCACACATATTGGGAAAGGGTCATTATCCCAAGCGATAACGACCCTTCCCGAGGTCTATAAGACTACTCACACATATTGGGAAAGGGTCATTATCCCAAGCGATAACGACCCTTCCCGAGGTCTATAAGAATACTCACACATATTGGGAAAGGGTCATTATCCCAAGCGATAACGACCCTTCCCAAGGTCTATAAGACTACTCACACATATTGGGAAAGGGTCATTATCCCAAGCGATTTTGACCCTTCCCGAGGTCTATAACACTACTCACACATATTGGGAAGAGTCATTATCCCAAGCGATTTTGACCCTTCCCGAGGTCTATAACACTACTCACACATATTGGGAAGAGTCATTATCCCAAGTGATGAAGACTCTTCCCGAGGTCTATAAGAATACTCACACATATTGGTAAAAGGTCATTATCCTAAGCGAGAAAAGTCCCTTCTCGAGGTTTATAAGAATACTCACACATATTGGGAAAGGGTCATTATCCCAAGCGATTTTGACCCTTCCCGAGGTCTATAACACTACTCCGACATACTAGTAATCACAATGTAGGTTTTGGATGAGTGGTTAGTGAGTAAATTAAATACTAAATACGCAAACTGTGTTAGTAAATTAAAAGTGCTTTTATTTAGTTAAATGTAAAAGACGAGGTTGTCTTCATAAATTGTTTCTCTATAAGACAGTAAAAGCATTTTGACATGTGTTAGCTTTTTATTTGTGCAGTAAATTGGATGTTGCAGTGAAAAAAGATCCTTGCATAAAGAGGGTCCCTTGTGAAAGGAAATCGTGTCTGGAAATTGCATTGTTGTTTCCCTGTCTACATTGACAGTGCAGTCAATTACTGTAGCTATTGACTGCACTCTGCACATTTTAATTGGATGAGAGGAGGTCAATAAGTGTTCCATGTGCTGTGTCTACGAGTGCATAGGCCGCATCTTAAAATACGTCACCAGCCTCTATCCCAACACTTCCCCTGCCTCAAAAAGTCCCTGTAGGAAAGAGAACACCGATCCGCCATTAAGCATCCAGACCCCCTTGACACTGCAGTAATCCCCTGCTTCAGTAATTGACAAGTTTAAACTGTATTTTTTTTTTAAAACTAGATTATCCTTTGCATAGTATGAAGCACTTTCCATGATGAGGCAAGTCGCAAATAGTTTCGTGCCCACCCCTTTAACGTCCGAGAAATATGACTGCACAGCTATTCTTTGAAAGTCTATTTGCCATTTCCAAGATAAACATGAGTTTCTTGAAGGAACTCTTCTTTCTGTAAACAAGTTGCAGCTGTGGCTTTTCAAGAGTGAGTGTAACGGGCATTAACAGAATTTACGCTCTTCGTCTTGCGCGCCGAAATCTGACAAGCAAAATTTATGCGACCGCGTCTCTGTTCTACGTAATTTCAAACCCCTGTAGATGGCCCTAGGGCAGTAATCAGTTATAAAGCTCTTGCAATTCACCAGGTGTTTTACAAAGGAAATACCACCACGTGTGTTCAGTTTAATTCAGTTTACACACTGTTAATAATCCCAGAGTAAGTGGTTTGCCAAAGATCACATCAAACTGGACCAGCTGTGATGTCTAAAGCCAAACCTAGATATTGGTGATTCACCCGCCTGTGTTTTAAGCACTAGTTCATAGAATGCGCCATATGTTATTCATGTTATTATTATTATTATTATTATTATTATTATTATTATTATTGTATTTATTCAGCGCAGACCTAGCTTCGAGAAGCAACAGACCCCTTTACAGAGGTATACAACAATACAGATACATAACGGAGCGATTTAAAAAGGTATACAACAGTACATATGCATACCGGAGCACTTTTCATAGATAACAACTGAACAGATATACAGCGGGGGCAAGATACAGATGAGGGGTCACAGGAGGCGTGGGGAGAGGGTGGCGGATGGCATCTAGCAAGCCAGGTGGGGCGGGGGGGTGATCTGATGTCCTAGGTGTTAGGGAGGAGAGTGTTACATTCCACTACCATCGATGGTCGCTTTGGCACACCGGTAGGCGTTGTAATTCGTTACTTTTTGCCTTCCCAACGATGGTGGTAGGATTCCCCAGTCAAAATGTGGTAGGTGGTGCAGCCTTTGCACGCGCGTTCCCGACGTCAGAAAGAGGTCACGTGACACAATATAGCAGTCACGTAACAACTCAATGCGTCGCTACTCTTCAGAAAGACGCTCCATGAGTGTACGATCCCTAGGGAATTCTTCCTCTGTTTCTGCCTTGTAACCTCTTCTTTCTTCATTTAGAACAAACGAATCACATTTAGTGCTCTCCATTTGCCGCCCGGAACCCAACATCAGGATTTTCACAATTTTTCGTCAAGATTCCTCCCTCGCTTCCCGAGAACGAGTCGTTTCCCGATTGCCTCAGAAACTCTCCTGCCCCAAATCGCTCGAATCTGCTAGGTAGTAGATGTATGTCTATTCAGTTACTTGCTTTGATTCACAGAATCTTTACTAACCCATCTTATCTTTAGGTAGCACGAGGTGTGTTTCGTGGCCAGCCTGCAGTCCCGGTTACGCATATCCTTGCTGTATGCTCATTCAAGTCCCTCAAGTCCCTCAAGTAGGTGGTAATCCGGTTCC